>NC_064923.1:305446610-306046610 GCF_023897955.1 Schistocerca gregaria
CCAGGCCAGACTGATCAGTGAGTGACTGGATAGAAGCCTTCGACCCGCTTACCGATTTTACGGAAGATCAGAATTTCCTTGAGTTTTCAGCAAGATCTTTTGCTAAGGTATCCTGTTGGGGAAGGGAAATCATTTTATACTATATTTATGTATTTATTATAGGGTCACTGCACAGTTTCATGTATGTGAGATGCAGAAACAAGTGCATAAAGAAAAATGCAAAAATTATTTTAATTTGATGTTATGCTAAATAAGACACGAACAGTTGGGGATAACTTGTACTGAATTAATGTATATTTCAGCACGTAAATGAACAAATTAAATGAGTTTTAAATTCCGTTTTGGGCTGATTAACCAACAATGTTTAGCAATTTTCCGATACCTTGTCGAAGGGTTCGCAAGTTATCACAATCAAAGTCGCACAATTGGTAATTAGTTTTTCACACGCAAGACTGTTTACGTCTACTTGTCAAGCTAGTCACTTAGAGCTGAATGAAAGCAGCAAGGTTTTAATAAAATCACATTGAACCGTGAAGAGGTGAATGCTTTCGCCTTGTAGCACTTTGAACTACGCCTGCTACAGTTTACGGAATTTTTCTTCTTGGTTCCCCTTCAAACTTCTTATGGAAGGAAAGCCAGAGCTCTTTGATTAGTCCCTCTGCTCTCATCATGCCTGGCTCTCATCATTGTCGAGCGGTTCTAGGCGCTTCATTCTGGAACCGCGCGACCGCTACGGTCGCAGGTTCGAATCCTGCCTCGGGCATGGATGTGTGTGATGTCCTTAGGTTAGTTAGGTTTAAGTAGTTCTAAGTTCTAGGGGACAGATGACCCAGATGTTAAGTCCCATAGTGCTCAGAGCCATTTGAAGCATTTTTTTGCCCTCATTATCCATGCAGAGCGTGCCAACATTCGCATAGCGGTCACGTCTTCCTGGAATGGGTCCCCATTGGTCGTTGGACGGCCTCTGTGTTGCTCGCTACGAGATTAACGGTTCTTCAAACTACCATATTCAGCCTTCACATTTCGACCCCTGCGAAAATGAAATAGAAAGTCGCAATATCCAAACACTGAGCATATTCATCTGACACTCACACTAAACCTAGCTATGGCCGATGTGATAGGAGAATCACGACGAGATATAAAGCAGCATACAGTCCTGCCAAGTAGATCGTTTCTCAGGACGAATATCAGCGTCCTCTCCTGACGAAATTAAATCAACGGTAAAAAAACAAAACTTTTCCAGGTTATAGAGTCGTACCTTATATATTCAGTGATCTACTATCAAGTATCTACCTTCGTTAGGAAGCAAGATATGAATTTTAATGAAGGTCTTAAAAATGTATGTAATTAAAATATATTTTAATAATTAAATTATGAGTGCTACCTCTACCATTGTAGATCCACATAAATATAATACCACTCTTAATAACAGGTAAAAATTTCAGAACGTTAGCTTAAGCAGTTTTTGAGATAATGGGAAGACCGAAAAAAATAGTTTTTGAGAAATCGCGGTTGAAAGCTGTAATGAAGGAAAACTCAGTATGGAATGAAGAGACTGCATAAAACTCTCCAGCTTTGTATTCTTTATCTACTTGAGGATCAACCAACTGCATCTCTCTCTGTCACTCTCTGGGATATTCTGCATGTGTTGTATTTTTTATCACAGTTTCTGCTTTGAAGACTCGCTGCTCGCTGAGTATCCAGTTCTTGTAGGACTGCTTCTGCATTGTGGCCGGACTTTTGCATTTCCTTCACTGAAGTTCATCACGGCTTCATTGACACCAATCTTCAGTGTTTTCAAGCCCACAAATACATTTCTGGGCATCCTGGCCCATACAACATTGTTGAAACAGCCATTTACTTTTTTAGTTTTTCTTGTGGAGCATTTATTCGGAAGATCCAGATGTGCTAGATCTCTATAAATGGCCTTATTACTGCCCCAACAGCATCAGGGATGTTGTTTCTACGCATGTATTCCATTCCTGCTACATCAGCTTTGAGGTATTTTCACCAGTGAAATGAATATAAGTTGTCTAGTGATTTCTCATCACCTTACTTCTTGTGGAAAAACGTTGCCGGTACTGCTCTTGTCATTTCTTCCAGAGTGTTTGTGTTCTTTCTAATGACTTGGCCATACTATTCACTTACCTAACTGATCGTTTTGTCAGTCAAAACGTCCTCTAATCGTCTTTTCATCTTCAAGCTTGTTAGAAGCGTTTTGACTGGTACCCGTTCGTTTTTGCTCATGACAGACACATCCTAACTTTTGCGGTGTTAGATCATCATCGGGCCTGCAGCCAATCACGGACGTGAATGGAATGGAATCACCATCACCAATATAGCGAACACTGCGTTGTCCTTGAGAGCGCTGTAAGGTCATTCGTCCACTGGATCCCTCATGTGTTTCCTAATGGTTATGCAATAATTTCTATTTATTATTGGTACCCGCTTCTCTAAATCCCTGGCAGTGTTTTGAGAATATTTCAACATCAAACACCTTCCCAGTATCAGTACTTATGACAGCTGCACAAGAATTTTTAGATTGATGACCCTCTTTCCTGCCATGAGCCGTCAAATGCTACGAAAATGTCGTTGTTACCGTCATTTTCTTCAATTGCTTCCACTGGTTTGGATTTCATTCAGTCTTCTGTAATTACGTTTACTGTTTCCTCTAAATCGCCTTTGTATCTTGAAGAGGAAAAGAGCGATTCATAAGAGCACACTTTGTTTTTCCAGCCCTGGAGCCTTCATTGATCCATCTCATCCCAAATTCTTTGTTACTCTCAGAACTCGACTTCCACACTAAGAACTAAACGGTTTGTTTTAAAAAGACTGTCAGAAATTTTTATCTCTACACCACTCAAATTACAGCATGCAACTTGATTAAATATTGTTTCTAGTCAACTTTGCTGTTCCCAAGCTTCTTCTTGGAAACCCTTGCTGTTACTTGTCCGAACTCCATCTGTGGGTGCAGACTTCGTACGGGACATGTTCTGTAGAATTTATTTCCCTCATTCCTTTTCTTCTTGAATATTCTCTTTGGTGGAGTAATGTTGAAAAGAGAAATACGACTCAATGAGCAATAAGTCAAAACGGAAGGTATAATGAGCATCAAAAACGGTGATGACACCATGCATTGTACCATAAACAGGAAGTGATGCCATAGCAACCAATGTAGCCAACCTATGTAGCAGGATTTATACGATAAATCAACACAAATCACTGCCTTCTAAAACTAACAGTTCCCGAGATACACCATGTGATCAAAAGTATCCGGGCACGGTCAAAACAATACGTTGCTCATATTAAGTGCATTGTGCTGCCACCTACTGCCAGGTACTCCGTATCAGCGACCTTAGTAGTCATTAGACATTGTGAGAGAGCAGAATGGGGCGCTCCGCGGAACTCACAGACTTCGAACGTGGTCAGGTGTTTTGGGTGTCACTTGTGTCATACGTCTGTACGCGAGATTTCCACACTCCTAAACACCCGTAGGTCAACTGTTTCCGATGTGATAGTGAACTGGAAATGTGCAAAGGGACACGTACAGCACAAAAGCGTACAGCTTGGCGTTGTCTGTTGACTGACAGAGACCGCCGATAGTTGAAGAGGGTCGTAATGTGTACTCTATCCAGACCATCACACAGGAATTTGAAACTGCATCAGGATCCACTGCAAGTACTACGACAGTTAGGCAGGAGGTGGGAAAGCTTGGATTTAATTGTCGAGCTGCTGCTCATAAGCCACATTGTAACACCATGGCTCTAATGCTGTACTGATTTATTTAGCTTCTTACTTTGGTTTAATGTTACATCGTTGAGTTTCTGTAAATGTGTTTGATTGAATAGATAACCCAAAACTGTATACTTCTTTCGTAGTACAAACTTTGATGTCATGCTTTGATTCTATGCAAAGTAGTTATCTGTCATTTAAATTCTTTGTCCCATTTGGAGGGAACAAAACTTACTGTATATAATTGTAATTTCTGTGTGAATAATTTTTGGTAGAAATGTCAATATGTGCAAATATTCTGTTTTATTTAAAATGTTTGTTTGCTGTTATGTAAACTGCTGATCGTCACTTTGGGTTCTTAGTTAGTTTGTATGTAAATGGTGTAGTGGTTCCCCTGGGGAACGGAACTGTGTAGCGCGCGCAAAATGTGGTTGGGCTAGGTATAAAAGGTGGAACCAAGAGTCAGTCGGGGATGAGTTACCAAACTGTGCACTCCCTTGTAAAAGTTGTATATTGTGCTGGTTTCGAGAGAGGCTTTTTCTGCCACTTTCCAGTGCCTCTGATGGATGGATAAATAGCT
Source organism: Schistocerca gregaria (assembly GCF_023897955.1). NCBI lineage: Eukaryota > Metazoa > Arthropoda > Insecta > Orthoptera > Acrididae > Schistocerca > Schistocerca gregaria. The sequence continues at coordinate 305,450,923 of NC_064923.1, forward strand.
GGAACGATTCTGGAATTGGTATCCATCATCGCCACCAAGATGGGACAGAGTCCAGCAATTCTGCCTGCAAATCCACCTACCAACATGCAGTTGCCACCACATTGCGCAACCACTGTAACGGAATACTATAAAAATGTACAGTGAAGGATCAGCTTATGGGATGTGTTAGTGTGTTCAAATATAAGGTAATTTATAACAGAATTTATATGCGTACTTTTGATTTTTTCCTTATCATAACACCTCTCGTGTTCCTCTCCGTTTGAACTAAAGTGATTACCGAGTTTCCCTACCGAAAGAACATTAAAGCCCAGTGTTTTGCTAATTAATGGATCTTGAACATAGTAAAAAGAAAGTTAATGTTAATGTGGCAAGAGAGTGAGTTAAAGTAAATGATGCTTACTGAAAATAGTTTTCCTATTAAAACTGCTTATTAAAGTGTTGTTGCCAACTTCAAAGTTAAAAGTGCTTCAGACTGAGGCTTATAAAGTTTTCCTTAGTAAATGATCACAATGCTGCCTGTAGAAAATTCTAAAAGATGAGCCAGTTTCTTGCAAATCTGTCAACATTGCGTTTCACTGTAGTAAAAGTGGAAATCAGCAATAGTAGAAAATTATATGTTCATGATTGCTAAGCACTTGTTTCTTTCGGGTATTGAAAGTGCATATTAATAGTGTAATAAGATCCACGGGTTATCCTTTACCACTATTTATGAAAACAATAATATCTTTATTCGAAAGACAGAGAGAAGCAACCTGTTAGTGGATTCCAATTAACTTTCATTTTAAATAGTAAAGTATTTAACAGAGACACACTTAACCTATGTCCAACTAATGAATCTGTAGTGAATAGTAATAATAACGTTATAACTACCATTCAGTATGAATAATCACTGAAAGTAGTGTGTTTCGTTATTTGTTACATTTATGCAATTAGTATGTGCTGCTCTAGCTGCTAGCTTCAATCTTACCGTAAATGTAAATGTATGTGTCAGAGTTCATTGCACTCACGTGTGACCAAGTATAGGTTGTGTTTATCCGTTAAAGTTACTCATAACCACTTTCTTAAACGAGAACGTGAATTTTTCTGTTGCCTAATTAGGCTGGCGACCGTTTTACTTATTCTTTAAACAGTATAGCTAGGCAAAAATATTGTTTGTTACTGTTCGAATATTTACGTAATTCTGACTTTCATTTCCGATAAGCCATTTCCGTTAGGTACAACACGGTCAACCTAGCAAAATTCCTCTCAGAGGGTAACACTGTTCTGTTGCGTTATACCATAATTATCTTAATAAGATTGTTTTATTTCACAAACTGTCTCCAACTTCGAGGTTATGGTACAGCAGTAGCGGACAGGAGTCTTATAACATCATCCCAGTAAATGCCAAACGACACCTCGCTTGGTGTAAGGAGCGTAAACATTGGGCGATTGAACAGTGGAAAAACGTTATGTGGAGTGACGAATCACGATACACAATGCGGCTATCCGATGGCATGGTATGAGTATGGCGAATGCCCGGTGAACGTTATCTGCCAGCGTCTGTAGTGCCAACAATGAAATTTTGAGGCTGTGGTGTTATGACGTGGTCGTATTTTTCATGGAGGGGGTTTGCAACGTTTGTTGTTTTGCGTGACACTATCACAGCACAGTCCTATATTGACATTTTACGCACATTCTTACTTCTCACTGTTGAAGAGCAATTCGGGGATGGAAGTTGCATCTTTCAAAACGATCCAGCACCTGTTTATAATGCACGGCCTGTGACGGAGTGGTTGGACGACAATAACATCCCTGTGATTGACTGGCCTGCACAAAGTCATGACCTGAATCCTCTAGAACACCTTTGGGATGTTTTGGAACGCTGACTTCGTGCCAGGTCTCACAGATCGACATCAGTACCTGTCTTCAGTGCCGCACTCCGTGGAGAATGGGCTGCCATTCCCCAAGAAACCTTCCAATACCTGACTGAACGTATGCGTGCGAGAGTGGAGGCTGTCATCAAGGCTAAGGGTGGTCTAACACCATACTGATTTCCAGCATTACCGATGGAGGGCGGCACGAACCTGTAAGTCATTTTCAACCAGTTGTACGGATACTTTTGATCACATAGTGAATATTTTCGCAATTTAACAAGCGCTCGAGGAATCTACAGAAATTACTTTTGCAGTACATTATATGAATGTAAATTAAAAATATCAACGAAAAACTCGTCAAGTTAAAAAGAGCACTCCAAGCGACGATTTTCCATAAAAACAACATTCGAAATTTTTACAGCCACACCTCACTTTGTACTGACATTAAGCTGTGCCACTGTTCGGTCCACGTCTGCAATGAGACAGCAGGAGGGTAGGTCAGGTCGACATTCGGTCAGAAAGCCGCTAACACCGACCGTTGGTCGGCGCTAGATAGCTCATTTACCTATGGGTGTGGGTTTGATGCTGTCTTTTACAAAGCCCCTAGGAAAGCTATAGAAATAGCAACACAGAAAGAAAAACGAATTAGTGGAAACGCCTCTTCCGACTCAGCGGAGTGAGACTGCAACGAGCTGCTTTGTAATGAATGACGTCTTAGTTTTAATGGGACTGTTAACCACGCAGTTGTGTTTGGGAAAGACACCACAATAGCCGTGGTCAATGAGTGCCGCGTCACGAAATTGTAGGTACGAGTTGCTATTTCACAATTTTTTGTGTCATGTGAGGAACAGTAAATAAACGGTAAAGGATACCCGGATCGAAGAACTGACATTTGTCCAGTGATGAATGACTACGTTACGAAGTACACCGACGGAAAAAATATATGTGTTAATTTCCTCCGTGAGGAATTTTTTAAACATAGAAGAGCTATGATAATTCTCCTGTCTCCGTGCACGGTAAATTGCGCATGTTTGTTTAACTACAGTGCTGTCTCTGGGAAAATAATTTTCTGATATAGACTCTTTAATTTTAAATATATGCGGAAGAGAATTGTTTGTCTGTAGTATGAAAGAAAAGAGATGACTGGAAATTGTGTATTCCGCCAACCTTTCTCTTTAAATAAGGAGTATAAAAACGAAACACTGTTTGTATGAGATTATGCTGGATGAAACACTCGCTCAATACGCAAGAAGGCTATAAAAAATGTATACAGGGTCAGTCACTAACTATTGCCACCAAGAATAACTCCGAAAGTATGGCAGGACCTGAAAAGTTTGTGGGGCAAAAGTTGCATGGGACAACGGGGGCCATGATATGACGTTGGTTTTCTGTTGCTAGGTGGTGTTCCTTCAGAGACATGAAGGTCCACTTCGTTTTTTTATTTGTTTTTTTTTTTAATTGGATGCTATAGTTTGGCATCAAGATGAATCTAGTGATGTGGAACAGTAAGGTGTTTGAATGTCAAGGAAGGTCAGAAAGGTGGCTTAAAAATCCATTTACAGAAGGTGTTCGAATTGATGACCATGGATATCAATGCAGTGCTGCATTCTTTTCATCATGGATTGAGTGGTATTCCTTATCACATCGGCAATTATCGAAGCACATGCTCTGACAGTTCTCTCTCGCATATCTTCAGATGTAGATGGAACGTCTATATAAACACTGTCCTTTACGCAACTAAAAGCTAAAAAAACTCCTCCCTAACAGGCCATGAAGGCCCAACGGTACTGACCGGCAACCGTGTCATTGTCAGCTGAAGGTGTCACTGAATGCGGGTATGGATGGGCATGAGGTCAGTATACCGCTCTCCCGGCCGTGTGTCAATTTCCTTCACCCGAGCCACTACCTTTCAATCAATTGGCTCCTCGCCGCGCGGGGTGGTCGTGCGATCTAAGGCATCTTGTCGCGGCTCGCTTGGTTCCCTCCGTCAGAGGTTCGAGTCCTCCCTCGGGCATGGGTGTGTGTGTTGTCCTTAGCATTAGTTAGTTTAAGTTGAATTAAGTAGTGCGTAAGCCTAGGGTCCGATGACCTAAGCAGTTTGGTCCCATAGTCCTTACGACAAGTTCCCATAGTAGCTCCTCAGTTTGCCTCACAAGGGCTGAGTGCATCCCACTTGCCAACGACGCTCGGCAGGCCTGACGGTCACCCATCCAAGTGCTAGCCCAGCCCGACAGCGCTTAACTTCGGTGATCTGACGGGAACCGGTGTTACCACGGCGGCAAGGTCGTTGGGCTTTTGCGAATTCCCATAAGAAAAAAATCAAGAGGCGTCAACTCTGGCGAACGAGCCGGCCACGACACATCTCCTCCGCGTCAAATTCAACGGTATGGGAATTGTCTCTGCAAATTATTTCTAGCCATCAGCGAAAAATGTGCCGGAACCCAACGTGTTGATACCACTTTCTGTTTCTCGTTCAAATAACAGATCTAATGTTTCTTGCAGGAATGTGGTGTACTTTCTACCATTAAGGTTTCCTTGGATGAAGTAGGAGTCTATAATTTTGTCCTCCAGAATCCCACACCATACATTCACCGACTACGGTTTTTGGTGTGCAACGTGCCGCAGCCAACATGGATTTTGAGTTGCCCAATAATGCACGTTACGCAAATTAACATTTCCATGGTTCGTGAATGTAGCCTAGTCTCTAAATAAAATCAAATTAATAAATGTCTCATCCCTTTCAACATGAAGTTGAGCCCATGGGCAGAATTCAGTGCGATGCCTACAATCAGTACCAGTTAATTCTTGGTGGAGACTGATATGGTAAGGGTGATGTTTATGGCGATGCAGAACACGAACAACACTACTCTGGCTAATGCCAGATTCCCTTGCGATTTGACGCGAACTAACACAAGGATCTCGAACCACAGCGGCATGAGTACCAATTTCCGTTTCTTCGTTAGTAACTTTCCTTTGCCGCATATGTTTCGGATGCTTTAAAGATCCAGTTGTTCTCAATTTATCACACACATATTTTAATGTACGACATGTAGAGCGAGTACGTTGAGGATATCTTTCAGCGTTTAAGTCTCTAGCTCTCACTGAATTTCGTTGACGTTCTCCGTAAATGAGAAGCCTATCGACTTCTTCTTCGAAGGAATACATCATTCACATTTGCTTGATTTGACTATACTAGCCTCACCGTTTCTTTTAGTCCTGTATTTCTAACATGCCAATGGCACGTTAGATGGATACGACATATTTGGCGAATATGTACTATTTGCACGATATACGAGAGAGAATTGTCAGAGCATGTGCTCCGATAAGTGCCGAAGTGATAAGGAATACCACTCAATCCATGGCAAACAGACTGCAGCACTGCATTGATGCCAATGGTCATCACTTCGAACGCCTTCTGTAAATGGACGTTCATGGCACCTTTTTGACCATAGTTGACCTTCAAAGACCTTACTGTTGCACATCATTGGATTCTTCTCGATAGCTGCTATCAGAAAAGAAGTACCAAGCTATAGCATCCAATTAAAAATACCGTATTTGACCTTTATATCTCGGACGCGACATCACATAGCAACAAAAAACCAAAGTCATAGTATGGCCGCCATTGTCTCATGCAACATTTGTCGCACAAACTTTTCAGCTGCTATCATACTTTTGGAGTTATTCTAGGTGACAATAGATACTGACTCACCCTGTAGAATTGTCAAAGTTGGCTTCGAAGAAGTTCCCTAAGTAGCAGATAACGATTGTTGTCCATACAGGCGTACGTATGTAGGATATCCGCTTTCTACAGGAAACCAGAAATGAAGGTTATGACGTAAGGTCCTCTCGACTTGCAAGTCAACACAGAGGGAGCACAAGCTCGGATAGCAGAAGGATTGGAGGGCATATTATTGGACGTGTCTTTTTTATAGGAACCTTCCCGCAATTGCCTTAAAGAATTTATAGAAACCACGGGAAAACTGAGATTGAACCACTGTCGTCCCGAAATATACAGGAGTTGGACAAAAACACAAGGAAACAATGTTATGCGTTACAAGCTGCAGGAAAACCGTTGGCATTCAAAAGAGCTTCCAGTCGTCTCGGAATGGAAAAATACAGTTCGTTTAAGGCTTTTAAGGAATTCATATACCTTTCTCCCTGCAAAATAGTGGCACGTTCAGCTAACCATTCCCGAAATGGATAGCGGTCACCCATCCTTCTCTTCGAAGCAGTCCACAAAGACTGAATAATATTGAGATCTGGTAACTGTACTAGCCAAGAGAGATGGGACATTTCCAGCACTAATGTGAGGTTTTGAAATTCTAGCTCCGCCTGCAATTACAAGATTCTCGCGCTCTATTTGTACTAATGGTTACTATTAAAATCAGTCTTGATCACAAATTTATTTATTCTGGTAACGAGAAGGAGGCTCCAGGTAATACAGAATTTTGGTGTGGAGATGGCCACAGGCGTATTCGAAACTGGTCACCAGAATAAATAAATTTGTGATAAAGGCTGATTTTAATAGTAACTATTAGTAATAACATTGATCACTATCTTCTCTCAGGATGTATTCAAAAGTAATTCCCTTTGTACAGTTTTGATGCTGACTGGGTTCGCGAGTGTGACATTTTCCTGCTGTCGTCTCTTTATTTTTCGCTACAATCCTCTTCAACTACCGCCCATTACGACGACTCAACACACACTTTTGTTCGTGTTGTGACTTAGCAGACGATGTTTCTCGGATTCCCGTGTACGCGGTATAAGTCTTCGATATGGTTCCTATTGAAACACCAAACACCTTGGTTCAGGAAGCACTCACAACACGATCAACAACAATTTGCCAGCGTTCGAAGTCACTTGATTCTGACGGAATGCAATCACAACTACAGAGAACACTGTTCCGACCGCAAATGACACTTGCAACATATCGAGTGCTTTGCAAAGGTGCCGTTGGTGTTCAAATAGAAAAGAGCCACCTGCAGACTTGGCTGGCATCTACACTCCTGGAAATTGAAATAAGAACACCATGAATTCATTGTCCCAGGAAGGGGAAACTTTATTGACACATTCCTGGGGTCAGATACATCACATGATCACACTGACAGAACCACAGGCACATAGACACAGGCAACAGAGCATGCACAATGTCGGCACTAGTACAGTGTATATCCACCTTTCGCAGCAATTCAGGCTGCTATTTTCCCATGGAGACGATAGTAGAGATGCTGGATGTAGTCCTGTGGAACGGCTTGCCATGCCATTTCCACCTGGCGCCTCAGTTGGACCAGCGTTCGTTCTGGACGTGCAGACCGCGTGAGACGACGCTTCATCCAGTCCCAAACATGCTCAATGGGGGACAGGTCCGGAGATCTTGCTGGCCAGGGTAGTTGACTTACACCTTCTAGAGCACGTTGGGTGGCACGGGATACATGCGGACGTGCATTGTCCTGTTGGAACAGCAAGTTCCCTTGCCGGTCTAGGAATGGTAGAACGATGGGTTCGATGACGGTTTGGATGTACCGTGCACTATTCAGTGTCCCCTCGACGATCACCAGAGGTGTACGGCCATGTAGGAGATCGCTCCCCACACCATGATGCCGGGTGTTGGCCCTGTGTGCCTCGGTCGTATGCAGTCCTGATTGTGGCGCTCACCTGCACGGCGCCAAACACGCATACGACCATCATTGGCACCAAGGCAGAAGCGACTCTCATCGCTGAAGACGACACGTCTCCATTGGTCGCTCCATTCACGCCTGTCGCGACACCACTGGAGGCGGGCTGCACGATGTTGGGGCGTGAGCGGAAGACGGCCTAACGGTGTGCGGGACCGTAGCCCAGCTTCATGGAGACGGTCGCGAATTGTCCTCGCCGATACCCCAGGAGTAACAGTGTCCCTAATTTGCTGGGAAGTGGCGGTGCGGTCCCCTACGGCACTGCGTAGGATCCTACGGTCTTGGCGTGCATCAGTGCGTCGCTGCGGTCCGGTCCCAGGTCGACGGGCACGTGCACCTTCCGCCGACCACTGGCGACAACATCGATGTACTGTGGAGACCTCACGCCCCACGTGTTGAGCAATTCGGCGGTACGTCCACCCGGCCTCCCGCATGCCCACTATACGCCCTCGCTCAAAGTCCGTCAGCTGCACATACGGTTCACGTCCACGCTGTCGCGGCATGCTACCAGTGTTAAAGACTGCGATGGCGCTCCGTATGCCACGGCAAACTGGCTGACACTGACGGCGGCGGTGCACAAATGCTGCGAAGCTAGCGCCATTCGACGGCCAACACCGCGGTTCCTGGTGTGTCCACTGTGCCGTGTGTGTGATCATTGCTTGTACAGCCCTCTCGCAGTGTCCGGAGCAAGTATGGTGGGTCTGACACACCGGTGTCAATGTGTTCTTTTTTCCATTTCCAGGAGTGTATATTAATGTGCAAGCATTTATTTCTCGCGGTGTTTCCATATTTTTGTCCTACTCCTGTATGTTCAAGTGGTCTAGACTTACTGAAGAAAACAACTTTCACTGAATGAGGAAGAGACTAGCAAAAACAGATAGTGCCAAAAGGATATGCAGTGATGTGGAGTGGCTCACTAGTATGAGTCTTGAATCGTTTTCAGGAGGACGGTGTGTTTCAAATCCGCGTTCATTCATCGAGATTCTGGTTTTCCTCAGTTTCCTGTTAAGGAGATGGCCAGATTCCTTCAACATTCTTTATACAAGCCGAACTTTTACTCCGTTTCTACTGACTTGCTCTTCTATGGGACGCTAAACCCTAATTTCCTTCCCTGCATCGAACGTGAATAGAGTCTTAGCCGAACACTACCGCATCACATTCGATATATAGAGAAACTGTCGCTGAGTGAATTGAGCCGTTGGCAGATTATAGTACGTTGCCGAAACCAAGATGACTTGTTACAGATGAAAAACTTTGCTGCCTGTATCAGAAAATGGTTCACGACGTGCTATCATACACACTCTGGCCCTCTTCGTATATTTAATCCCCAGGATAAGGTCGTGACTGTGCAGCTAGTGAACAATGATCCCAGCGATTACGCTGGCAGTGGGAACGGAACGTTCACAGTCATACGAACCGGAATGTGTTAAGAATGGTCCCAGAATCACTGTCTTGTGACCCTCCTCAAACTAAGCCAACCACATGAAACGGCTCAAGTTCACGTAGGAGTTGGATAAATGAACTAATATTCTTAAAATGATAGATTTGGAGCGCTGTGTAACTGTTAACGATGCTATCGTATAGCCCTCCTCTGCCGACCTGAGTCATGCCAATAAAGTGGTGTGCATTTGCCAATCATTTGTATGAACTCAGCACACAAAAACTGGTCGACATGGAGACGTCTCAGACTGACAGAAAGGAACTATCGCATCTGGACGTAGTCATGACCACACAGCGAATCAAGTTGTTCGTGTATCAAGACGGACTGTCCAAGAACGGTCTGCTTCTCTCAGGCATGTAACAAGGCGTATGGACAAAGGAAGTAAAAAGATACAAACCAAATGTGACTGGAAATATCACTCCTTGTCGATTAGGTTACCTTGCTATAGGAACGTAGGTGTACTCAGCGGCCGTAATATGATTTGAAAATGATAGAGCACAGCAATCAGTCGTCCTTTTTTTACATTTTGCAGGTTTTTTTTTGGAAAATCTAGATTTCGGCTAGTGCCTAGCCATTATCGATGCACTATTTCTTACTATCAATGCATGTCAGTTCCCTGTTGTCTGGTAACCTATCACAGTTTTCTCAAGACTACTATACTGATACGATAATTCTGAAAGATCTGTGACAGATTCCCAGACAACAGAGAACTGACTAGCATCGATACTATGAATTAATGAATTGATAATGTCTGGGCACCAGCCGAAATCTAGATGTTGTTGTTGTTGTGGTCTTCAGTCCTGAGACTGGTTTGATGCAGCTGTCCATGCTACTCTATCCTTTGCAAGCTTCTTCGTCTCACAGTACCTACTGCAACCTACATCCTTCTGAATCTGCTTTATTCATCTCTTGGTCTCCCTCTACGATTTTTACCCTCCACACCGCCCTCCAATACTAAATTGGTGATGCCTTGATGCCCCAGAACATGTCCTACCAACCGATCCCTTCTTCTGGTCAAGTTTTGCCACAAACTTCTCTTCTCCCCAATCCTATTCAGTACTTCCTCATTAGTTATGTGATCTACCCATCTAAGCTTCGGCATTCTTCTGTAGCACCACATTTCGAAAGCTTCTATTCTCTTCTTGTCCAAATTATTTATCGTCCATGTTTCACTTCCATACATGGCTACACTCCATACAAATACTTTCAGAAATGTCTTCCTGACACTTAAATCTATACTCGATGTTAACAAATTTCTCTTCTTCAGAAACGCTTTCCTTGCCATTGCCAGTCTACATTTTATATCCTCTCTACTTCGACCATCATCAGTTTATTTGCTCCCCAAATAGCAAAACTCCTTTACTACTTTAAGTGTGTCATTTCCTAATCTAATTTCGTCAGCATCACACGACTTAATTCGACTACATTCCATTATCGTCGTTTTGCTTTTGTTGATGTTCACCTTATATCCTCCTTTAAAGACACTGCCCATTCCATTCAACTGCTCTTCCAAGTCGTTTGCTGTCTCTGACAGAATTACAATGTCATCGGCGATCCTCAAAGTTTTTATTTCTTCCCCATGGACTTTAATACCTACTCCGAAATTCTGTTTTCTTTCCTTTACTGCTTGCTCAATATACAGATTGAATAACATCGTGGAGAGGCTACAACCCTGTCTTACTCCCTTCCCAACCACTGCCTCCCTTTCATGCCCCTCGACTCTTATAACTGCCGCCTGTTTTCTGTACAAAATGTAAATAGCCTTTCGCTCCCTGTATTTTACCCCTGCCACCTTCAGAATTTGAAAGAGAGTATTCGAGCCAACATTGTCAAAAGCTTTCTCTAAGTTTACAAATGCTAGAAACGTAGGTTTGCCTTTCCGAAATCTAGGTAAGCCAAATAAAACCTGCAAAGAAGGACGACTTATTGCTGTGATCTATCATTAATTCCTTGTCGATTTCAGACCCGAAGGAAATTTTTGCAGTCAGTGAATGCAGATCTGTCTCAGTCAGTTTCCCAGAAGAAACTTCAATCCCGCTGTGTGTGGAGCATGCAGTTCAGCCAGAGGTGGTGCTGTAGTATTATGAATGCATTATGGATGTGACTTTATCCCACTCCTTCAGTTTATCCATGAACAAGAACCAGGATGTTTATTTCAACATATGTTAATGCAGGGAAGGCAACAAATTACGTCGAACCGTCTTACACTTCCGTAACATTCCGTATCCTGGCGAGAACATCTAAAATCGCTTTACTGGCCTTGTCACTGCACAAAAACAGATCTTCCGCTCTGCAGAAAAGCTCAATGCCTCGGCACGTGAGCAAATGTACAATCGTCTGTGTTTCTTCACGTTAGCGCTCGTCATCTTCACAGAAGTCCTAGTAGTTGTTGCCCTTGTGTGATTTACTCTTTGGGCTGTGGGTTTGTATTTTCAGAGTGGCCAATCATAAAGATAGGTGGCTGGTGTCATGTCGGCCTTGTAGCAGTACGGTCTGTTGGATAAAGATCTTCCTTGACAAAAGAAAAAATGTTTCAAATGCCTCTGAGCACTATGGGACTTAACTTCTGAGGTCATCAGTCCCCTAGAACTTAGAACTACTTAAACCTAACTAACCTAAGAACATCACACACATCCATGCCAGAGGCAGGATTCGAACCTGCGACCGTAGCGGCAGCGCGGTTCCAGACTGTGGCGCCTAGAACCGCACGGCCACTTCGGCCGGCATGACAAAAGACGAAATGGTGACCATACACTAAGTGCCAAGAGTCGATTTGCTGCTTTTTTCTCTCTATTTCACCGGCCTTACCTCTGACATTTCGTGGTGCAATGGCCACAAGTGGGTAAATCTTATCGATAGGATGCCTCACACATGCGGTGACAATCGTCACAGTCCCACTTAAAGTGACACGTACTTGTTTGGAGTGGCCCGATGCCTTCCATACTGGTACAGCATATTCTCAGGCTGCAAAACACGCTGCTGATGATTGAAGAACTTTCGGTTGTTGAACTAGTCAGTTTGCACATAACATTGTTGTTTTTTGCAAAAATTTATCCTCTTACGTAGGTGCAGCGTTTTTTAAGCGACAATATACCATCTAGGGTGACTACTAAGCATCTTGGTTTTGTGCGTTGTTATAGTCTAACCCCTCTCAGTTTTATTTCAAAATGACATGTGACTTCTCTATTAAGCATGTGGAATGCACTCACTTGTCTCTTTTCTGGATTATCTCGTATGTGACATTTTTCATCGTAATTTTACAGGTTATGCAAAGCTTGTCTCACTTTCCTTTCAACATCTTTAGATATTTTTTTCTTGAACAGAGATGGCAGTGTCGTCTGCATGTGTGAATATCTCTATTTCCGTGCGGTGTGCTTGGTTATTTGTGTATATATTGTACGAAACACAGAAAAGAGCACTCCTTTGTGGTAATCACTTCTTTTGGTTTCCTCACCTACTTATCCTCCCTTGGAACCTTACGTAGAATCTTCAATTTTGTTACATGCCTCTCAACATCTAAGTCAGTCGAACGTCTATTGTTGTTTCGTAGACTTTCATGAGGAACCGCTGGTGGTTTACTGTATCGCAGGCAACAGAAATGTAAACAAAGACAGCACCCGTTATCAAATTCATTATAAAACCGTCTTCACTGTGTTGAATCAGATGTAGTATTCGAGTACAACACGCTTTCCGTTGTCTGAATACAGATTCTTTAGCGAAAAATTTTGTGTCTATTTTGGCTGCTATTCTTGAAAGTATAATTCTTTCAAATAACTTATTTAAGTGCTGGTTAACATTTTTTGGCTCAGTCTACTCTTTGCCAGGCTTTAGAAGTGCTACCATTTGTGTTTTCCTACACAGTTTGGTTGTATGAAGTATTTTCAAACTTCATAATCCTCACCAGCCATTCATTAGTTTTGGACTAAACAGATTTATTTGCTCAGTTCGGGGACAATCCTGACAATATCATTTAAAGCGACATCTACTTGTTGACAATAGATAGACGCCTCCCATACTGGTGCTGCATATTCTGCGGCTGCAGAACAGTTTCATTGCTGATGATCGAAGAACTTCAGGTTGAGCTCGTTATGTTGAACCATTCAGTTTACTTATATTATAATTTACTTCTCAGATTTTTTTCTTTTAGGTCAGTGTTTTTATACTGACAGAGGGTAGTGTAGGGTGACTCTCAACTATTTTGAAGCCCCCCGCGAATGATTGTTGTAGAGAGAACACAATGGGCCGCAACCTGGAAGCGTTGAACTACCATCAACGGCTAATCCTTCTACCACTGAGAAACATCGGAGAAAAATGGCTAACCAGCTTATGTGAAAAGTCAATCAAGCATCTTTGAATGTTCGTGATTCGTGTATTGTAACAGACACACCAATTTATAATAAATTTGGATCGACCACTACAGAATTGCGTCTTTTAGGTTATATGTTCTAACATTCTGCGTGGTGTCTGTTTGTTCTAAGTCATGTCTCCCTACCACTTTCACGGAACGGCGCTCTGAGCGTGTTTTTTAGGGAATTGACTAGTTTGAACCTGGGACCTGTTGCTGGTAAGGAGACGCCAGACCACACATGAAATGTAGAGTTCAGAAGAGTTCAGTGAGACTAGCGATGATACAATCAAATACTTAATGATTTCAGCGTCTGCTCCACTGCACTCCCTGTAAAAGAATCTTAATACTAACTAAATTTAGTGGAAGAGGTTCAAGGCTTTCCTATTTTTAGTTAGCTGGTAAAATAACGACGAAAAAGCAGTTAAGTTTACCATTGGAATTTTTATTCTACTCACAAAACATTGTTTATAAACTGCGCTATTGATGAAAGGAAATATTTTAATGCAGGATGATAAAAACCAACTATGTTCAACAAAAATGTGAACGAATATTCCCTGAATGGGATGCCTATGCCAGATCGCATCTATAATCTGGGTTTAAATTAAGTTTCATAATAGAGAAAAGTATCAAAAATGGTCTACAGTGACCCTCAATTATCTTTAATTACTTATTTAACTTGACGTACATTACATTGGCTGATATGGCTTCTCAATAATTATATAACAGAGAAATCATTGCGCTTCAGATTTTTACTTTAAGTAGCAAATGCGAATACCATGAGCTTTAATTGACGATCGACACTAGTATTACGCAAAAAGGTAATGTAACATATGAGACTTCTGCAGTTGTGAGTGAAGCCTTATGCGTTCATATGCGGCATCGCGTGCTTTCATTACCTTGTCAGTGGTTAGGCAGCGTCAGCGGTGGTGGGCGGCGCAGCTCCATACAGCTCGCCATCTCGGAAGCAACTCCCTCCTAACTTCTCCTTACTACAGTTTACCGAAGTTGGTTAAAAAAAGGGTATCTGGCTGTGTTTTCAACTGACCAATCAGGGTCTCAATGTTAACCTTAAGCTCCACCTACAAAAATTCTGTCTATCCAATGAGAAACGTTATACTTTTCGTGGTGGGGCAATGTTTGTAATGTTTGCAACGTAAAAGAGACGCGTATAGTCTCACGCTAAAACTTGCAACTGGCGTGGCCCCTTTAGTGTATTCATAACATCTATACTGTTCTTCTAGAGGGCTCTGCCTTTTAACATGGGCTGGGAGGTGGTCTTGGCGGTCGGCGGGCGATGTGGGTGTCCCTTACCGTAGGACCTTCTAGTTTACACGGCTCTGCTCTCGGCTTCTGTTCTCGTTTGTCCCCTCAGAACTGCATCTGTTTTACGGTGGGAAGGTATGACATGCATTTAGGCATTCTTGTGTTAGTCTGTGGTATTCGATTTGCTCACTCCTTGATCGTATTACTTTGGTTAATTTAATGTCAGGGTTTATTCAGAGCTATGTGACATACTGCCGGATTTGCTATCATGTCAGAGTTTTCATGGAAGCTGTTGGATTTGTGTGACACTTACAATGTTATTATCTTAAATTAGGGTAACATCATGAACAACCAGTTTTGGAGACGAGTTTACTTTATTGGCTGATTTTTCAACAACTAGGAGAAATTTTGTGGAAGTAATATTTTATACACTCCTGGAAATGGAAAAAAGAACACATTGACACCGGTGTGTCAGACCCACCATACTTGCTCCGGACACTGCGAGAGGGCTGTACAAGCAATGATCACACGCACGGCACAGCAGACACAAGAGGAACCGCGGTGTTGGCCGTCGAATGGCGCTAGCTGCGCAGCATTTGTGCACCGCCGCCGTCAGTGTCAGCCAGTTTGCCGTGGCATACGGAGCTCCATCGCAGTCTTTAACGCTGGTAGCATGCCGCGACAGCGTGGACGTGAACCGTATGTGCAGTTGACAGACTTTGAGCGAGGGCGTATAGTGGGCATGCGGGAGGCCGGGTGGACGTACCGCCAAATTGCTCAACACGTGGGGCGTGAGGTCTCCACAGTACATCGACGTTGTCGCCAGTGGTCGGCGGAAGGTGCACGTGCCCGTCGACGTGGGACCGGACCGCAGCGACGCACGGATGCACGCCAAGACTGTAGGATCCTACGCAGTGCCGTAGGGGACCGCACCACCACTTCCCAGCAAATTAGGGACACTGTTGCTCCTGGGGTATCGGCGAGGACCATTCGCAACCGTCTCCATGAAGCTGGGCTAGGTCCCGCACACCGTTAGGCCGTCTTCCACTCACGCCCCAACATCGTGCAGCCGGCCTCCAGTGGTGTCGCGACAGGCGTGAATGGAGGGACGAATGGAGACGTGTCGTCTTCAGCGATGAGAGTCGCTTCTGCCTTGGTGCCAATGATGGTCGTATGCGTGTTTGGCGCCGTGCAGGTGAGCGCCACAATCAGGACTGCATACGACCGAGGCACACAGGGCCAACACCTGGCATCATGATGTGGGGAGCGATCTCCTACACTGCCCGTGCACCTCTGGTGATCGTCGAGGGGACACTGAATAGTGCACGGTACATCCAAACCGTCATCGAACACATCGTTCTACCATTCCTAGACCGGCAAGGGAACTTGCTGTTCCAACAGGACAATGCACGTCCGCATGTATCCCGTGCCACCCAACGTGCTCTAGAAGGTGTAAGTCAACTACCCTGGCCAGCAAGATCTCCGGATCTGTCCCCCATTGAGCATGTTTGGGACTGGATGAAGCGTCGTCTCACGCGGTCTGCACGTCCAGCACGAACGCTGGTCCAACTGAGGCGCCAGGTGGAAATGGCATGGCAAGCCGTTCCACAGGACTACATCCAGCATCTCTACGATCGTCTCCATGGGAGAATAGCACCCTGCATTGCTGCCAAAGGTGGATATACACTGTACTAATGCCGACATTGTGCATGCTCTGTTGCCTGTGTCTATGTGCCTGTGGTTCTGTCAGTGTGATCATGTGATGTATCTGACCCCAGGAATGTGTCAATAAAGTTTCCCCTTCCTGGGACAATGAATTCACGGTGTTCTTATTTCAATTTCCAGGAGTGTTGTATACAGGCAACATATATATGAAGGGCTAATCTCAACAGTGGTACAAGTCCATTTTTGTTCACTTTGAAATACAGAGTCCTAATGTTAAACGACCGCTGAAAAATCTGCAGTTGAGATACCAGACATATTAAAGCACATGGCTTCTTGCTAGAGATGAACCTTTCTTTGTTTGTTTGGATCATTAATGTCAGAAGCATTATAGACAGAAAAGAGGAGGTAATTGACTTGTACCACTATTGATATAAGTCCTTCATATATGTGTCAAGTAATAATCGTATGATGCACTGAGCTTTCAAACATCTTTCTGCCTTCCTCTGGAAGGCGAGTACTAATTACACCAAGTGAACACGACACCTCAGAACTTCAACTTGTCACGGGCTCCCCTCAGAGTTAGGAAGGAAAGAGGAGGAGCCTGTGACAAGTTGAAGTTCTGAGGTGGCGTCTCAGATGTGATCGGCTGTTAAGTTTCAGAGAATTTGGAAACTAAGCTGTCAACACTACGAATGGTAAAGGAATTCTGTATTTTATACATAATGTCTGTTGGAACAGCGATCAATACACTTTAGAAATAATATGCGTTTTAGTCTACAGTGGCAATTTCTTTTATTTTGCCTTCTGGCTACCGGTTTAGGTGTCACTACGATCCTCAGCCCATCCTCTGGCACGTAGTCGTTATGCTCGCTTGCCAAGTGGGTGTGTAGACTAAAACATACGAGGGTCGAAACTTTAATAGCGGCAACTATTTATTTACAGCTCGCACAAAACAGATACGTGTTTCAAAGTTTTACTGACCTTCAATGTAGTCACCAGCATTGTATACAACCCGTTGCCAGCAATGTGGAAGATCTAGGACACTCTTAGCAGTGCCATTTGTGTTGACAGTTCGAGCGGCGCTGTCTATTGCCGAACAAATTTGTAGCAGTTCTGAAGCGAATGCCGTGAAGTGTTTCCTTCTGTATAGAAATCGAGTTGAAGTCACGAGGGTTCAAGTCAGGGGAGTGCCGTTGGTGGAATAGCACTTAGCAGCCCCATCAGTCAAACAAATCTGTCTCTAAGGTGGTCGTATGTTGTGTTCCAAAAATGAACAGCAAAGAGACAGAAGTGATGACACTATACGCGGGACCTGACCATCATTTTGCAGGACAATGATCAAGCACCTACAGAGCAAGCTGTTACGGATTTGTTAGACTGATGGGGCTGCTAAGTGATATACCACCTACTGCACTCCCCTGACTTTACCCCTCGAGAATTCAACTCTATTTCTAAACTGAAGGAAACACTTCACGGCATTCGCTTCAGAAATGCTACAAATTCGGGCAGTAGACCGCGCCGCTCGAACTGTCAACGCAACCGGCACTGCTAAGAGTATTCTAGGACTCCCACATCGCTGGCAACGGGTTGTACAGAATGCTGGTAACTACTTTGAAGGTCAGTAAAACTTTGAAACACGTATCTATTTTGTGTGAGCTGTAAATAAATAGTTGCCGCTATTTAAGTTCCAACTATCGTATTATTTCTAAAGAAATTCCACTCGTAAACCCAGAGAGGGGACTGGCGGAAAGAGAATATTGAGGGTCCTACGGGGCAGTGCATTGGCGGAGCTGCCATTTTTATTCAAGCGATTCATGTGAAAAGGTGTCCGACGCGATTATCGCCGCTCGACAGAAATTAACAGACCTGAAATCGTTAGGGAATATAGTATTCGAAGATTCTCAGTGTCAAAAGTCTGCCTAGAATACCTCTCACTGCGGACAACACAGTGGCTGACGGTCTTCAGTCAACAACCCAGGCCGTGGCGTTCGCTTACAGATGTTATTACTAACAAACAAGCAGCACTGCGTGAAATAACCGCGGAAATCAATGTGGGACATACGACGAACTTTCTCATTAGAACAGTACGATGAAATTTGGCGTTAATGGGCTATAACAAGAAACAGCCAACGCAAGTGACTTTGGTCGTAGCACTACATCGCCTGCAGTGCCTCTTCTGGGCTTGTGACCAATGTTGTTGTTGTGGTCTTCAGTCCTGAGACTGGTTTGATGCAGCTTTCCATGCTACTCTATCCTGTGCAAGCTTCTTCATCTCCCAGTACTTACATCCTTCTGAATCTGCTTAGTGTGTTCATCTCTTGGTCTCTCTCTACGATTTTTACCCTCCACGCTGTCCTCCAATGCTAAATTTGCGACCCTTTGATACCTCAGAACATGTCCTACCAAGCGGTTCCTTTTTCTTGTCAAGTTGTGCCATAAACTCCTCCTCTTTCCAATTCTGTGCAATACCTCCTCATTAGTTATGTCATCTACACATCTAATATTCAGCATTCTTCTGTAGCACCACATTTCGAAAGCTTCTGTTCTCTTCTTGTCCAAACTGTTGATCGTCCATGTTTCAATTCCATTCATGGCCACACTCCACACAAATACTTTCAGAAACGGCTTACTGACACCTAAATCTATACTCGATGTTAACAAATTTCTCATCTTCAGAAACGCTTTCCTTGTCATTACCAGTCTACATTTTATATCCTCTCTACTTCGACCATCAGCAGTTATTTTCCTCCCCAAATACCAAAACTCCTTTAATACTTTAAGTGTCTCATTTCCTAATCTCATCCCCTCAGCATCACCAGACTTAATTCGAATACATTCCATTATTCTCGGTTTGCTTTTGTTGATGTTCATCTTATATCCTCCTTTCAAGACACTGTCCATTCCGTTCAACTGCTCTTTGAAGTCCTTTGCTGTCTCTGACAGAATTACAATGTCATCGGGGCGAACCTCAAAGTTTTTGTTTCTTCTCCATAGATTTTAATACCTCCTCCGAATTTTTACTTTGTTTCTGTTACTGCTTAGACAATATACGGATGAATAACATCGGGGAAAGGTTACAACCCTGTCTCACTCCCTTCCCAACCACTGCTTCCCTTTCATGCCCCTCGACTCGTATAACTGCAATCTGGTTTCTGTACAAATTGTAAGTAGCCTTTCGCTCCCTGTATTTGTGACCATAAAGGACTGGAAAACCGTGGCCCCGATTTCAATTGTAGGAGCTGATGGTAGAGTACGAGTGTGGCACAGACCCCACGAAGCCATGGACCCAAGTTGTCAACAAATAGCAGTGAAAGCTGGTGGTGGGACGTAGTTGTGTAGACAGTGTTTACATGGAATACACTGCCTCCTCTGGTCGAACTAAACTGATCATTGATTGAAGATGGTTATGTTCGGCTACTTGGAGACCGTCAGCAGATATTCATGGACTTAATGCTGCCAAACAAGGAAGGAATTCTTGCGGATGACAATGCGGCGTGTCACAGAGCCGCGATTTTTCGTGACTGGTTTGAAGAACATTCTGGACAGTTCGAGCAAATAATTTTGCCTTCCATATCACCCTACATTTAACCCATCGAACATTTAAGGGACACAATCGAGAGGTCAGTTCGTGCACAAAATTCTTCACCAGATACACTTTCGGAATTATGGCTGGCTATAGAGGTAGCGTGGCTCAATATTTCTGCAGGGAACTTCCAAAGACTTTCTGAGTCGATACCACGACGAGTTCCAGCACTACGTCGGGCAAAAGGAGATCCGACACTATTTTAGGTGGTACTCCATGAATTTTGACACCTCAGTGTAAGTCGCTGGCGAGGTTCAAAGAATCTCTATGCATGGTTTCCGAGTGCTTGGGAGGTTGATGGAGGTCCCGTCATTGACTGCATAATAAATGAATTTCGTTAAGTGCTACAATGGCGTCCATACGCTACTGACCAATGTGGTAACAAGACGGTTGGGATTTGAATTAGTTTAAACACGTGGATGAAACGACAAAGCACACTTGCGTTTCCTCAGACCGCTGAGGCTAGTACATTGCATGGACGGAGGCCCCAATTTCGTGGTTCTCTTTGCTGAAATCCAACGCCTTAGTCTAAAGCAAGGTCGACCAAGGCGTGCGAAACTACTCCTGCACACTGTACTGCCTGCTTGCGGTCCGAGGCTCGGTCTGTCCCAACATCACTCTCTTCGTCTATGCTTTGTTCGATCCTTTTGGGAGGGGAGGTGGGAGGGAGAATTCTGTTGCGAGATATTTCCATCCACCCATTGACCCACAGATTTTTGACTTATTGATCTTATTACAGTTATATCTATCTCTTGTATTTTTATATTAATACTGTTCGCATATTGAAAATTCATTACAGGGTGTTACATAAATTTTATATTGTAGTTATTTCTATTAAGTATGAGACCTCTTAGGTACACTAGGTTGATATATGTTTCTGATCTCCGATGTATATATTAGTTTTTAGTATAACAATGACTGCAGTCTGGCTGTTGGCAAATATTTGCTGTTAATTCCTTTGAACCGTCTTTTTACTAGTGAGTTCGTTAACGTGAGTGCGTTGTCATTAATATTTCTTACGCACTGGCCGTAAGACGGTGTAATGGAACAGCGAAACTGATTGTGTAAATAAATTAGAATCAGAAGAGACGGCTGCAGGTTTTTTAATTTTCATTTCCTATGAAACAGCCAAAGTTCTCATAACCAACTATTACAAGTATGGACAAACAAAGATTTCATTTAGCAGTACAATGTAAGATTATGTTCCCTCATTTGGCGCGGCTCAATTTGACCGTCATGTCTTTCGACATCTTCGCGGTTAATCGTTCTGTGTTTGTTCGAGGTATAGAGGAAGTTCGCGGATCCAATGACTATTTGCGTCAAAACGGCACTTTAGGCATCTATCGTCACAATCCTTTAAAAGTGAAAAGGGATACAGAGGAGAAGGATGATAACTGCAAATATATATAATGTAGACGTACAGTTGACAGGGAACTCAGATTTGCTGTGAAACGGTATTGCAACACCAGACAGAAAGAATTTAAAGACTTAGTTGACGACGAGGAGCTAAAAATTATAACATCGACAGACGAGTTGAAATCACACTTACTATAACTTCGTCAGTTGCAATGGTTTTTGATGGAAACGAACGAAGAGTATGGTGAAATCATATACTACAAAAAAGTCCGTTTATTAAGTCAAAGGACATGCCTGTAACAAGTTTTCGATTTAAGGCTTGCTACTGCTAAATTTCTGAAGTAAAAAGGAATGCAAGATTGTATTTTTAATGGCGTTGTCTGCAGACTGCTCTTAGTAGAACACTGCTCGATGACAAGCAACTTATTTCCGATTTCATGGAGAAAGTGGATGAATTTAAAAAGAAAATCGCATTGCAGAAGGGACAACTTCTGACGAGGAATACCATCCATTCCGGAACACCCGCGTTAAAAGAAAAGCGAATTTTGAACAATCTATCGATGTGCTGAAAGAGTTGCAGGAAGAACTTCCTAAACTTTTGAGGAGACTTGCAATCGTATATCCGATTTTCAGCCGTTTTCAAGACGGTTTGCCATTTCAGTTGAAAGCGCCCCTGTGCATATGTTTTGCAACTGATAGATCTGCAATGTAATTCCTACGCAATAGACGAACTGTATTACCTTAAAGGAGTTCTACATTGTTTACTCGGGAAGAGCTCTCACATATCCACAGGTTGCAATCGTGGTATTAATGTGTCGACCAACTTATGTGTGCGAAAGGTGACTTTAGATTCTAAATCAAAGTAAGTCACGATTACACGGCAACCCGTGTGACGAAAATCTGTGAAACGCTCTACGTCAGTGCGTATGCTGACAGTTCGTGCTAGACATTTTTATTAATCTTCAACACGCCAAAAAGAATTAAATGATAATTATTCTTGTTTATGCTCTATGTTATTGAGAAACATGAATGAAACAAAGCCTCATGCCACATGCCGCACTTTCACAGCCCCCCCCCCCCCCAAAACTCATCACCATCTTCCCATTCAGCATGCTGTGATAGAGGGGGAAGTGTGCCATTGGGTGAGAAAGAATGACACTCGTGAATGAGCGAGAGCAGGGCTCTTTGTTACACCTGGTCTAATGTGGAGACTATTTCTTCGATCCACATTTGTAATCGTCATCATACAAGAATTCATCATAATCATCACTGCCTGTTCCAATTTCATGTAGACTGCACCTGATATTTCCATGTCTTCTTAGGAGGCCCGACATTCCCTTTCCCTTGAGGTGTATATTTGCGTACCATTTTAGGTATTAGGTCTTTTGTTATCCTTTGAATGTGTCATATAATTTCTTGCTGTACTCCCCTGTTTTCTGAAATATGCTTTTAACACCCAGTTCATTCCTTATTTCCCTATTTTTTATCCAATCTATGAATTTGTAAAGATCTAGAGGGCTTAGAAGTCTCATCTCTGCTTCCTCAGTGCTCCTCCTTTGACTGGCGGTTAGAGTCCAATTCTCTTACCCATACATTAGATCTGTCACCGCGATCTCATTAGAAATTTTAGTACTGCCTGTTTTCCAACTTTCTTTAGGATAGTGAAATTTATAGTATCCACCAACTGCTGTATTTTTGCAGTTTTCATTCTTGATCATTTTGTTTGATATCAGACCTCACATCCCAGGTATTTAAAACTATTTATTTCTTCTAGTGACTCATTGTCAACTACCATTTTTGCTCTTAAACGCTCCTTACCATGCAATGCCATTATCTTACTTTTACTTTTAGGTATTGTCGTTTTATAATCCTTTGCCTCCTTGTGAAAGAACCAAATTTCTCTTTGTAATTTATCTTCTGAGTCTGTTAAGATTATTTGATCATCTGGAAACAGCACTGTATTTATAACTTTATTCTGCCGTACCTTAATGACGTTGTGTATGTATATATTAAATGTTGTGGGTGATAAAGGACATCCTTTTCTCACTCTCTGATTGATGTTTCTCCCAAATGGAGTTCCTTATTGTCCTTTGATTTTGTCATGTATATACATGCTGGAGTATACGATGATTTCGTAAAATTTCCTATAATATAACTCTGTTAACTATCAAAAGCTTACTCATAGTAAATAAAGGCTTCATATGTCGTATGATTGTTGTGTTCCCTACGTTTTTCAATAATTTGGCAGATTGGAAGAACAAGATCTTCTCATTCTAAACCTTATTTGTTCATCAGTAAAAAAACGTTTCCGAAAGTACCTTATTAGTACCTTGTTATTTTTCCATATATCTTGTATCCAGAGTTCATAAAACGAATACCTCCGCAAGTGTCACATTTCCTGCGACCGCCTTTTTTAAATAACTTGATAACAGCTACAGTTTGTCAGTTCCCTGTAGTTTTTCTGTGTTTCCAACAAGTATTCACAAATTCCAGTATTTTTATGAGTAATGATTCTTGAGCATATTTAAATAATTCCACATTGAGGTTCTGTTTTCCAGAAATTTTCTGTTTTTATATGTTTTTAACACAACCGTTAGTTCTTCCATTGATAGAGCATAAACATGCTCGTCACTATACAGTTTTCAAATTCTCCTCATCAACTGTCCATTTATTTTGCAAACAGTCCAGCCACTCACTATCTGAAACATAATTAATTTGAATCATAAGTCTTTCATGTTTTTGAAGTTGTTTCTGCATCCTGTTTGTTTCCCATGTCAATCACGCTCCATTTCACTCAGAAAATGTTCCCAGCTCTGTTGTTTTACTTTTCTTGTCTCTCTGCTGACCACTGCTGAGTGTCGCTTACAGTCGATATAGTCTTCATGTTTCTTGGACTGCAGATATTTCAGGTAGGCCTATTTCTCACAAGTTATGATGTCCGCTAGTTCTTGGTTCCAGATTGTGAGTCTGCTTTTCTTGTTATGTTTGATACTTTTCCCTAAAGCTTTACCAGAAACTATACGTATTGTTATTATTATTTCTTTCTACTTTTCGTCAATGTTCTGTTTTCTGGCATATGTTTCAGTTCTTCATCTAAAAGTTTGCTGT
Organism: Schistocerca gregaria; assembly: GCF_023897955.1. NCBI lineage: Eukaryota > Metazoa > Arthropoda > Insecta > Orthoptera > Acrididae > Schistocerca > Schistocerca gregaria. The sequence continues at coordinate 305,475,215 of NC_064923.1, forward strand.
ATAACCATCTAATAGCATTGATTATTACTTTTGATATTACCAGAAAATCGTCAGTACTGACATTACATCTCCTGTAGACTCTGGTGTCTTCTGTTAATGGGATGGCTTTCCCATTTTCAATAACACAATCTAGTACCCCTAGCTTTCAATGTAAAGTTATGAATATCTTTATAGGGGATAAACTATTTACTATCCATAAACTGTTGAAGGCAGAAAAATCTCTTAACTGATATCAATTACAGTTTTTGTATGTTTTTTGTGTGTTTCCATTATTCCTTTAATGGTAATTTGGCTATCCCAGCTCTGAAAACTGTGATGCGTGCATAAAATCTGTCACAAGACTGATGACGAAAAAGTGTACTTTGGTACCTGCGATAACAGTGGTGATGCACACAAAGATATTACTCCATATCTGTGAGGCAGTATGTGTTACAAAATCTAAAACGAACCCTGAATCCACTGTAGTCATGGATGCTAGAGACGGGAGGCTAATTCCTTCTACAATAATTTACACTCTTGGGCTGTTGCTTCTCAGGAAGCTGTAGGATTAACTACTCCAGTACCAGAGCATTCATGTGTAACAACACTTCTCAACCACTAAGGCTCTCTTATTTTGCAGTCTTCCCTGTCAATGACTCACTGTCATACAATGAAGTACTTTATGCATATATTCTCAGAATTATTTTTTATTATTTTTTATAATCATGTCCTATATTTGATACTAGAACTCTTGTTTCGACGAGAGACGCTCGCTTTGCCTGTGCTAATCTGTTCTTTACATTCTTTTTGTTTTTTTTCTGTCATGTGTTAATTGAATCCAAGGTAGCGAAATTCGTCCACTTCACCTACTGTATTTCTGCAACATTCTACGTGGCGAGGCGTGGGATTTCAAAAGTCTGAAAGTGGTAGGAGGGTTAGAAAATCTGAAAAGAAAATTGCCAAGTATCGATCTAGATATGGTGGCGGGGGGTCTATGAAACGAAATGGAAGGAAAATAAAGACTTCTTATCAGACGAATATCGAGTTAACATCAACAGCAGAAGAAAATGGAATGCAAGGGGGGGGGGGGGGGGGGGGGAGCATACTTTTTCACCATAGTTATTACTGATGTGTGACATGGTGAGTTATCCTAGTTTTGCTTGCAACCTTGGTCTTCTTTAAGCCAACGCAAATTTCAAACGATCCGTTACGAAGCAAAATAGGATCCACTTATGGTTCTGCCTTTTCTTCAAGTAATCTATTGGATTATTCCTTTGAAATCCCAGGAAAAAGTACATGCTGACGTCGGAAGCAGAGGATGATATAAAGTATATAAGGATATTGAGATATTGAACGGGTAATTCAGTACGAGAACAGAGACGAAAATCTAATAACCCTGGAGAGTGGAACACATTTGTGAGTGAACTGCTAGGAGAAAGTGTTACGGCAGATTATGGGCTTGGTAGCAGAGGAGAAGGATTAGTTCTGCAATAAATTCCACCTAGTACTGGCGAACAGTCTGCTGAAGAATGGCTAGAGAAAGAGGTATAAACAGCAAAGGCTCGAAGACACGGCACGTGAATCTTCGAGCTGGATTACATCATGGGCGGGCTGAGAATTCGAAACCAGATATTGAATTGTACGGCATACCCAGGAGGAGATATAGACTTAGATCACAATGGAGATCGTTAAAGATGTGGATACAATAGACAGTTCAATTGAAGAGAATTGGAAAGCCCAAAAGGAGCTATCATATATGTTGGAAAAACAGGAACGTAGTTGCGAAGAAACCTTGGGTAACAGAAGACATACTTCAATAAATAGACGAAAGAAGGAAGTACAAAAATGTTCAGTGGAAGTCAGGAACATAGCAAGATAATTCACTTAGGAATGTAATAAATAGAACGACAAGAAGTTAAAGGCAAATTAATAAGGAAAAATGTGAAATTAAAGGCAAGGGTGGCAATATTAAAAATGCAATGGGAATTCCACTGACAAACGCAGACGGGAAAGTGGACGGGAGAAGTTGTTTGATGACGTAACAGAGTAAGAAATGGAACAGGTACGGGAGTGAGTATTAGCATCAGAATATAAATGACCGTTGGAAGACTTGAGATCGAAAGGGGTGGAAGGGATAGGTAACATTCTTCGGAATTTCTAAAATCATTGTGGGCAGTGGTAACCAACGACCGTTCATAACCGCTTGTGCAATCTATGAGACTGGCGACATACCATCAGACTTTCGGAATTCCGAAGATAGCAGGCAGGGCCTGATAAGTGCGAAAACTATCGCACATTCACTTTAGCATCTCATGCGTCTAAACCGCTGACGAGAATTATGCAAAAGAAAATTGAGGATATTTTAGATAACTGTCAGCTTGGGTTTAGCTATGGTAAATGCATCATGGATGCAGTCGTGACGCTGCGATTGACAATAGAAAGAAAAATGAGGATAAGTGAAGACATGTCATAGAATTTTTCGACCAGGAAAAGCGTTCGACAGTGAAAAATGTTTAAGATGTTCAAAAGTCTGAGAAAGATGGGAGTAAGCTGCAGGAAAAAAGGGGTGATGTACATTATGTACAATAACCAAGGGGTTGATTGGCAGATAAAGGAGGGAAAAGCTTGTGAGACGGGGATGCTGTCTCTCGTCCCTGCTGCTCAATCTATACATCGAAGGAGCAATGGCGATAATAAAAGAAAGGTTCAAGAGTGGTTTTTAAATTCAGGGTGAAAGGATATCAACATAAGATTCGCTGATGACATTCCTACCCTCAGTGAACATAAGGCAGAATTGTAGGATCTGTTGCATGAAATGATTAGTCTAGTGAGCACAGAATATGGACGAAGAGTAAACCGAAGGAAGACAGTAATGAGAAATATCAGCAATGAGATCCCGAAGTAAAAAAAGTTAAGGAACTCAGCAACTTTGTAAGCAAAATGTCACATGACGGTAGGAGCAAGGACGACATGAAATGCAGACTAGCAGAGACAAAAAGTTCTTTCCCCGTGAAGGAAAGTCTACTATATGCAAATATAGGCTTTAACGTAAAGAACAGGGCTTTCCTGGTTCAGAACAGCCTACTAGTATCAAACGTAGGCCTTCTTTAGAGGAAGAAATTTCTGAAATGTACTTTTGGAACACAGAATTGTATGTTAGTGAATCACGGACAGTGGGAAAACCGGAAAATAAGACAATCGAAGAATCTGAGATGTGGTACTACGGAAGAATGTCGAAAATTAGTTAGAAGGAGAGTAATTAATGAGGACGTTCTCCGCAGAATCAGCGAAAAAACACTGACGGACAGATTAAGCACGTGAAGGTTGCTGTGTGTGGAGATCTCATGATTCCACGATGGACTGCCATTTACTGCGAATTGATCTCTCCCAAAGTCCCTCTTCCACCCTCCTTCGTGGAAGGAATGATCATCCCCATCCACAAACCATCTGGCGGCACAGGGATACAGGCCTACCGGCCACTGACCCTTCTTAATTGCGACTACAAGATCTACGCCAGGATACTTGCAGCACGCTTTAAACGCGTAGTACGCCAAGTGATTTCAATCGACCCAACCCAGCTAGGAGGAGATAGCAATATACAAACGGCACTCAGCGACTACCGCGATGTTATCGCACTGGCATCAACATGTCGTCACCGGGGTGTATTGGTATCGCGCATTTGACAGGTTGAGTCATGCTTATCTCACAGACGTAATGACGAAAATGAAGTTTCCGGAAAGTTTTGTCACCGTCGTTATGAGACTACTCCACGGAGCCGCATCCAAAGTGCTCATCAATGGACGCTTGGTGGGGCCCATCACCATCTCACGATCGGTCAGACAAGGGTGCCCGCTGTCAACGATATTGTATGCCATCGCTGTCGAGCCGCTGCTCTGCGGGCTCCGGAATCGACTCCAAGGAATGACGATAAGGCACAACAAGTTTATATGCCGAACATACGCAGATGACCTAGTGTTTTTAGCACGGTCAGGCGACGAGGCAAGAGCGGCCTTGCATTGGATTAATTTGTATTGCATGGCTATGGGAAGTCGCCTGAACATGGCCAAGTCGGGAGCGATGAACATCGGGAGAGGACTCCCGACAGGAAGTGTAGCACCATTACAAGCGATCAACAAGATGAAATGCCTCGGAATTATCTTCACTACAGACGTTCGACGCACGGCGGCACTGAGTTACAGACATATTCTGCAAACAATTCGTGCGAGTGTCCGAAGTCACAGGTTAAGGGCACTGGATATGATACAACGGGTCACCTTTGCCAACACTTATCTAGCCTCTCGCATCCCCCACCTGGCACAAGGTCTTCCTATGCCAGTGGTGTTGGCCAGCCGAATCCTGGCGGCACTAGGATATTTTGTGAGCACAGGTCTGCTTTTTAAGGTAGGATACGAAACCCTCACCCTTCCTCGAAGTCGTGGAGGGCTTGGACTAGTCCACGTACGCGACCGAGCAGTGGCTATTTATGTAACCACAATGATAAAGATGTGGACACGACACCAGACAAGTCTGACGGGCACCTTGATAGACGTACTCGCTCTACCTACTCGTTAGGCTCCAGTAGCGGTGACTCACATCTCATCATCGCTTACCCATATGCGAACCTTTTTTGTGGAACACAGTTATGTACATATGGAGCTACCGACTACCAGGACGGCAACGGCACGTGATATATATCACATCTTGACTCGACGACAGCCGAATAATGCCGTAGAGCGCCGCCAACCAACAGTTACGTGGTCAGTGGTATGGCGTACAGTGCACCATCCACATCTTGATACGTGACCGCGCGCACTGTGGTATCAGGTGGTAAATGGGAAATACGTGACTCGTTCCAGGTTGCATACAATTCATATGACGGACGAGGCACTGTGTCCGCAGTGCAATGTTATAGACACAGAGGAGCATCGCCTGGTATGCGGTCCTTCGGCGGACGTATGGTGTTTGGTCAAAAAAATGATCGCCTTCCTCCTTCGGGTGGGGCCGCAAACAATAGAACCACGCACACTACTTCACCCAGATAGGACATATTATCCCCGAACAAAGACAAACGCAGTGACTTGGATTCGAGGTTTGACTGTGCATTATCTTTTCCGAGACGGCAGTAAGTATGTGCTTGATTTCTGGGCCTTACTACAGGAACATCACTCACAGCTCATGAGACATCCGAGATATCGAACATATTACGCAAATTTTTTAGGGAGTGCCTTGCTTGATCCCCCACCCAGTTGGGGTGTCCCGGGTAGGAGAATGTAATTATTGTCTACAAGTATCAGAACAAGAAAGGACCAGGACAGTGGAGAGGATCCACAAACACACGTAAAGACGTACCCGACACCAACGCGAGGTATGACGGGATTAGCGAGGTACGCGCCTGAAAGAGGAACGTAGACTGTTATTGTTTTGTCCTGACGGAAGCAGGATATTTGTTTTCACTATTATGTGAAACAAATTTACGTTTGAAACGTCCCCTTAGAAACATTTATACAAGACTGTGCTTAAACTGACACACAATATTTTTTTAGCGCAACACAATCTGACTTTCAGTAATCCCTACAAGAGAATGGCCCTGACTAACATTAACCTATATGTTTCACAAATCACTTTCCTCACAAAAATCTTCGTTACTCAAGCTACTGCAATACAGCGAGCACCACTGCTGCCAGCTAAATAAAAGATTCAAACTACTGAAGGCACTAACTACTGATAGGCATAGTTAGCAAATGAAAGATTTTAATACAGAACAAACAATGTATTTACCTTTATAGTAATAATATATATAGCAGTTCATGACATCCAGTCTTACAAATTTCAAAACTCCGCCATCTCTCTCCCCACGTCCACCACTGCTGGCGGCTCACCTCCAACTGCGCAACGCTACGCGCTGTTAGCATCCAGCTGCCGCTGCCCGACACTACAATGGCAGACAACAATGCAAACTAGCCACAGACTGCGCTCAGCACAGCCAGTGATTTTTCATACAGAACGCTATGTGGCGTTGCGTCTGAAGTTATTCCGTCTCCCTTGATAATAATTATTTTGGTTCCCATATTGTCTGTTTCTCTGATTGTCTCTGTGATATTCATTACTACGGAAATGCGATCTTTCTCTGTAACTATTACTCTGCCAGTGGTTGTCATACGGGTGGTGTCTGTTTTGGTCACGATTTGTGTTGTGAGAATGGCCTTGTCGTGTCCAGTTATTGTTTCTTTCATCGAGGAATTGCGACGGATTTGACCTGTAGTGATTTTTTTCCTGTTTTCGCATCCCGCGACTGTCTGCGTCAATTTCTAATTCTTGTAAGAGTCCCTGAAAAGCTTCAATGTCGTCTTTGGAACGCCCTGCCAAAATAATATTCCTTAAATGTTCAGGCAATTTGAATAAGCAAATGCGGATGAGTTCTGACGGGCTTTATAGGTTTGCAAGATACTGGTTCTTATGCAACATGTCTTCAAAATATTTGACAAGACTGGAAAATTCAGATTGTTCAAAGTGTTTCATCATCATGATGCTATGTTTTACTCGGTCTTGTGTAGCTTGAGACCAATATGCTGAGAGGAATGCATGATAAAATTCTCCTTCACTGTGGCAATCGTGAATGACCAATTGCATTCTTACAGCTGGTTCATTCTCTAAGTAGCCACACATAAATTCTAATCTGTGTTCTAATGACCAGTTGGGAGGAAAACAATGAGAGAATTGATGAAGCCACGCTTGTGGATGAATGTCGTTGCCAGAATTTTTAATGTTTTGAATTTACGTGTAGTAATGATAAGCTTATAGTCAAAATAATCATGTCGGCGAGTCGCATGTCGGTCATTGTTATGTCGTTTCGGCGGTTCCATCTCAAAATTCGGTGCACTTTGCCAATTTCTTTCATAATCTCTGAAGTGTCCTGTGTTATTATTTTGTGGTTGTTCTGTATTGCTATGTCCCTCTTCCTGTATTGGAGTGCGAGTGTCCTCTGAAATATGTAATTCTTGTATTACTTTGCCAACTGATCTTGTACTTCCCGCATTTCTCTTTTGTACTGTGTGTTGATTTGATTTTGATTCTGTTTTAATTTTCTAATTTGTTCATACTCTTCAGTGTCAGTGAAGCCTACAGGTTTTGTGTCATTCAGATCATCATCTACCTTTGTAGATAAGTTAGTGAACTGATCTGAAAGTTCGGCTACTTTATCCGATAGTGAAATTATTTCCTCTGTGTGTTTTTCTGAACCAAGTTTCAGAGTGTCCATTTATGTTGAAATCGTATCTACTGTATCCTTTAAGTTTTGCTGAGTTTTTGCAAGTTGCGTAACTGAATCGGTAGATGCAACTGAGTCAATTTTAGCTTGCAACGTCTCATTATTTTCATGAACAATGGTTTGCAGTTCTTTTATGGCTGATTCGTGATTCTGTAGTGTATTTTCATGCCGCGAAAAAATAGGTTGGAAATGCTCACAAATTTGTGTTTTTACGTCATTACAGACTTTTTGACATTTTGGTTCAATTTTATGCAACTCAGTAGTTAAATCTTCACGTGTTTGTTCAAGCGTATGTTCCACTCAGTCTAACTTTTGAAGCTTTTGCTCCATTGTGTCTAACTTTTGAAAATTTTGTTCCATTGTGTCTAACTTTTGAAGATTTTGTTCCATTGTGTCTAACTTTTGAAGATTTTGTCCCATTTGCTTCTGATTTTGTTCAAGCGTTGTGTCTAACTTTTGAAGATTTTGCTGTGTTTGTCTCTGATTTTGTTCCATTGTGTCTAACTGTTGCTGTGTTTGTCTCTGATTTTGTTTCATTTGTTCCATTAATTGTAATAATAATGTATTAGAGTCTGGAATCTGTTCCTCTATGCTTTTTGGCAGTGCATTTGCACCAGCAACATTCGCATTTTGACAAGCAAAAAATGTGTCTTGACTTATTTGAGAAAACGGTGAGGACGCTAAACCTGATTGTACAGTACTTGCAAGATTGTGTCCTATCATTTCGGATTCCTGACGCGAGCTGTTGCCAACCGATCGATCGATAATGCTTCCCTGTTCACTAATTGTTTCACTGTCTACACTATTGTTTGCAGCCCACTTCATTTCCCTATGTACAATTACCAAATTACTACTTTGAACATTAGTTAATTCAGTACTCGGTGGCGCTAACACATTGCTTTCGTCATCACTGTCATTTCTCAGTTAACTTTGAAGCCTAGTATTACGTTTTTCACACGTTATTATTGTCACAATATTTCACACGATAACACAGGAAAGCACAATGTGAAGAGCAAAAATTAGAGAACACATTAACATAGCACTGAAAATAATATCTAGTTAATTGCAAGCGCAGCTGCGAAACACACTCCTGGAAATGGAAAAAAGAACACATTGACACCGGTGTGTCAGACCCACCATACTTGCACTGGACACTGCGAGAGGGCTGTACAAGCAATGATCACACGCACGGCACAGCGGACACACCAGGAACCGCGGTGTTGGGCGTCGAATGGCGCTAGCTGCGCAGCATTTGTGCACCGCCGCCGTCAGTGTCAGCCAGTTTGCCGTGGCATACGGAGCTCCATCGCAGTCTTTCACACTGGTAGCATGCCGCGACAGCGTGGACGTGAACCGTATGTGCAGCTGACGGACTTTGAGCGAGGGCATATAGTGGGCATGCGGGAGGCCGGGTGGACGTACCGCCGAATTGCTCAACACGTGGGGCGTGAGGTCTCCACAGTACATCGATGTTGTCGCCAGTGGTCGGCGGAAGGTGCACGTGCCCGTCGACCTGGGACCGGACCGCAGCGACGCACGGATGCACACCAAGACCGTAGGATCCTACGCAGTGCCTTAGGGGACCGCACCGCCACTTCTCAGCAAATTAGGGACACTGTTGCTCCTGGGGCATCGGCGAGGACCATTCGCAACCATCTCCATGAAGCTGGGCTACGGTCCCGCACACCGTTAGGGCCGTCTTCCGCTCACGCCCCAACATCGTGCAGCCCGCCTCCAGTGGTGTCGCGACAGGCGTGAATGGAGGGACGAATGGAGACGTGTCGTCTTCAGCGATGAGAGTCGCTTCTGCCTTGGTGCCAATGATGGTTGTATTGCGTGTTTGGCGCCGTGCAGGTGAGCGCCACAATCAGGACTGCATACGACCGAGGCACACAGGGCCAACACCCGGCATCATGGTGTGGGGAGCGATCTCCTACACTGGCCGTACACCTCTGGTGATCGTCGAGGGGACACTGAATAGTGCACGGTACATCCAAACCGTCATCGAACCCATCATTCTACCATTCCTAGACCGGCAAGGTAACTTGCTGTTCCAACAGGACAATGCACGTCCGCATGTATCCCGTGCCACCCAACGTGCTCTAGAAGGTGTAAGTCAACTACCCTGGCCAGCAAGATCTCCGGATCTGTCCCCCATTGAGCATGTTTGGGACTGGATGAAGCGTCGTCTCACGCGGTCTGCATGTCCAGCACGAAAGCTGGTCCAACTGAGGCGCCAGGTGGAAATGGCATGGCAAGCCGTTCCACAGGACTACATCCAGCATCTCTACAATCGTCTCCATGGGAGAATAGCAGCCTGCATTGCTGCGAAAGGTGGATATACACTGTACTAGTGCCGACATTGTGCATGCTCTGTTGCCTGTGTCTATGTGCTTGTGGTTCTGTCAGTGTGATCATGTGATGTATCTGACCTCAGGAATGTGTCAATAAAGTTTCCCCTTCCTGGGACAATGAATTCACGGTGCTCTTATTTCAATTTCCAGGAGTGTACTTGGTGCAACTCTACATGCATGCCACAACTGTTTTAATGCACAACAATGAAAGACTACAACTACAAAGGAGATTCTCTCTACAATTACGCGCTAGCAATAAAGAAAATCTACACTAATTACACAAACAACAAGAAAAAAATCAGAAGATTCCAGTGAGGTATCCTCGGCTAAGGGTCGAAATATGAAACGTCAACTTAAAAAAAACTTATAAAAGACTGTGTTTAAACTGACACACAATATTTTTTTAGCGCAACGTAATCTGACTTTCAGTAATCCCTACAAGAGAATGGCCCTGACTAACTCTAACCTATACGTTTCACAAATCACTTACCTCACAAAAATCTTCGTTACTCAAGCTACTGGAATACAGCGAGCGCCACAACTGCCAGCTAAACAAAAGATTCAAACTACTGGAGGCACTAACTACTGATAGGCATAGTTAGCAAATGAAAGATTTTAATACAGAACAAACAATGTATTTACCTTAATAGTCATAATATATATATCAGTTCATGACATCCATTCTTACAAATTTCAAAACTCCGCCATCTCTCTCCCCACGTTCACCACTGCTGGCGGCTCACTTCCAACTGCCCTACGCTACACGCCGCTAACAGCCAGCTGCCGCTGCCCAACACTACAATGGCAGACAACAATGCAAACCAGCCAGAGACTGCACACAGCACAGCCAGCGATTTTCATACAGAGCGCTATGTGGCGTTACCAATAAGAAAACCTAAACAGCCTACTTACACGTTTCCCAGAAAAATTTTATTTTATAAAGTCATTCTCTTATATATTTAAAATAATGCTAGAAGTAGTTTATGTTTGTTATTGTTACACCATTAAAAAATTAAAAAAATGGTTAGCGTGACAGGATGTCAAAAAAAAAGTTGGTAGAACAATTGTCCGCGAAAAAAAAAGAAGAAACGGCGGTTAAGGTGATCGCTCGTGTAAAGCGGGGAATTAAAGCTTTAACCGTTCCCACACAAACAATTCGGAGGCATTGCTTTTCAGCCCATCTTCGGATATGTGCACTGGGGTGAGAAAAGTCATGCGATACCTCCTAATGTCGTATCGGACCTCCATTGCCTGTCGCACGGCAGCACATTGACGTGGCGTAGTATCAAAAAGTCGTTGGAAGTCCCCTTCAGAAATATTGAGCTATGCAGCCTCTATAGCTTTTCATAACCGCGAAACTGTTGCCTGTGCAGGATATTGTGAACAAACTGATTTCTCGATTATATGCCATAAATGTTCGTGGGATTCACGTTGCGCGATCTGAGTGTTCTCTCGAACTGTCCAGAATGTTCTTCAAACCAATCACGAACATTTGTAGTCCGATGACATGGCGCATTCTCATCCGTAAGAACTCCATCTTTGTTGGGCAGCATTAACTCTTTGAATCGCTGCAGATTGTCTCCCAGTAGCTGTACATATTTCCAGTCAACGATCGGTTCAGTTGGACCAGAGGATCCAGTCCATGTGTTATAAACTCAGCGCGCATCCTTATGGAAACACCACCAGCTTGCGCAGTGCCTTGTTGATAACTCGAGTCCATGACTCTGCTGGGTATGTGCCATACTCGAACACTACCGTTAGCTGTTACCAACTGAAATCGTAACTCATGTGACCACATCACAGTTTTCCTGGCGTCTACGGTCCAACTGATTTGGTTATGAGCCCAGGAGAGGCTCTACAGGCGGTGTCATGCTATTAGCAACAAAGGCACTCGTGTCGGTCGTCTGCTGCCATGGCCGATTAACGCTGGATTTCGCTGCAGTGTCATAACGGGTACGTTCGTCGTAGTCCCACGTTGATTTCTGTGGGGGTCTTTCACGTAGTGTTGCTTGTCTGTTAGCACTGACAACTCTACGCAAGTGGCGATGAAATAAGTCGTTAAGTAAATACCGTCAGTAACTTATTTGTCCATAATCAAATGTAATGCTTAAAATTTATTATTCTCGCCACACTCTTGACGCTGTGGATAGCGGATTAACTGAATACCCTAATGATTTCCGAAATGGAATGTCCCACGCAACGAGCTCCAACCCACCATTCCGCGATCGAAGTCTGTTAATTCCCGTCGTGCGGCTACAATTGCCTCGGAACCCTTTCCACATGAGCAAAAATGACGGTTCCGCTAATGCTCTGTCCTTTTATACCTTGTATAAGCAGGTATTATCACCATATGCATATCGCTGGCTCATGACTTCTTTCAACTCGTGTGTATCTTGCTCATAGCATATTTTGGTGCATGTGAGAAGCATTTCCTTTTCTCTCTGTAATTTATCTATATCTGTAGCTCTAACTCGCCACCCACATTTCATTGCCTCGTATTATGTATACAGAAATTACGCTCTCCTTATTCCCCGTCTCGTCGATGTCTTCTTGTCCTAAAGCGGGGAATCATAAACTCGTGAAATTTAATTTACTGTGATGCTTGTGTTTTCATTGATAACAGCTATTTATTATGACTGATAACATTCTTATCTATAATAATTGTTCACAGAATGTCGTTGTTAATATCACACACACACACACACACACAACACACACACACACACACACACACACACACACACACACACACACACACACACACACACAACAGATGAAAAATATCGAACCACACACACAATACAAGCAAAAGACGACAAATAACCACACAACTACAGTTGGAAACTGTAAATAGCGAAAACACACATACTTTGATCACAAAATGGAAAGTAAAAGTGATGTACGCAATGTGTTGAATCAAATGTGGCTGAAAGAACGCCGGAAATAGGCCAACTGAAGCATGGAACCTAACGAATACGTCTCGAGGACTAAACGCAAGAGCTGACAGCGCTGGAAATCGCAAGTAACAACGAACAAAAATTTCACATCACGATATTTACACTACCCAAAACAAGAAACACAAAAAATATAACAAAGCAACATATCCTAACTCCCATATAATACGTTTATTATTTGTATAAAGAGAAACATTTATTACAGGCCACTGAACATGCTTCACAAATGAAGGATGCCAATTGCGTATGGCAATAAACAAAAAGCGTTCAAATACACTCCTGGAAATGGAAAAAAAGGACACATTGACACCGGTGTGTCAGACCCACCATAGTTGCTCCGGACACTGCGAGAGGGCTGTACAAGCAATGATCACACGCACGGCACAGCGGACACACCAGGAACCGCGGTGTTGGCCGTCGAATGGCGCTAGCTGCGCAGCATTTGTGCACCGCCGCCGTCAGTGTCAGCCAGTTTGCCGTGGCATACGGAGCTCCATCGGAGTCTTTAACACTGGTAGCATGCCGCGACAGCGTGGACGTGAACCGTATGTGCAGTTGACGGACTTTGAGCGAGGGCGTATAGTGGGCATGCGGGAGGCCGGGTGGACGTACCGCCGAATTGCTCAACACGTGGGGCGTGAGGTCTCCACAGTACATCGATGTTGTCGCCAGTGGTCGGCGGAAGGTGCATGTGCCCGTCGACCTGGGACCGGACCGCAGCGACGCACGGATGCACGCCAAGACCGTAGGATCCTACGCAGTGCCGTAGGGGAGCGCACCGCCACTTCCCAGCAAATTAGGGACACTGTTGCTCCTCGGGTATCGGCGAGGACCATTCGCAACCGTCTCCATGAAGCTGGGCTACGGTCCCGCACACCGTTAGGCCGTCTTCCGCTCACGCCCCAACATCGTGCAGCCCGCCTCCAGTGGTGTCGCGACAGGCGTGATGGAGGGACGAATGGAGACGTGTCGTCTTCAGCGATGAGAGTCGCTTCTGCCTTGGTGCCAATGATGGTCGTATGCGTGTTTGGCGCCGTGAAGGTGAGCGCCACAATCAGGACTGCATACGACCAAGGCACACAGGGCCAACACCCGGCATCATGGTGTGGGGAGCGATCTCCTACACTGGCCGTACACCTCTGGTGATCGTCGAGGGGACACTGAATAGTGCACGGTACATCCAAACCGTCATCGAACCCATCGTTCTACCATTCCTAGACCGGAAAGGGAACTTGCTGTTCCAACAGGACAATGCACGTCCGCATGTATCCTGTGCCACCCAACGCGCTCTAGAAGGTGTAAGTCAACTACCCTGGCCAGCAAGATCCCTGGATCTGTCCCCCATTGAGCATGTTTGGGACTGGATGAAGCGTCGTCTCACGCGGTCTGCACGTCCAGCACGAACGCTGGTCCAACTGAGGCGCCAGGTGGAAATGGCATGGCAAGCCGTTCCACAGGACTACATCCAGCATCTCTACGATCGTCTCCTGCATTGCTGCGAAAGGTGGATATACACTGTACTAGTGCCGACATTGTGCATGCTCTGTTGCCTGTGTCTATGTGCCTGTGGTTCTGTCAGTGTGATCATGTGATGTATCTGACCCCAGGAATGTGTCAATAAAGTTTCCCCTTCCTGGGACAATGAATTCACGGTGTTCTTATTTCAATTTCCAGGAGTGTAGTTGCATAGACGGAATCTATCTCCACGATTTTTAAAGCAACTAAGGAAAGACGGTAAACAGAAAAAAAGTGGTTCAAATGGCTCTGAGCACTATGGGACTTAACACTTAAAGTCATCAGTTCCCTGTAACTTAGAACTACTTAAACCTAACCAACCTATGGACATCACACACATCCATGCTCGAGACAGGATTCGAACCTGCGACCGTAGCGGTATCGCGGTTCTGGACTGAAGCGCATCGAACCGCTCGGCTACCTCGGCCGGCTAAACAGAAAAAAGTTACGATAGTTACGTACATGAAAGAGCATCCATAGCATAAGAACTACGTATATTCAAAGAGCTACAAGGCATACCTATAGAAAAAGTGGTGTTTGCCCGACCAAGGCTGCTCGATACAGGTTACAGGAACTGCGTGATAGTGACCTACTTCGTTATGCACATCAAATTGCGAGTGACATAGATTGCAGTGATTCCAAGGGAAGCTGTGTACAGTTGCATTACTTCAAGCAATGCTACAGTTCTGGAAGATGTTGTTGTTGTTTTGTGGTCTTTAGTCCTGAGACTGGTTTGATGCAGCTCTCCATGTTACTTTATCCTGTGCAAGTGTCTTCATCTCCCAGTACCATCTGCAGCCTACATCCTTCTGAATCTGCTTAGTGTATTCATCTCTTGGTCTCCCTCTACGATTTTTACCCTCCACGCTGCCCTCCAGTACTAAATTGGTGATCCCTTGATGTCTCAGAACATGTCCTACCAACCGATGCCTTCTTCTAGTCAAGTTGTGCCACAAGCTCTTCTCCTTAATTCTATTCAATACCTCCTCATTAGTTATGTGTACTACCCATCTAATCTTCAGCATTCTTCTGTAGTACCGCATTTCGAATGCTTCTATTCTCTTCTTGTCCAAACTATTTATCGTCCACGTTTCACTTCCATACATGGCTACACTCCATACAAATACTTTCAGAAAAGACTTCCTGACATTTAAATCCAAACTCGATGTTAACAAATTTTTCTTCTTCAGAAACGTTTTCCTTGCCATAGCCAGTCTACATTTTATATCCTCTGTACTTCGACCATCATCAGTTACTTTCCCTCGCCCGGGTTCCCGGGTTCGATTCCTGGCGGGGTCAGGGATTTTCTCTGGCTCGTGATGGCTGGGTGTTGTGTGTTGTCCTTAGGTTAGTTAGGTTTAAGTAGTTCTAGGGAACTGATTACCATAGATGTTAAGTCCCATAGTGCTCAGAGCCATTTGAACCATTTGCCATCAGTTATTTTGTTCCCCAAATAGAAAAACTCCTTTACTAGTTTAAGTGTCTCACTTCCTTATCGAATTCCCTCAGCATCACCCGATTTGATTCGACTACATTCCATTATCCTCGTTTTGCTTTTGTTGATGTTCATCTTATACCCTCCTTTCAAGACACTGTCCATTCCATTCAACTGCTCTTCCAAGTCCTTCGCTGTCTCTGACAGAAATACAGTGCCACGTCTCCATGGATTTTAATACCTACTCTGAACTTTTCTTTTGTTTCGTTTTGATGTAAGATGACGAAATTTCAAACAAAGAGTCAACTTGACGATGCACAGTAAACTGCGGAATCGCCCCCTAAAATTTGTAGATGAGACAAACGAAACTATCCTATTGTTCAGTAAGAAATTTGTTTTCAACTCCGATCAGTCAGGATCTGAAAAAAACGGTTCTGAGCACTGTGGGACTCAACTGCTGTGGTCGTCAGTCCCCTAGAACTTAGGAGTACTTAAACCTAACTAACCTAAGGACATCACACACATCCATGCCCGAGGCAGGATTCGAACCTGCGCCTAGAACCGCGAGAACACCGCGGCCGGCAGTCAGGATCTGAAGAGGAAATTCATGTGAAAGGAACACTGGAAATTAGAGGCACCAAAAGAGCTGTCTGAAGATCAACTAACGTAAATGCCTTAAGGCATTCATATTCAATTATGCCGACTGTAAATCTGGATGGGATATTGGATGGAAAATTATTTATTACTGTGCAGGAACTTGGAGATGCGCTGCCCCCTACTATTTTTTCTAATGTGGGTGATCCTGCAAGAGAATTAGGGAATATTTACGTCATAGCAAGCAAGAGTGGGAAATGGGCGTAAGAGACCTGCAGCTGTGGTATGAGCAGTGCTTTTGACCAGTAGCTGGTCAAAATAACTTGCTTTTGCTCGATTCCTCGTCTGTGTATGAAAATCATGCTCCTTTAGAGCAAACTATTCTCCTGAAAGAAGTGTGATATTGCTGTTCTTCCTACCTGGAACCACTGACAAATTCAGCTTCTGGATTTTTTTTTTCTTCTGTGAGTACAGAACGTATTACTCGACTATCTGCAGCTAGGCCTTGAAAGACAGTCAGTTTGACGATAAGCTACACGATAGACCGTTCTACATTTTCTGCTTGCCATCACATGCAATCAGTTCTTATAACCCCGTTACAACATGATTCTATACGCATTCTTTAATAGTGTGAACCAAGCAGAACGTCTTGCACGGTTTGTAACTCACAAGGAGTTCGCTTTCGTCTTGGTGGTGCCAACCTTTATAATCAGTGTGTCACGCCATGTTTCTATCGGTGTTCATGATGAAAGTTAATGGTTTGTTTTTGACATTATTTAAATGTCAAGGATGTCTGTTTTGTGAAGTGTAATAAATCCTATAGAAGGTTGACCCTTGCATCTCCAAAACACTAATTTTCTGTCGCCCTCCTGGTGCACATGGTAAGTCATTAGCAGCTAATATTTTTCCAGGCGTAATTGTTAACACAGCATTTTCAAATGAGCCTTACTGAACGCTGAACGTGTGACCTCACACTCAAGGGGTTCCTTCAGGTATTGCTGCTACCTGTGCGAGTAGAACAGTCGCACCAGAGGAAAACAAGACATTATGAGGGAAATGACTCCAAGAGCAGCTCTGGTGCCTGGCTCAAAAAATGTTGTCGAACAACCTCTAGTGTACTCCATTAAAAAAGCACATTAATATGGGACTCATTACGGAATTTATGAAGGCTGCACACAGGTACGAAACAGCGTTTCAGTATTCGTGTAAGAAGTTCTCTTGATTCAGCGCAGAGAAAATCACAAATGGGATATTCGTTGGTGCACAGGTACGTTAGCTGATGGGAGATGTATGAGTTGCATTGTTTACGTAACGTGACAACATTGTCCTTGGAAAACAGGTCAGGCGAAAATTACAGGAAGCTTGTAGACGAACTCATTCATGGTTATAAGGTCACTGGCTGCAACACGACCCTGAAGGAACACTTACTTTACTACCATTTCGATGTATTTCGAGAGACCCGTGGTGTATTCGGTGATGAAAGCGGCGAGCTGTTCCTCCAGGACGTTTAACTCATGGAACAGCGATCCAAAGGATTGCCGACTACTGTTATGTTGTCTGATTTCTGCTGGATAATACAGAAAGTTGCTCCAATCAGAACCCACAAGAGGAAGGCAAAGAAACGGTACCAATAAACCAGGTAACTTCAATTAATGTATACATCCTATTGGTTAGAGCACCAATGTGTGTGAAACGTGAAGTCACAGCCTACATGTAAGCCTGAACTAGATGACAAATTTAATCGTTAATGGAGACAATCAGCACGGAAATTAGGTAATGGTTCAAATGGCTCTGAGCACTATGGGACTCAACTGCTGTGGTCATTAGTCCCCTAGAACTTAGAACTACTTAAACCTAACTAACCTAAGGACATCACACACATCCATGCCCGAGGCAGGATTCGAACCTGCGACCGTAGCATTTAGGTAATGAATAGCAGTGTCAATGTGTGCATAGTTCTACTGTTTACAGATACCATACAATGATTAGTAAAGTGAATTTGTACGTTATGCTTCTGTTGCCACCTAGAAAGAATGGAGATGTCTTTCATTAAACATACTGCATTTTCAACATCTGTCTCTGCCAGTTGATTAACGAAAGTGTAGGCGTTTGGATTTAGAGATCAAGGACACCTTCCTGCCTGTGTATAGAACGAAGCTGGCTGGGAATCCCGTGGACGTGGCTGAGCGTTAGCGGAGCAGCAATGACTGTTCACCAGCCACACTGAGGAGATAATTTGTCGACTCAGTCAGTGAATCAGGCGACACCTCCGGCGTAACTCCATTGCGTAACAAGTGATCGCTCGACCGTCGTGCCCGAGAATCCCCAGAAATTCCAGTACCGCTCAGCCAAGCTAAATTACGTGGAAAGTGTTGGTATAGCGTAATTCTTAGTGCGCAGTTTCGTCAAAAGTGGAAATTCGTTAGTGCTGGACGGAATTTAAGCTCAGGCTAAATTACCATTCCACGTACTTCCGTCAATAAAGGACGGTTCAACGTCTCGTTGGAAATGAACTAATTATAAGTGTTGTTTGCAAGTTCTCTTTTGAACTGCCTTAACAGGAACCGGAAAACATTTCGAAGCAACATTGTGCAATATAAGGTTCAATACCTGCATGTTGTACGGCTTCAGCTATAATATTTAAGCTGTTGTCTATTAATTGTCAGTTTTACTGTTTGTTTGTGCAAAAGAATTTATATTTGTTCATATGATGTAATCTGAATGAAATGAAATGTTAGTGACAAAATTTGCAGCGTGCAGTGTTTAACTTTAAACAATGAATCTCATAGCTTTCATCTCGAAAGATAAAACTGGTTGAATGATTCGATGTTTCTTTAAGATGAATCCAGTAAAATGATTTAAATTGGCCTTATTATTTCCTTTGGCTTATTATTTTCACTTTGTTTGGCGACATCAACTGTTAACGTACAAGATTAATACCGACTGCACGATGCTGTTTAACGATGTTCAACATTTCGTGAGATAAAACTTTTTCTGTTATCTTTCAGATGCTGCTAATCTTGAACCTTCATTTTCTCAGTATTTCTGCACTCAGTCCCACGCTATTCCAAATCTTCCACGCTACCACCCAATGCTTTCGGGTTAGCGTCCATGCGTCGTACCTTATGCGTACGTAAACCTCTCGCTGGGTTGTCACCTCCAAGAAACACATACGCACTTCACGTGATATGCCGATGTGTGCAATATTCTTTCAAAGAACTCGTTTTTCCTAACAGATCTTTATCATCATCAAATTGGTCCATACTGGTCCATTACATTGTGGCTCAGTTCAAGATGAATATAAATATTACTTCACTTATACATAATTTTAATCATTTATCAATTAATAAAACGAAGCTAAAACGTAAGTTTCTGAAAATCGAAGATCGTTCGTTTTTAGGTGGTGATTTCTCTAACTCATCAGTTACTGGTTTAGTTTTTCAGATACCGGCCGTTAGTGCACATCTAATGAAAGCTGATCCATACTGTAAATAATCAATGTTAACTTCTTACACTGAAAGCAAACCCTAAAGAAATATTTTTTTCTTTAATAATCAGACACCTTATCGCGAATTTTATAATTTACTGGTAGTCAAGCTGAATTTGTTTACACTTAATTTTTCCTTTGCCGTAGCTTGACACGTCTTCTAATCTTAGTACAGTTTCGATAGTAACATTGACAAACTATTTCACAATATGCTATGATTTTGGTCTATATTATGCCATTTCATCCACATCGTAAACGAAATTCTAATCTGCTACACAACCAAATAGGATTTATAAGTCGTACAGGGATTAAAGTGCCCTTAAAAGTGCCTTAGTAATTACTTCCATGATGTGTGTCCTGAACAGTAAGCCAAGAAATGAGATGTTTCCAGTGCTGTTCCTAAATTCCCTGACAACATCACGAGTCCACGCACAAGTGCCGTTAATGCCATTGGATCTGATCACCCAATATTAGAAATAAAGTAAGGAAGATTAGATTTTAAAGTCCCGCCGATGTTGAAGTCATTAGATACGGAGAACATGCAGGGATAGATGAAGGAATGGGGAAGAAGATCGTAAACTTCGTCATCAAGGGAAGTATCTCACTACTTGCCTTAATAGACCTTTATAGGCCAGGGGAACTACAGAAAACCTACATATGGATGGCAGGACAGGTATTTGAATCTCCGTTTCCTGGAATGCGACTCCACTTTCTTACATCTGCGCCACCTCGCTCGCTCCACACTTAGAAAGGCTCCACAGGTATTGCATCTTACGTGACGTTGCCTGATATGGTGACAGATCACCTAGTCACGTAGGCGGGCCTACGTCAGCTTTGTTATTGTGCACTGACAGGGCGCGTCAGAACAGGTGCTAACACACCATACATGCGCCTTGGTATATAAGAGCGGGGACTCACTGCTCACGGCAGAAGCTGCCAGCAGCAGTAACCGCTACAGACTGTGTCGCGATACTCGGTCGCACTCTTCGCCAGCAACCACCATGCTTGCCACTAAGGTATGTAGCACATGTGTCTTTCGGTGTGTTTTGGACTTAAGTTCAAAACTCTAGACGAGTGTCTTGAGCGCAGACGGAAGGATATGTTTGAATTCAGTCACTCTGAATTGAGTCGAACAAAGAATGTGGGATTCCTTGTGGCCGCTCTGAGATATTCTAGTAATGAGAACAATGCTTCATATCACTCATATTGCCTCACGTGATTTATGATGATTCATTTTTAATAAGAGTATGGTGTGATAGGTCAACTTTTTTTCTCCCGTCTATAGCTCTTGAGAAGAGTATTTCCGTATTGCGTTGAAAAGTGCAGAAATTGTATAAGCTCGATTCATCTGGATCTGAGCGAAATGAATGAGATACCCCCTTTGGGAATACTTACTCATTTCCTGTGAATCAGTAATGAATCTGTAATAATTGAGTTATATATCCAGTTTTATTCAAGTAGTCTGTTAGTAATGGTGGAAGCTGTTCTGGTGCTCGTTGTCTTAGCAAAGACAAATGTAAATGTCGTATAGAAAGCCTGTAGTATTTGAATTAATATCATCAAATGCTTGAGACAGAAAGAGAACACATTGAAATATATTGTGAAAAGGCTCATAACAGTAGAACAGAAACTTGGAAAACTGGAATCCATTCATGTACGAGACATTTCCCAATTTCCTCTTATCCTCAATTCGTTTTGTAGTGTGTTATATATGTTCTCTCTCAATCTCGCTTTGTCGATTGCTCAGGACTGCTTTTTTTCTAGGAGACATCAAGGATACATACATTGTTAACATTAACAGTTTATACAGTCTGCCTTGATGTCTTGCTTTTTATTCCTTGTTTCGTCGGTATTTCTTTTATTACCTAAATTTTCTTTGTATTTATCTTTATCATTTCTATAGTTCTTCCCCTGACTTCCGTGATTATCCAATTTACAGATGTCCATTAATCTTCACTTGAACTATTATTCACTGTATAATTCAGTACTGTAATATCTAAAGCCTCAGATAACTTCAAAGAAACATTACTCAAAAGTACTTCAGTTCTGCACTTACTTGTGCTTTAGGTCTTCTTAACGATTGTCTTAAACTTCAATCTATTCCACATCAGCAATGTACTGTGATCAGATTCTATATCTGCTGCTGGACACACCTTACAATCTGACTTCGAAATCACTGTCTCATTATAGTGTAACTTTGGTCATACCGTATTTTCATTGGCCTACCCGCCGATTACTGGGTGACTAGAAAGTGTGTTATAATTGTAAAATTCCATTCCTTACGCAATAATGTAGGTAGAGATATAAAAATTAAAACACGCGCTTGAAATGACATGGGGGTTTCATTCAAACCAAAAAAGTGCACAAAATGATCAACAGATAAAGCTTCAAATGATACAAAGGCAGTAATTAGCATAACAATTGATTTTTAGCAAAGATGATGTTCTTTGTAACAAATTCGCAACATGTCGACTATTATTTACTAACAATATCTGTACACCAGGGACACTACAGTAAACAGCATATCCGTAGGCATGGTGAGAGACTGCGGTATTTTAGCATACCTAATAAGACCAGACGTTTGCGATAGACTTGCTACTTTAGGTAACTCCACAATTAGGGATGATCTGACATCCTCTTTCACTGCAGCTCATTTCATACAACGTCAAAGCCATTTTACTGTCCAGTAGTCGTTTTCCGGTGATTATATATATATATATATATATATATATATATATATATATATATATATATATATATAATTTCACGCATGTGTGTCAATTTTTACATCTCTGCCTACATTATTTCTCGAATTAGTGTGTCAATTTTTACATCTCTGCCTACGTTATTTCTTGAATTAGTGTGTTGTCAAAAGTCAACGGATTAACGGATGTTTTGGTCACACTGTATATATTCTCTTGCGTTTCCATCGCGATAAGTAAATATTCTTAGAGATTAGTGGCACTTTAGAAACTCGTAGCCGGCCACAAGAAGAAAGCGAAGTTGTGGAAAATGATGAGTGGGATTATGTTTCTGTATTACCATTTGATTGATAAGTACAAATGTTTGCTAATCTGCGTGACAGCAGGTAACATTAGTGTGCTTCCAGGCGGATTCTTTTGTGCGTAACGACAGCCTGGTTTTGGTCTACAGATGTCCGTGCTGTTCTTCACGACGGCCCTACTTGTTCTGGCGTGCGAGGCGCTGCCTTCTGGAGACCGCCAGCAGGTGCTGCTGGTTCCGTTGACTGTGACGTTGGACAGACGCGCCTCAGAGCCCGCCGAAGGTCTTCCGCGTGAGCCCAGGGCTGTGCCTGTAACGGACTACGAGGACGAGGCCTCAGATTCAGACGGAGGCGACATGGCGGTTGCGGCGACGCTCGTCTTCAGACCGCTGTTCGTGTACAGGCGGCAGGGCAGCCGCTAGTGCATGACTCTACTGATTCCTGACTTTCGCACTGTCTCATCATCCTCATCGAACAATCCTCTCATATTCTCACATATAAATTATTTATTACATCTGCATGTACATCCTCAGAATGCTCACAAAAAGTTCCTCATATGTATTTACATTTTGTAATATTTATTACCTTACATTTTATAAAATAAATATATTTTGTGCTGAAGCTTCTGTTTCATTATTTTACTGGGTGCCATTTACTTTTTTCTTTTTTGTTATGTTACTTGTTTGTTTTCTGGAAAAGACAAAATCATTAACACCGTCCATTCCACTGGAAGTACCGCTAACACAGTATCGGTACCAGACAAAGCAGTCCGTGTACTGTTTACTGTCTGTCTTCAAAGTAATGGCTGTAGTTGCGATATACGATTTCACTGTTACGCTCAGCATTTGACGCTCACAGTGTATCGTATGTTCTGCCCACATCATTTTATCTGGCATAGGCAACATATTCTTGTAAACAACATCTTTTAACTTATCCCCACATGGAAAAAGTATGTTGTACAATTTTCTATCCTCTAAGCAAAGTCTCCTTACTTTTAATAGAATCGTTTTAAAGTTGGCGAATAATGCGATGTTATGAAACAGACTTTTTCGTGTCATTAAGGGGAGTTGGAACGCCCTATCTCGACAAAGCTACATTTAGTGACTTGGGTTCAGTGTATTTCAGGAACAACTGTAGCCACTGACATGAAAATTTTACAGGACGTTAAACTGCATGTTCTGAGTCCAATGAACTACGATATCTGCATTGACACGTGGGACTTAGGGAAAGCAGGAAAAGGTGTGGACGGGGCCTAATCAATTACGTTGGTTGCACATTAAAGACGTACACTCTACTTAAAGTAATATTTTTCAACAATCATTTTCAAGGCATTGACTGTAACACTAACTAAACTGACGACTGAATGCCATATTAAGAAAGAATTCAAATTATTTGTCGGTTGAAGGCCACAAGCAATACCACAGAGCGATTAATGGCTGAAGGCCTGAATTACAAATCAGGAATACAATTACACGTTGAAAATATTAAAATAAATTTTAAAACAATCGTAAAATTACTGACTGTAACATAAGCTACGCTGACGGCTGAATGCCTTATTAAGAAAGAATTCAAGGCCGCAGTTCGAATAATTTTAACAAAATATTATTTTTTAAGCAATTAACACAGTCTGACCAAATAAGAAGGGAATCATCGACAGACACTGTTCCAAGGGTCGACCAGGGAGAGTGCCTTAAACGTAAGTAAGGTGAGACAGGTAGCCCAGTGTTGTACACACTTAACGGAATGGCAACTCAAACCAGTCACAGTTTAAACGTAAGACCAACATTCTCGCAAAATCTAACTTCCGATGCCCAATACAAAGACGGAATAACCTATATCAAGCAGACGGGCGGACTACACTCTTGACATCATAACATGACAAACGTTATACAAGAGAACATGTTCAAACGCAAGAGTAATCCGAGATAATCACAACAAGTTGCCTCCACGAATCCTGTACGCAGACAGCGCTAAAATGACTTCATTCAAAACCACACTAGATACACACGGATCTGCGAAAAAAATTCCTCAACTACTCAAACAATACTAAAACAAGTCACTGTGGAGCAACAAGGACGAATTACAAGTCGACACAAACACAGAGAACCCAGAAGCGGTTGGAAGACCAAATACACGTCGTCCGTTGAGACGACCGACCGAACGACCAACCAATGATCGCTCTCGATCAGGCAAGGCAAACGTCCCAGAATGAATCGCCAACTAACAGGTTGTTACCATGAGGTCACTTCGGCGGACGAACACACACACAATGGTGGCGGTTTCACTACTCGGATTTAACGATCCACACAGCTTAAACTAGCTAAATCCGGTCCTTGGCGTGGTTGTGCACTCTCGCGACCACATCCTTCCATCGGGTAGTGCATGTATTGCCAGCTGTCCAGGTGAGTCGCGGGGATGTTCATACCTCACTGGTGTTCCATCCCAACCGAACTGCCCTGACACACCCGGACACTGAAAACTAGAGGTCGTTCCAAAGATAGTACCACAGTACTCGCTATCAATAAACGCCGCTGCTGCTACTCAAGGACAGAGACATCGAGCAAACGGAATGGCGAGAGTGAACAGACTAAGAAACGAGAGGTGACAATCCCAATATACGATGCCAAACTGTCAATGGCACGAAGGCCAGCCGGAGCATGGTTCATGCATTCCAGCCTCTGCTTTCCGAAATACAATTTTTTAACTACACATTTAAAATATTGTGTATTTTTTGGACGTTATCCTAAATAATTTTAATTATGCATAACATTACGTTCCTCTATTAGTTCAGTAGACTCAGGATATAAGTGTAATTACGCCCAGAAAATTTGAATATAATCTGAGATTTAGGGGAAAATGCAACAGAAAATGTAAATTTTCAGGAATGGCTTCTAAAGTTTCAAAAGACCGTAACTCAACATATGCTCAATTTTTTTACTTTTAGTCACTCAGAAGCACCATACACTATTCTGTATACACCCTCATGATCATTTTCCAAGTTTTTTCTTTCTTTATCTTTCTGGATTCCTTGCTGTATACTTTGCTTTATCAATGCGAACCTTGTCCATCCGTTCAAGCTCTCTGATGCATTTTGCTACAGTGTTAATTCCCTTAATCTGTAGCACTTTCACCCTACCATTGTTGCCGTCATTGAAAACAATAACAACATCACTGTCTTCATTCCAACAAAAACATTTTTTGGTATGCGTGTCCATATAAGATTATAAAACGACTCATAATGATTTTGAGTCAGACCTTACAGACACTTCTTCAGTAATTCAAGATTTTCCAGGTCTCTGTAAATAGGTTTTATGATATGCATGACTGCTGCTGGGATGCAATGTTTATAGCTGTATGAACTGTTTGAGTACTGGGCATTGTGGTAATTGCACTCTGAATCAAGTCCAAAGGTAGTGCACTGATTTTCATGAGTTGAAAGTCTTTGGAAGAGGGTAGCCCATACTGCCTGCTTCATTTTCAACAAATCCTCAGTATTTTTTCTGATAGTCATCCCATAATACTACTGTAGTTCAACAATCATTTTTTCTGTCAGCTCCCTCTTATGGTTTTACCATCAGAAAGTTTCTTGCCTCTCAAACTTTGTTTGAGCTTCCACGATCTGGTGCCCGACCCCTTCCGTACATAACCAACTCTGTTAACCTTCACAGCAATCTACAGCCTTCTATATAAAAATTAGCGATTTTATTAGATCTTGAAGTAATGCACTAAAATTTTAACATTTTCAGCCGGTGTAGATTATATTTAATAAAATAAAATACTTCCCATGTGAGTATATATATATATATATATATATATATATATATATATATATATATATATATATATAGGGTGTTACAAATAGGTACGGCCAAACTTTCAGGAAACATTCCTAGCACACAAATAAAGAAAAGATGGTATGTGGACATATGTCCGGAAACGCATTATTTCTTCCATGTTAGAGCTCATTTCAGTTTCGTCAGTATGTACTGTACTTCCTCGATTCACCGCCAGTTGGCCCAATTGAAGGAAGATAATGTTGACTTCGGTGCTTGTGTTGACATGCGACTCATTGCTCTACAGTACTAGCATCAAGCACATCAGTACGTAGCATTAACAGATTAGTGTTCATCACCAACGTGATTTTGCAGTCATTGCAATGTTTACAAATGTGGAGTTGGCAGATGCCCATTTGATGTATGGATTAGCACGGGGCAATAGCCGTGGCGCGGTACGTTTGTGTCGAGACAGATTTCCAGAACGAAGGTATCCCGACAGGAAGACGTTAGAAGCAATTGCTCGGCGTCTTAGGGAGCACGGAACATTCCAGCGTATGACTCACGACTGGGGAAGTCCTAGAACGACGAGGACACCTGCAATGGACGAGGAATTCTTCGTGCAGTTGACAATAACCCTACTGTCAGCGCCAGAGAAGTTGCTGCTGTACAAGGTAACGTTGACCACGTGACTGTATGGAGAGTGCTACGGGAGAACCAGTTGTTTCCGTGCCATGTAGAGCGTGTGCAGGCACTATCGACAGCTGATTGGCCTCCACGGGTACACTTCTGCGAGTTGTTCATCTAACAATGTGTCAATCCTCATTTCAGTGCAAATGTTCTCTTTACGGATGAAGCTTCATTCCAACGTGATACAACATACTGACGAAACTAAAATGAGCTGTAACATGGAAATTAAGCGTTTCTTGACACATGTCCACATACCATCTTTTCTTTATTTGTGTGTGAGGAATGTTTCCTGAAAGTTTTGCCGTACCTTTTTGTAACACCCTGTATATCACTTTATTCGAAAAGTTGCAAATTTTATAATGAGACAAAAATCCGAAAATGTGAAAAAAGATTTCCGCTCTCACTCCCCTTAAAGCTATTTGTTATAATGACCGATTTTGGGGGGAGGGGGGTTGGGGAGAATAGTAGTGGTAGAGAATTAACTATTTATTTGTTTCAATTATCAGTTCAACGTAGAAAAATCTTTGGCACTGAAGAAAAATTGACAGCGCAGAATTTAAAATAATGGCAATTAGAGTATACCGCACAGGCAAATCTGACAAGCACGTACAATTCATTTGCAAACTGTTAGACTCTAAAAATTTGCTATGTACGTTCATCTCACGAATTACTGACAGAAAATGATTGCCAAGTAACCGCATTTTTTATTTTTATTTTTTTTTTTTTTTTTTACGACGGAGATGACATCCACGACCATACTGGATTGAACTTACGTTGCCGTAAAATTCAACCCATCTTTACAACCAATTCTGGTTCGTGGGAAACTACTAGGCGCAACCAACTCTGATTAGAAGCTTTCACAAACAAACACACACTAAAAAAATTTCGTAGCACCATAAATAAATTAATGTAGAGCTATAGAATTTATGGAATACATTTGTCTGGATAACATACCTAAGTAATGTAACATTGCAAGATCACATGTTAAGGTAACCGCGAGATAATCGATTGCAAATGTGAAATGCTGGTACGATAATAGCCGGTGTAATCGCCAGAATGTTGAAAGCAAGCATGAAATCATAATCCATTATGCTGTACACATGCCGGATGTCGGTTTGTGGCATAGAACTCGAAGCCTGTTGCGCTTGGTCTATCAATTGAGGCACGTGTAATGCTGTACCTATCAAGTATTTCAACAATATCGCAGAAGAAACATTCAGCTTCTCCTAGTCCTATTA
Organism: Schistocerca gregaria; assembly: GCF_023897955.1. Classification (NCBI taxonomy): domain Eukaryota; kingdom Metazoa; phylum Arthropoda; class Insecta; order Orthoptera; family Acrididae; genus Schistocerca; species Schistocerca gregaria. Next base: position 305,503,505 of record NC_064923.1, read on the forward strand.
CACGACCTCGTTGAAACTCACTGAGGTACTGATAATGGCGTCTCTTTCGCCTTAAAGACATTCTTGACTACCATCAATTCACCACTTCCAGTCTCAAAGGTAACTAACACTCACGTCCGTTACAGCGTCTATTGAAAGCAAACCTGATTTGCATTTCCTTAGTGGTGCTATTAGCACCACTCTTATGCGGCTCGCGCGATATCTGAGCAGACATCACCTTTCGGATGTAGAAACACGCCTACTAATTTTCGTTTTTGTCGCACAACGTCTTCTTGGTGTTGCGAGTTTTTCCGTCAGTGTATGTTCCATACATCTGTTTGAAGAAATTAACTCGTAGTAGAGTCCCTAATAAGGGTTTCGCAAGACGATGGACAACTGTTTCTGTCGTCAAACCCTTATATAGAAAGGAGAAAATTCGACTGTTTCGGGCGTTTTGTCATTGTGCATAAGAGGCTTCGTTGAGGAAAACAAAGCCACCAAAAATGAATATGGTGAAACGTAGGAATTATGCGAGTCCGTAATACTGTATTAGTATTGCTGTTTTGTCACTTGGATGATGATGATGTTTGGTTTGTGAGGCGCTCAACTGCGTGGTTATCAGTGCCCGTACAAATTCTCAAACTTTGCTCAGTCCAATCTCGCTATTTGTATGAATGATGATGAAATGATGAGGGCAACACAAACACCCAGTCATCTCCGAGCAGATGAAAATCCCCGACCCCGCCGGGAATCGAACCCGAGACCCCGTGCTCGGGTGCTCGGGAAGCGAGAACGCGACCGCGAGACCACGAGCTGCCGACTTGTCACTTGAAGAGACACTAATGCTTCATTTCTCGTAACAGAGTTAGCACATAACATATATTTTTCATTCATGTAATCAGTAATGTTGTCTCATTCCGTTATATATGAAAACGTGTTAATGGTGGTCTGTGGTACGTATGTCTGAAATCTGTTTCCATTTACACAAGCGAATAACCACTGGAAAATTCATATGCTCTTCCTAATGGAAAGCAGTGAACTATATTTCATGCACTAATGGAATTACTACCTACAACGCTGCCGCGGTTCCAATTTCCTGCCCCCTCCATGAGTAGCTCTCTCTCCCCTCTCTCACTTATTCTTTCTTCTATATGTATGTGCGTATGTGTGTGCGTGTGTATGTGTGTGTGTGACCTGATGACAATGCTGTTGTGTGAATGTGGCTGCAGTCGCATGATGCATAAAGTCCTTTAGAAGAGAACCAATATTTTATTCATATGCACACAGTTCAAGAGTCGGATATCGGCTCAGTGGAGTGGCTGCTTACTATTCGCATTTGTGAGAACGTCTGCCGCCCTGGTGAATCAGCGAGAACATCCAGTGTAGTACGTCAATATAGGTATAGTTTTTATTCATAGTGGAAGTAGTTTTTCAGTTATAGTCGTTATTATAGTAGAAACAGTTGTGTTGATGGGAGGTAATATTGTGTAGGATAAAATTAGGTATTACGCATATTGAGTAATTTCTGTAAGAATCAATACAGCCTGCAATTAAATTATAGCCAACAGGCTACAATGGAATGGAATAAATAAATTAGTTTATATGAATTCCTGATCTATGGCAGTATTGAAGACTCACTGGGTATTAACGCTACCGAGCTTCTTATTATCATTACTACAAAAACTGTGACGTCTCTGCCAGGAGTAGTGACTGGTGATAATGCGCCAGCGGAAGACACACTGAGCCTAGCCTTGTACTCACGTCTCTACTGATGCCCCTTTTTCCATGTCAAATTTTTTCAAGTAACTGAATTGGGATTAGTCGAACGAGACACAACTGAGGAAACAGATAAAGCTATCCAATCATGTACTCCTACTTATTCTTCACAGTATGAGACACTGTTGTTCCGTCATTTGGGAACAGAAGTTATTAACGCTAACCTACACCATTAGGGTAACAAATTCGTTTTTCCACATCAGTACAAACGGTACCCAGTCTCAACGAGAATATTTCATTGAGGGCAGGCGTGAACGTGTCATTATGCAGGGGAACTTCTGAGATTCTACGAAGAACTGAATATTATATTACTCTGCGAGAAACTACTCTGCACTCTGATGTAGTACGAAATGTGATATGCTTACGATGAAGATACAGCGATCCATATGCTTATAACGACGCACTTTTGACGAGCAGAACTGGCCTCCAGGATTACGATAGGAACTATCTATAGATACATTTGTTAAAGAGTGATCATGTTAATATTTGAGGAACTATCAATGGATAAGCAATAGATCATTGGAATTTAGCATATGATGGTGCTTTACCTTGAGAGATGTCGGGTCGTAAGCTGTTGTTATCAATGTATTTTCCTGTTTTGGACATATGTAGGACGCTTTGATGGGAATTTGTCGGGTCGTACTTCCAGTGACCATAACAACATGTATCTGCGAATTGGGTCCTCTTCATTTAGGCACAGCATGAAGAACAAGTAATCGAGCGTCGTGGAGTCGCCTTCGGAACGACAACGGTTCCGTTCCCTGTTCGGCTATCCAGATTTAGGTTTTTTATGTTTTCCCTAAATCCCTCCCGGCATATGCCGGAATGGTTCCTTTGAAAAGTCCGAGATTTTTTCCTTACTCGTTCTTTCATAAGTGGGGCTTATGTCCCGATTCTAATGACTACACCGTCGACAGAACGTTAAACTCAAATTTTCTTCCCTTCCTCTGAAGACAGTGAAAGAGTCAAATTAATGTCCCATATAACAACTGATACAATCACAAGAACCTTACTAAAAACCAACACTGAATACCAGGAAATAAACTGCATCTACAGAGGCAGTGGAATATTATCCCAAAACACGTCATGTCTGATTTTTAATAGAGTCCGCTTGCTTAGCTGGGTAGTAACGTGCTTGCCTCCCATGCAAGCGGGTCCGGGTTCGATTCGCGGGCGGGTTGGAGATTTTCTTCAGTCGTGGACTGGATGTTGTATTTTCCTCACCGTCATTTCACCTCATCACCGGCACGAAAGTCGCCCAATGTGGCGTAGACTGAAATAAGGCCCGCACTTGGCGGCCGAACTTCCCCGGATGGGGCCCCTCGGTCAACAATGACATATGCTTATTTCATTTTTTCAATAGAATGTTTGTAAAAGTTATTTAGAGACTAATGGCTACTAATATTTAGCTAGTAACATTATCAATCAATGTTATCAGTAAAATACCTTAGCAACCCACCAGGACAGCCGAGAGCGCTAACGCGCTGATTCCTGGACTCGAGTAGGTGGGCCGGCCCAGGATCGAATCCGCCCGGCGGATTAACGACGAGGGCCGGTGTACCAGCCAGCCTGGATGTGGTTTTTAGGCGGTTTTCCACATCCCGCTAGGTGAATACCAGGATGGTCCCCACGTACCGCCTCTGTTACACGACCGCCGACATCTGAACACGTTCACACTCTTCACTCTTCCATCAATTACACTAGATGCAGACAGGTGAGGTACACTAATCCTGTCTCAGGGGGTATGGGGTGGCGGCAGGGAGGGCATACAGCCACCCCTTCATGCTAACCTTGCCAAATACGTTCCTGACAATGCCAACCCTGCGTAAGTGCGGGACATGGCACCAGTGAAAGAAAGTAAAATACCTTAGCACTGTTAATAGATATATGTACAGCAAACAGAACGTCTAAATAGAATGTGAAGCTGCAATTATTTTTAGCCGTGCCAGGAGCGAAATAAAGCATAGATTACTAAATAATGTACTTAGGAATTGAGTATAGAAGATACGGAGGGGATAATTTCCTCCTGTAACACATGAAACCCGCAAGATATGTCGCCGGACATAAAAATGGAAACTAGCTCTTTCCTTTTGTTTACCATTCAATCCCACCTCTTTAGAGCATGGAGGATTGTTGTAGAACTTCATCGTCTTCAGCCCAATATCCCAAGATGCTGGTAGTGAGATTTGGGGAATGCCAATTGTAGGACACGATTTACAGTTCCGGCATTCGCCTGATAATCAAATAAGAAACTTTGAAAACATTGGACGGACTGGGGTACTGGAAGTTTTTTAATTATTTCACCTAACAGCCCTCAGTTTTCCGTTCTCCTGCATATTATTCTTGTCGGCAACTAGGATGCAAGAGCTGTCAAGCTGATCATGCGATAATACTCACACTTGTCGGCTCTTGCAATGTTGGGAGTTGCGTGGATGATGTTTTTCAGAAAGCGGATGGTATATCGCCAGGCACATACATTCTACACACCAGCTTGAACAGTCGTTTTGTTGCCAATTCGCCCAATGTACTGCCTTCTGAGCTAATGCTTATCGCATATCTATAGCCTCAGAGAACTTAAAGAATATCTACTCATTCCTTAATAGTTCCGTACCTCACTACTTTCACAATGATTATTCTTTATTGGTCTTTTAAACTTCAGCCTACCCTCCATCACTACTAATTTGCTATCTGAGTTTATACCCGATTCTGTGTACGTCTTACAATCCAATATCTGATTGGGAAATTGTACCTGTTCATGATGTACTCCAACTGAAATCTTCTGGTATCCCTAGGCAGTTTACAAGCATGCTTTCTCCTCTTGTCATTCATGGACAGAGCGTTCATTACTAATAGCTGAAATTTATTGCTGAGCTCAATTTGTCTTTCTCTTCTCTCATTCCTCCTAACAAGCCCAAATTCTCCGGTAACCCTTTCTTCTGCTCCTTCCCCTACAACTGCATTCCAATCTCCCATGACTATTATATTTTTATCTCTCTTTACGAACTGAATTAGCCTTATGTACTTTGTCAGTCTCTTCATTCTCCGCTTGCGGCGAGGCCATGTGTACATCGTCTATTGTTATCGGTGTTGGTTTGCTGTCTGGCAGTGATGAGAACAACCCCATCATTGAACTATTCACAGTAACTGACTCTCTGCGGTACCTTCCTATCCAACGAATCTGCTGCTGTTGATATTACCCTGATCATAAATTTTGTCTTCTTTAAATTTCACATCACTGACCCCCACCGTACCTAGTTTGAGCCTTGGCATTTCCCTTTTCCGATTTTCTACTTTGCCTAGCACCGTCAAACTTCTCACATTCCACGCTCGAACTCGTAGAAAGCTGTCCTTTCGTGGTTATTTTCTTCTTTCTCATGGTTACCTTCCCCACAGCAGTCCCTTCCCGGATATCCGAATGGGGACGATTTCGGAATCTTTTGCCAGTGGAGAGATCATCATGACACTTATTCAATTACGAGCCACTTGACTGTGGGCACACAGAATGTGTCTTCAATGCAGAGGTTACTTCCTAAGGAACTCTTTAGATAGTAAACTGCAGTAAAATGCTGTAGAATAACCAATTATCGTTTATGTGAGAATGAAAAAGAGCAGCTGACACCATACCTGGGCCTTATATCGTTATCGAATTTGATGTTACAGGGGTTCTAATCAGTTTATGTGTAGTTTTCTACCATTAAGACCGCGTCGTTTAGTTTCATAGCCTATCAGCTAGTCAGACTAGTCTTTAAGTCGTTTTCTGATTTTTCAGTATCCAATTGACGAACAGATTTTCCCTTAACCCCTTACAGCTTAGTCCTAGTTAGAAACTTTCAATGCTTAATGAATGCCTATGGAAGAAAGATCTTAAACTGGGATAATTTGTCAGAGGAGTTAGCATAACGTGTTTAGATGTCAGGACAACACCAAATATCGGTAAAATAATAAAAACCTTTCCCACAGAACTGTAGAAGCAGAGTAAGAAGATTAATTCAACAGAATAAAAGGGGGAAACCGTAATATGGTCGCAGTTCATCAAAATATTGAATAATTTGAAATCAGATGACTCAGACAAATAATATCCTTCTGAGTGCTGTGTCACTTCATTCTGTAAAACTAAGTAAATGAAATAAATAAATGAAATATGTGCCATTCTACTGCAACAGCAATACAGTCTAAAGTTTCACATGAATTGCAACGCACAATGTAAATGACACTATTCTGACAATGATCAGATTCATGCTGACAGTGAGAAAAATAGCTGAAATCACTGATATAGATTTCCAGTTGTTCATAACAAGGAGAGAGAGAGAGGATGTAGAAGGTTTCTTTAATTTTGTGTCAACAACATATGAAAAAGGTTTTTAATAAGACATAATGATCTTAGTCTTGAGTTAGATGCATATGGTTAATGTGACAACCTGCTAGACGATCTCTGGAAAACATACCTGTAAACTGTCGATGGAAATGACATACAGACGAATAAAACTTCAAAAATAGAAAGTCTGATGTCCAATTTAAGTTCAAAGCAGGTAAACGCACCAGCTCTGACATTGCACTTTGTTAGTCTGGGAAGAGATAATAAAACTATATGTATGCCATCTTCATGGTAGCTGTAGGCATAGAGAATGTCTTTATTAAGTAATGGGGAATAAGAAGCGAGAAATCCTGAGAGGAAAAACACACAAACTCTCTACGATGGCAAGAATAACTTAAGGGTGGTTATAATGTCGGTTATAATGTCCTAACTCTGATATTTACAGAGGTATGGACATGTGTTTTTCAAGCTCCTGTCATACAGGCTGCCCTCCACGACAGGTGTGTTGTGATGAGTAGCACTGGTCTGCTTTATTGGTTCACTTTGCAGGGCAGCCTGCATATCAGGGGTAAGTAACGGTTTTCTGACTGCCAACTTGTAGGCCACCCAGAACAACAGACATATTGTGGGACTAGTACCAAGTTGCTCTAGCTACTTATTTTGGAGATGATGCATGTGCAGATGGGCATGTCGGGTGGGGTGGGGGGTGGGGGTGGGGGGGAGTTTGAGATGGATAGAGGAGAAGGTAGAGAGGGCCAGGAGGGAATGAGAGGGAGAGAGTGGGAAGGAGGGGGTGCATAGCGACAGAGGGTCTCGCGTCCGTCGGCCGCCGTAATTTAATGTGTTATTACTATTATTATTATTATTTTGATTGTTGCCAACTTACATGGTGGGCCTTAATAAACATGATATTTCATTCAATTTTGATTTACAATGAAATGCTTCTCCGAAGTTCTCCTTTTTAACAATGTTAATCTTAAATTATTTGTTACGTTAATAAATGTTAGACTCGCTGGATTTTAAGATTTGGGCATATAAATTGAACAATGGAATAAACTTTTCATATTAATTTCCTCGGCTAGTCAGTTGTCTTTAAAGCAAAAATTCTTTAGTTATTAATTAGAATTGCGGCCCACACACGCGCGAGAGTACTTCTTCTTACCTCCGTTAACCATTGCATTGTAGTCGGAGTCCTGGCTCTGGCTCTCGGCTGTGGTACTGAAAATAAGAACCTTACAGCTACGTATTTTCTGCAGCGTCGGGCGGCTGTGGAGAAAAATGTATATTATGTTAATAGTGGGCGAGTATTTCGCTTTCGCTAAATTTTATCAGTTAATATCGCCACGTAATGGCGTCGGTGGCTGCATCGGCTGCTGCGATTGTTGAACTGTAAATTACTCGAATGCAGGTTAATTCAAAGGAAGGCGGACATGAAATCGGGATCAACTCTTACAAATTGAAAGTGCACCATAATATTAAATGAATATATTATCTGCATAATTAGTACAAATATGTTTACATTTTCCAGCACACGCAAGATGTCCGTCTACACTCAATCAGGACAAGAGAAGACGACTAAAAAATTAACAAAGGAGCGTATATTTTGGTCTCTTTAGATCATTTTGTTATATTTCTTTGCCCTCGAAACTTATACAGAGAAATTATTATAATGCAGAGAAAAATTTATGTTCGCCTGAGCGGCTAGTGTCCACTTATTATTCAAATTTTAAATGTCTCTTCTTTATAAACACCGTTTTTTATGTCTTTTCGTAATATAGCATTGGGGACGCTATAAGGGGCCGGAGGGGATGTACAAAATGAGGGAGAGAAGGAGATGGACAGAGAGAGAGAGAGAGAGAGAGAGAGAGAGAGAGTGGGGGGGGGAGGGGAGGGGAGATGGACAAAGAAAGTGATGTATGACATTGATAGAAGGAGAGGTAAGAGGAGGTGGATGGAAAGGGGAGGGAAGAGGACGACCATGGAGCAAGTACACCTGGATTGTGTCCATGTTGTGAAGTCACTGGATGTGTGTCAGTATCATTGTGCATTCATCAAGTGTGCACTACCTATATGTACCCATCCCCATTATACTTACATACAAATGCTACATTCTTCACATATTCGATAAGGATGCTGTGTGACACAGCTGAATGGCATTGACATGTCCTGACACTGGACCTGAATAGCCTTTGCAACTTCCTCACTGCAACACGTGGATTACATGGATGTAACGTGGTGAGATGTAGGAACATACCAGTAGGTCAAGTGTGCCCTGTACCAAAAGAAAAGAAAAAAAAACTATATATATGTGTACCGGAAAGTCATGAAGATATGGAACAATGTGATGCTTGGATGTAAACAACTGCAACAACACAGAGAGTTCGAGTCAGCTCATAACTGTCCTGTGAGGATTCAAGGTCTAAGACATCATGCCTCCCATCCACGGACGTACTGAACTCCACTACAGTGTGAGAGACGCCTTGACAACGTGAGTCACCATCAGATAAACGCACAATCTCTATCATTGCAATGCTCTATTATGCCCCAAAGAAACCCTAGGAAAAATACTTACATGGATGGGCTTGACCCCAAGGTTGTTCAATAGCATTAACAGTATAATTTCACACACAATGTACGTTTATTTCATCTAACCAGAGAATAATCAATTTACTTAAACAATCAGTCAGTTAAAGAAGATGACTTTAAGACACGAATTAGCCACTTAACCCAGGATTTGTTTCAGTAATCTTAAAATGATGCACTGTGACTAATTAATAACATTTGATAATTCTTAGAATAAAACTGTACATTAAAATTTATTTCTGTAAAATAAATTCAAATTCGCTTACCATGGAGAACTAGTCCCTGAGGCACAACTAGACAATTAAAAATGTTACACCCTTTTAGAAACCTGAATTGGTCAAATTTTCAAGAATAAGTAAAGTTTGACCAACAGTACTGCCTTAGAGAAATATAAGCCACAATATATTATCAGGGAAAGGCAAGGCCCATAAAACTATTAGTCAAAACAGTAACGACCAGGTACAAGACCATGAAACTGTACAGTGGATATCTCCATGAAAAATGAAAGCTTAAGTTTTATTTATTACATTAAACATTAAAGGATCCTTGCCAATTTCAGACCACAATGGAGAACATCTTAACGTTAGCCATTAGCTGCAAAGACAAGATTCCATAAGCACAGTATGCAGGCAGAGCCCCTGGGACGACTACACATAAGAAGCTGTCTTGTCCATTGTCTTCTCAGTGACCTAAGCGTGGACGATTAACGCAAGCGAGGTAACACATCAAAAGCTAGTACTTACAACTAGGACCGGAGGCAGACCTAGGATGCAAAAACTTATTACTCGACATACATGGAAAAACTCCAGTTAACTCCAAAGAATGGTAAGCCAGATTTGAACTACAGTGTAAGACCTAAATTTTTATTAGCAGAACCTTGCACGAGGCCACTATGTTTGGGACTGATACAAAGTTAAGCAACTGCCCAAAATACCAGGGGCTTGCAATCTTGGAAACTTAATAATATGAATGAGTGCAGCATAATGCAATTAATCTGATGACTAGACAGCACAAGAAATTTACAGAAATCTTAAATATATACGTTGCATTAACATGTTATCTAGGTTCAAATCTACGTCACCAAGACGTGCAATGCTGTGCACCAGGCTACAAGCAAATTTCCAAAATTTAAAACTAGGCAAATTAAGTTTCAATATCTTAATGTTTACCACAGCTCCAGCAGTGAACTCACAAGCAAATAACAGATCAGATACACGTACAGGAACAACTGTCCATTGGCATAATCATAGTTTAAACTTAGCAGTCCACGTGGCCAATAGTTCAAAAGAAATCCCGAGACATCCATCAGTTTCAGTACAAATAAATACATGAATTTAAAACAAATCATTCACATGCATGGTTAACCACGTCACACTGTGCATAGCCAGAACCAAAGTAGGTGAAGCCAGTCTTTTGAAATGCAAGCTAGCCAGCCACATTGGCAATATGCATCAGCAGGAAGCAATTGCAATGATTGTATCCTGAGTTCGGTAACTCAGTACCTTCACCTTGAGAAGAAGGGCTCCGTTCTCCACAAATATGGTCTTAATGGACAAACGGAATGTCTCCAAAATCAGGCCGCGGCTCGCGAGGTGAGATTGGGTGTGGGGCAGTGACGGAGGCTCGGTCGGCGGCAGTGAGAGAGGGCAGACAGCGCACGGAGCATCGCGAGTGGTCAGTCGGCGCTTGGTGTACTGCGAGGACGCACCGTCTTGACATTCCGGCGCCTGGGTCTGGCGGCGAGCGGAAGCAGTCACCGGTCAACACAGGCTCTGTTTAAGATTCCGTTCATCTCGAATCCTGAGAAGAGCGCGGGAGTATACCCTGGCGTTTATGTTAACAGCGAGCTCCTGGACTAACTTTAAATGTTGAGTTATTTTGTGGTGGAACTTCCAGATGTGATTGTCCTGTGTAGCCACTTTGATTGTCGCTAGTCATTCCTTAACCACATGGACGTGGGTCCGGTATACTTGGTATTGCAAGTCCTTGTACCTGCGTTGTGCCCTGATTCCGTTGCATTTATCTTGATGCCTCTTAGCACTATGCGACTTAACATCTGAGGTCATCAGTCCCTTACACTTCTAGCATTTGGTGTTACTCAGTGCTTGGCTGTTAGTTTTAGTATTTTAGTGAACAGTGTATTAATACTGGGTTTGTGTGTTCTAGAAGCCGTTATTGGTGTGCGCAGGCCCTCCTGCCTGCTGTTGTCACTTGGGCTCTCGAGCACGGAATTCAGACGCCCGGCCGATGTAAACGCCGAACTTGGAGAATGTGCTGATTGCTGCATAGACCTTTCAGGCTACCATAACATCATATTGTAAAATTTTTTCCATAATAGTTAATTCATGTATTTATGAGATCGTGCTAGTTGAGTATTTTTTTAAATTAATAGCTTTTACATAATGTCATTTGTCATATTCACAAGGTCTGATAATTGAGCTCAGCTCTGCAGTTATGTTAAGGCAATATTTGCGTAAATTATTTTTTATTAATTTAAGGTTGGCGCCATAAGGCTTTTAAAATTTTTTAAATTATTTTCGATGCTTTTATACAAGTGTAGATCACCGCAATTTGCAAATGCTAATTAATCATCTTGTTGTTACCTGTGCTCTGTTTTAATTAACGTGATGAAAATAAATTTTTGTATCCTGAAGTGGGGTCAGAATTCCACTCCAGAAGCCTATGTGCCCTGCTAAGCAACTCTACATTTGCCTGAAGCGATTTAGGGAAATCACAGAAAACCTACACCAAGATGGCAGGACCCGGGTTTCAACCGTTGTCCTTCCGAATTCGAGTCCAGTGTGGTAAACCACTGCACCATCTCGCTCGGTCAGATGGTGGAGATTTGCTTAGTTCAGAAAGAGACAGATGTAGGAGAAATAAAAGTATTCTAGTATGGAGCAAGTAAAATGATGCAGTATTTCTGAAACAACTGTATTAGTAAAAGTGACGAAACCTTTCCGTATCAAATAGAGCTCTGGTGGTGTCAAACGCGGATACAAAATAGAAGAAAACGTTTTTTAAAGCGTAACTAACGAGCACCTATTATAAGTGTATAAAACGTGGACAAGTGGAAACTGGAGACGAAAAACTTCGAAATGTTTCAAAACTGGTGCCACAGGTATTAGAAAATTTTGCAAATGAATGAAGTACGGAGTTAGTAAGTCTCCAAAAGAAAGGTAAGAGGAGAAGCCTGCCTATAATATACACCCGGAGGTATATATTGGTTTAAAGATGTTTTTATTCGTCAGGATCGCATACAGTAGCGTTCAGATTAATAGTTTCGTCAGGTCGTAGCGAACGTTCGATGCATTACAACAAATTCGCCAAAAATGCGATGTATCAACGGATGCTAAAATAGAATATTCACGTCGTTTTATGTTTATTGATAACAAACGCTGCGGCTACAAGTATTATTCTGTCACTTATTGTCTCTGATCTTATGTAATACCCATCGAATAAAAATTACAGAAAAAGTTTTTCTTCGTAATGGACCGATTTTTGCGAAACTGCGGCAGATAAGCAGCGTAGATAACATCAGTTTCAGGCTGGAAATCATCTTCATTCGTGATCAGACGGATTACATTCTGTTAACATGTACGGTCATCTATCATCAATGTCTCATAAGAGGATCACTCTAGGATTTTAAAATATGTATTTACAAACACATTTATGCAAAAATGGTTCTGAGCACTATGGGACTTAACATCTGAGATCATCAGTCACCTAGAACCTAGAACTACTTAAACCTAACTAACCTAATAACATCACACACATCCATGCCCGAGACAGGATTCAACCTGCGACCGTAGCAGCAGCGCGGTTCCGGACTGAAATGCCTAGAACGGCTCGGCCACACTAGCCAGCTCACATTGATGCGATATGGCAGCATTTGGAGAGAGTTTCTATTCTTTTAAGCATTCAGTGTGGCATGTAAATATCTTGTTCACTGTCGTCTTCCAAAACATTAGACACAGACACGTCACAAACCCAAACCAAGAACAAAACGAAATCTATCTGATGATGACTACCGCAAGACATAGTGAACTAACAAAGTTTAGAGTAGAAAAAAATCAATGTTATTTGTAACTCAACATGATTTCTCGACTAGACAATGTATCAATCTTTACTAATGGTTTGGACAGTGGGAAATTTCACGATGATATTTCCATTGGAAAAAGGTCTCGGATTAGTCCCCCGTTCGGATCTCCGGGAGGGGACTGCCAAGAGGAAGGGGAAAACACTGGGTAAGAAACGATAGTGTAACATTATACGTGAATAGCGTGGAATGTCAGATGTTTAAATGTGTTAGTAGAAGAAAATATGGAAAGGGAAACAACTCCATAATATAAATATAGCGGTAGGTCAATGATATGAAATGGAATGAAGATAGAGATTTATGGTCAGGCGAATATAGGGTAACGTCAACAGAAGCAGAACGTGCTATACTGAGACTAGGATTCGTTATGAATAGAAGGCTAAGTCAGAGAGTGAGTACTGTGACCAGTTTAGTGATAGGACTGTCTTAACCAGGGCTGACAATAAACCAACGTCAGGAACAACATACTAGGTATACATGCAGAAGTCGTAAGCAGAAGGCGGAGAGATACAGAAAGTGTACAAAGACTCTGAACGGGTATTTCACCATGTTGAGGGAAATGAAAATCTTACAATCTTGGGTGATATGGATGCTGTAGTAGGGGAAGGAACAGAATGCGCTCACGGGAAGCAGGAATGAGAGAGGAGAAACACTAATCGAGTTTTGCCATAAATTATGGTCAGTAATGACGAATATACGTTTCAAAAATAGCAAGAGGAGGGGCATACTTGGCAATGCACAAGAGACATGGGAGAATTCCAGCTGGATTATGTGCCATCAGACAGAGATTCCGACACCAGATATTGAAATTTAAGGCGTATCCCGGAGAAGATACGAACTCGGATCACAATTTGGTTATGATGAACAGTTGACTGGAATTTAAGAGAATATTCCAGAAGCATTAGTGAGAAGGGAAACAGGACAATATAGCACTGATGAGTAACAAGATGCATTTAGAATTCTCTGAGGTTGTAAATGCTGCGATAGTGAATAATACAGTAGGCAATTCAGTTGGCGGGGAATAAACATGTATGAAAAGTGTGACACAGAATTCGGACAGACAAATATAGGTACAAAGATGCTAACTGCAAAGAAACTTAGGATAACAAAAGAAATACTTCAATTACTCGACGAAATAAAGAAGCACAAAAATATTCACGTTAAGTCAGGAATACTACAACATAATTCACTTCTTTATGAAATAAATAGGAAGAGTAGGGAACAAGACGAAATGGACGCAGGAAAAGGTGAAGAACTCGAAAAACAAATGGTATTTGGAAATAAACACTCAGCATGTAGAAAACTGAAAACCACGTTCCATGAAATTGAAAGTAGAATCCTCAACATTAAGAGTGCAATGGTAATTCCACCGTTACACGCAGAGGAAATAGCGGATAGCTGTAAAGAGTACACTGAAGGCCTATACTAACGGAAGGACTTGCCAGTTGACGTGATGGAAGACGAATCGCGAGGCGAAATAGGTGATCCAATATTACAGTCGAAGTTTATCAGAACTTTCGACTATTTGCGTTGACATAAGGTAGAAGAGATAGACAACATTCAATCGGAATTTGTAAAATCATTGGGGAAGGTGTCAACCAAAGTACTATTCAGGATGACGCGTAGAATATGTGAGTCTGGAGATAAACTTTCGCAAAAAATCATATACACAACCTCAAACATATCAAGGACATATAGTAAGAGAACTACCGCACAGACAGCTTAATGTCTGAAGCACTCAAGTAGCTGACAACAATAGTATGCAGACGAATGGAAAAGAAAACTGAAGAACTGTTAAATGAGGATCAGTGTGGATTTAGGAAAGGAGTAAACTATAAGGATGGCACGTCGTACACAATATGCGCCTAAACCAAGTGGGAACAGTAAGAGTGGATAACCAAGATTGAAGTGCTTGGATTACGAAGAACATAAGAGAGGGCTGTAGTCTTTGGGCTCTACTGTTTAATCTGCACATCGATAAGTAATGGCGGAAATAAAAGAAATGTTCACGAGAGGCATCAAAATTCAGGATGGAAAGATGTCAATAATAAGATTCGATGACGACACTGTGTTCATCTGTGAAAGTGAAAAAGAAATAGAGGACCTGTTGAACTGAATGAACAGTGAAATGGGCACACATCAGGGACTGAGAATAAACTAAAGGAAGACGAAAGTAACGAGACATAACATAAATAAGATTAGCAATAAACGTAACATCAAAATTGGGTAACACGTAGACAAAGTGAAAAAATTGTACTACCTTCAAAACAAACTACGATGATCGAATCAAATGCATACCATAGACAAAGAGGGTATCCCTGGGCAAATAGAAGTCTATTAAATCAAACTTAGCCTTTAATTAAAGGAAGACATTTCTGAAAATGTACGTGAGGGACACAGAATAGTATGTACTGTAGGAACATGGGAAAAGAAGTGTTACTGATGAAGAACTTTTGGATGGCAGAATTACCATGCAAGCGAACTATGGACTGTGGTAAAATCGTAAAAGTATAAAACCCAAGCGTTCTTTAGAAGGATGTTGAAAATTAGGTGGCCTGAGACGAAATTTCTCCGCAGAAAATAAGAGGAAATGGACATGCGAAAAAAATTGGTAAGAAGAAAGGAAAAGATGATAAGAAGAAAGGACAGGATGATAGAATATGAGTTAAGAGGTCAGGGAGTAACTTTCATGACAATGTAGGGAGGTGTAAAAGATAAAAGCTGCAGAAGTCAGAGATTTAAAAACATCCAACAACTAATTGATAAAGTAGGGTGAAAGAGCTGGTATGAGATGAAGAGGTTGGCACGTGACAACCATTCATGGCGGGTTGCATTATACCAGTCAGAAGATGGTTGACCCTGAAAATGGTGTATCACGTACACGTCTGTATTCGCCCATTTCATTTATGTTTTTGATGCGAAGGAACTGGTACAATAGCCCGGCAGAAGACTGATTTAAAAATGTGTGGCGGCTGCTATGATGTTCGCAGGTAGTTAACTTGTTTCCAAAAGTATGACGAAGTGGTTGAAATAACCGTCCAGCTATACTCGTATAGGTTTCCCGTTGTTTCCTTAAAGTTAAGCAAGTGTTGGCACAGGTTATGTGAACAGGACGCGAGCGATTTCCCAACTGTCCTTACCATACACCAAGCATGTTTTCCGTCTCTAGTGACATCGTCATCGACAGGACTTCGAAACTTAAATTTTCCTACTCCTTTTCTCCAGTCATCACTTATAACACGACTCTCTAACCACATACTATGATCGTTACAGTTAACTACAAGTACTCGAATTGTGAAAGATATGTTTCATCAAAGCGTGTGCAACTTCAACATTCAACGATGGCTGTGTCACATTGTGTACTGTAATCTTTTTTTATCGCTAACAGAAGCATACTGATTCTCGTTGCTGTTTGTAAGAACAGAGTTGGTATTACTGTATAGTGTGATCTGCTACATAGGTCTGGTGAGAGCTAACATGAACTGCGGTTGCCTTAGGCAGATACTACCCAGCCTCTTCAAGAATTCTTAGAAGTTTGCAAATAGTGTTTACCTGTAGCGCGTAAACGTGAGGTTTCCCTACATGGCCTCAAGTTCGCCACTGGCCGCCTAGGCGGTATGATGTCAGCTGTGTTACTGTGCCTTACTGGTCTGCGTCAGAGCAGGTGTTAATGGAGCGCTCGTGCCGCTCTTGTATATAAGTCTGTGGAGACGGCCGCCACGGCAGAGGCTCGTCAGCTTCAGTTGCAGTGTCGGACGCACACCTGAAACCAGATCGCTTTCTTCGCCAGCAACAGTCATGCTTGCCAATAAGGTATGTATTGTATCTTCCGATGTTAGCCCTAGCAATACCAACGATTTATCCATAACACCCATTAGCAAGAGCGAGGGATAGGGTCTTACTTTACGCCTACCATAAAAAGAATTTAAAAAATTATTAATTGTAGTGGACTTATATTAACAACCCACATTTTAAAGAGTTATTGATGTGTTGATAGGATCCAGAACATGAAAATATCTTTTAACATACTGTTAGCAATATCAATACACTTTCGATAGCGTTCACTAGCAGAGGGAATGAAAGAGGGTACTTTGTTCCAACCGTAAAATAATAAAAATTGTTAGTTATTGTTTAGTTTTACTACAACATTCTTTGTAAAAAGATATTGATTTGCCAACAAGGTCCTGAACCTGAAAATGTCGAATATGAGATTCACTGGCGAATGTGACATCTGCCACTAAGACTTAAATTTAGGGTTAAGTTTAAGTGAAGATTTTAAGAATCTGTGGTATCTGGCACAAGAATTCATGAAAATGAATAAGAATTTTTGTTCGAATTTTTAAAAAGTAAAATAACTGACTTAAATTGCAGACCTTCAAAATGTTGGCATAAGGCACCCCGTCCCTCGCACCATCGATAATGCTACTGTTAAATCTCTACAAAAACAGTTTTCCGAATAAGTAGTCATGTGTTTATTCGCTTTTTCTCAAACAACAAAAATCTTTTGAAACTCTTTGTGGATTTGTACGAAATTAATACGAGTGGTATGTCATCGTGATTTGCCATTGCTGTGTTGAATATGAAACATTTCGCTGATGTTGAGACCTAAAAGGATTTACAGCAGCTAAAATGAAGAACATGTTAGGAATATTATCTCTTACCACTTCTGATGGAGTGTAGCCCTTCTGCCAAAGGTTTCCGCTTTCAGCAAGAGTTCTCATTTTTCCTCATAATCAGTAAAGTTCCAGATCTTTGATGATCTTCCACACTTTTACCCTACGACCCTTGTAACTGTTTCTCAACACTACTCTCTAGTTTTCCTGCAATGAGCGTTAGCAAACAGGGTTTTCCCATCTTAATTTTTAGTCTTAGCTTCACATACTTGCATATAAAAGTTTAATTTTGTAAGTTGTCTGACTTTTTATGAAATTCCCAAATTGTTCTCTCGTAGTAGTATACTTGGGCCGAAATCCAGCTGGCACATACAGTTACGATATATTCTTTGACAGGTACAGTTCATCAGTTCCTAACGAACCAGTACCAAATAAAAAGCATTTCTGCATCTACTCAGTGGAGTAAACTGAACCTACCATTCTTGATGATGTTTCCGTCTACTTGTGTATCAACAAAGCCTAAGTAATAGATAACTGTATTTAGACAGTGGCAGCCAAGGTATCAGAAATTAAGAGAACTCACAAAAACGCCCGTTCCAACTGAGTGCTCTGGAAGAAGAGAATTTGATTGTAAGATGTATGCCACATTACGAAAATATATAGATCTGTACGGATGACCATCTTCTGAATTTTAGACGAAATACTAAGAATCAGAACGACATTTTTAACCAGTAAAATTCTAATCAAATTTAGACTAATAATTAAAAGCCTATGGAAAGAATAAACATGATTGCAATAGTAACAATACGATTTATATTATTTTCACTAGATACATGTGAGTTACTCTGTAATGCCACTGAGAATCTTTGAGTCTTTTGTGTGCAACAAAATATCAATTTTCGTCGATGAAAGTGAATGCTGACTATTCTTGCCCCGCAGATGTCCGTGCTGTTCTTCACGACGGCCCTCCTGGTTGTGGCGTGCGAGGCGCTGCCTTCCGGAGGCCGCCGCCAGGTGCTGCTGGTTCCGTTGACTGTGACGTTGGACAGACGCGCCTCAGAGCCCGCCGAAGGCCTTCCGCGCGAACCCAGAGCTGTGCCTGTAACGGACTACGAGGACGAGGCCTCAGATCCAGCCGGAGGCGACATGGCGGCTGCAGCCACGCTTGTCTTCAGGCCGCTGTTCGTGTACAGGCGGCAGGGCAGCCGCTAGTGCTTCACGCTTCTGCTAGCTAACCACTGCACTGCCTCGTCGTCGTCCTCATTAAACCATTCCCAAATTTATTCATTTAATTTATTTATTACATCTTCATCTTCACGTCATCAACTATTTATTTGCATACTAAATTCCTAAAGCTATTTTTTATACTTTTTGATACTTGTTACTCTATGAAATAAATATTTTATATGTGTGTGTATGGCTCATTCCTTTTCGTGCTTCGCTGAAAACCTGTCAACGTAAGGAAAAGCTCAGTTTACTATGAGAAACCAAATTCGAATAGCAAGAAAAGTAGTGTTGCTTTATTGCATCATCTCACCACAATATGATACACAGAAAAAGTGAAAAGTGGTGATGTTAATACCAGTGTTTATTGGCACTGGTCCTATTACAAACATAAAAAGCCTTGTTTGTCAATATAAAGGGTAAATTCGCACCTATGTCTCCTGTGATGCCAGGTCATCACAACACAATACTGAACTTTCGTTTCACATTTCTGTGGGTTGATCTACTGCCTGTATAGGAATGCATTCAAATTACATCATCTTATAGTAAAACTGATGTATAGGAGACTAGCAAAATGTCTGAGGAGTTTGACTAATAGATGATCGGCTGTTCAGTTATAACTGTACAACAGAGCAAGTGGAGAAAAAAATACATATTTAAATTCACATACAGCTACAGAAACGAGATGGCTACATTTCAATTATTACAAATTTTTAGAATAATAAACTACGAGCACACGCCTACCTTTTATGGATACACAGAAATCATTACTGCATAGCAAAATCTGTTGTAATACCTTACCTTGTCGAAGCTATTTCATGGAAAAAATGTACAGGTCATTTGGATCCTAGGACACAATGACCAACGATTGGAGTCATGATAATACTTTACGCCTCACTTGTAGGATACATGCAGAGACATTTCAGACAATAATTTTTAATCACAAGAAACATGATTTTCTTTCATGCAATGAGACATGAGACTTTCTTTATTGAATTCCTGAACTCTTTTAATTGATTTCTATTTAATGTTTGGCGGACAATTAAGATATCTAGGTTGTGGTATATTGTTGAGCAGGAGCCCTGTGACCATTAAATGAATACTGAGCACTGTAGATCACTAATGAAAGGGGTCCTCTTCTTGTTAATTTTTTTTATTAACGAGTTTTGTGCATAGTCCAGCATCAGAATATAAAAGAAAAGCTTAATGTGGAGAATTGTATCAAGAGGTCTCTATCGTAACGAAGTAACTTGAGTACCAATATTACGACGGATACTGCTTCAACGATATTTGTTCAAATGGTTCAAATGGCTCTGAGCACTATGGGACTTAACTTCTGAGGTCATCAATACGCTAGAACTTCGAACTACTTAAACCTAACTAACCTAAGGACATCACACACATCCATGCCCGTGGTAGGATTCGAATCTGCGACCTTAGCGGTCACTCGGTTCCAGATTGTAGTTCCTAGAACCGCTCGGCCACATCTGCCGGCTGAACGATATTCTGTCTTAAGTTTTCCTCAGATATTCTAACGTTAGGCCACACCATAAAACGGGTTAAAAGAGTTTTAACAAAAACAGGTCCGTTGTTCACCTAAGAGGTGATAAGAACGTCCTCAACTTTTCCGAGACAATTAAACATTTTAATTCCTCTAGAAAAGTTTCATACTACGCGGCACGCCAGGTAATGTAATGAGGGAACGGTAATCTGATCACACATAACGAGCTACTACGAAAGGCTACAACAGGGATAGCTAATGTTTATTTGGTGTCCCTAATACCATTAAAAACGATGTAAATGATAAATCGATCATTCATCATCTGAGAGATGTGTGAGTGTATTCAACATATCCCATCTGGTATGCCAGATGTATGAGACAGGCGATATACTATCAGAATTCAAGAATAACAATACAATACCAGTTCCAAAAAAGGCAAGTAGCTGTAGGTGTCAATATTATTGAATTATCAGATTAATACGTCATGATTGCCAAATACTAACACGAATTATTTAGAGAAAAATAGGGAGACTGACAGAAGCTGAACATGCAGAAGAACAGTCTGGATTCCGCAGAAATCTAGAAACATGAACGGCAATAGTTAACCTATGATTATTGTTAAAAGATAGGTTGGTGAAAGATAAAGATTTTATCATTTGTTGAAATAGGAAAAGTTTTTTATAACGTTGACTGCACTATACTCTTTGAAATTTTAAAGAAGGTGGGAGTGAGGTACACTAAGGAGAAGTTTATTTACAACTTTTACAGAAACCATGCAGTAGTTATAAGAGTCGAAAGAGACAAAATGGGAGCAGTAATTAAGAAAGAAGTGAGACAGGAATGTAGTCTATCCCCAAACTATTACATCTGTATATTGGGAAATCACTGAAAGAACCCGAAGAGAAATTGAGAAAGGGAAGAAGATAAAAAACGTTGGCGTATGTTTCGTCAGAGACAAGACTGGACTTGGAAGAGCAGGTGAGTGGAATTGATAATTTCTTAAGCAAGATTTATAACATGACCGTCACCAAACGTAAAACAATTGTAATGGAATGTGGCATGCTGAGGGTGTTGAATTAGGAAATGAGAAATTAAGGGTGATAAACGTTATTTCCTGTTTGGGTAATACGATAGCTCGTAATATAAGTTGAAAAAATACTAAAAATGAAACTGGCAATAGCTAGAGAAGCGTTTCTGAAAAAGGGAGATATTTTGACTACTAACAGAAATTTAAATGTTAAAACTTTTCTGAAGGTATGTGCTATGAAGTATAGAAGTGAAACGTAGACAGTGAAGAGAGAGAAGAGCGCAGACAAGAACAGAATAGAAGATTTTAAATGTGGTGCTGCGGAACATTGCTTCAAATTAGAAGAATAGATAGTAAAGCTAATGAGGAGGTACTGGATCTAAATGGGGAAGAAAGACGTGTCTGCAAAATTTTATTACAATAAGGGATTTTTTGATAATATATCCTTTGGTGTCAATGAATAGTCGATTTGATAATGGGGGGAAGACATATTGTCAAAGTCTTTCTCTGAGTCCAGGAATGCTACAAAATTAGGCTTGACTCTCTTCAGCCTATGTTCCAAGACTACGTAGAGTTAGTGTTGAGTTGTGAAATTATTTGCGTCAGTATTTTCGTAACACATTAAACGGGTCGTTTGGTAACATTCACACCTGTCAGCATACGTCGTTTCTGCATCAGTACTTATTACATTCTCCTTGAACTCTGACAGTGTTTCACTTGTGACATAAAGGATACGTAACAACTGCTATAGTTTTGTAATGGTTAGCTCTCCCAAGGCCTGAATAACTATGAAGAAATGATAGCTAATCCACTGACCTTTTTTCGACTTAGGTCTTTCAGAGCTTTGTCAAATTCTTGTCGCAGTGTCATATTTTAAACCTTATCTTTAACTCTTTCTCCTTTTTTTTATAAAATTGTTTTCAGATTTACTTTCCTTATTTAGACCTTGCTTAAAACTTCCAGCGTTCCATTCTTTGTTCAGTACCCGCTTGCTATTTGAGCTTTTAATGTTCATACAGTTGCTTATTTATTTTTTCCGTAGTTGGCCTCTACATTGCTGTGCAAAACTTTATAACAAGATACACAGAGTAACTTAAAATTAACCTGAACATGAATGAAAGTGAGGTAGCATGTTGGCAAAGGTCTTTCAATTGTTCACAAGAATTTGGGCTCACATGGTGTGAGGCCAGCGCGACTATAGCGGCAGTTGTTTCTGGCGTCACCATGCGAGGCAGTTGAATGATCGGAAAATGACAGTGTTTGCCAGTCAGTGAGCAGTTGCTATGCACTGTGGTGATGTTCTTCATTACGAAGTGGTCCGGAGACAACATGTGAGTGACTTCATATGGGAAAGAACCGATCCGGAAATTGCAAGAAGGGCGAAGTGTAACCCTGAAGTTCAGTATTGGTCACACCTTTGCTCTACCGGAGGAACTGCTTCTCGAAGGAGTAAAGGTGGTTGAAAGTGGTCAGCTACATTAGCAGATGATTCCTGCGTTGTGCAACAGACAAGAAAGGTACGGCAAATCGAAAATTTAGAGAGAGAGAGACATTTGCGTACGATAAACCCTTACGCTCAAAAAATATTTCTCTTCTTCATACCTCCTCTGTGTTACCACAGATGACGTGTCACTGATCTCATTTGTACTAAGATCAAGATCGCAGCAAACGCACGCGAGGTGCTTATTTGCATCCACCGACCTAAATGGATTGCATAAGATCTAACATATGTCCACCAATCTGCAGTCTTCTATAGTTGTCCCCTGTGTAGAAAACGTAGGTCGTGAATCGGCAATCTTGAGGCTGTAAGAAACTCTTAGCGAGGAACGGTTGTTTCAAATATCCAATCAGTTAGTTTATACAGGATGCCACTCGAGTTTTATTGGCAGAACACGAGAAACTGCACAATTACATTCCACTTTAGAGTCACAAATACTTTCCATTCTTCAACAAAACAATTAACTGCGTATTTCTGCATTACAATGACACTGACCTCAATTAGACATTGCAAGTTAAGTCTTAACTGATACCGCTGCAGACAACATGTCTGTCCTCCGAGACTTCCCAACCATCTCACGTATGTACAAACTAGACAATAAAAATTAAGTCTTAACTGATACCACGGTGGACAACGTGTCCGTCCTCCGCGACTGCCGAAAGAAGTATAATCTTGCAATCGAACCACTTCGCCCGCCTTCCAAGTAATGCGCGATCCGCAGTTTACCGAAGTGCATCTCCTGCCTCTCCGTTTTGCAGTTGTTTATTATTCTGCTGGTTGTTAATACTTATGACATAATGGAATGACAGCAGGCTATTGAGAGATGCTTTAGTTTGAAATTCAAGTAAATACTCTGTTTAATTTATCTAATATTAATAACAGAAAATTACCATTCTAGCGCGAAACTTTTGAACGCAGCTGCCATCGCGGAGAAGGACCACAATTTAGGCGGTCTCTCTCACGATACCCGTACCGAACAAACCATCTGTACCTAACACCACATTACTTCATCTTACCACAACTGCCTTCTCATGTGCTCTAAAAAGAGCTTCTTGTAGCCGAATACGATGGCTGCAGTAAACAGCGGGTGCAACTGCAACCACATTTAACGGGACTGCAAGGCACCTAATCTCACGCATCAGAGTGGCGCGGTGACTACATTGGGGTGATCGCTTTGCCCGACGAAAGTACGTGGTTGACAACTGAACATCGGCGGCAGAGTTTGCTGTGGTGCCGAGAGAACAGGCACTGAAATAAAGAGGAGTGGGTGGGCATGCTCTTTTCGGAAGAGAGCAGCTTCAGTCTGAGGGGTGACTATGGACGTACCCTCGTGTGGCGAGAGGTGGGAACATGTAATGCACTCAGGATGATTGTCTAACATGATGATTTGATGGTGGAGTTTGTATGGTGTGGGGACGGCCTAACGTTGTATGGACATGCTCACCAAATCTTTGAAAACGGTACATTTAGCAGTCTACGTTATTGAGACATTGTACTCCTTCACAATGTGCGCCTTTTGAGGGGTGCATTCGGCCCTGACTTTATTTTCACGGATGACATCTCACTGCCGCATCGAACAGATCAGGTGAACAGCTCCTGGAATGGAAGTATATACGGTGAATGGCCTGGCCTGCCTGTACGTAGATTGGAATCCGAGTATGTGTGGGATGTGGTACGTACACATACTGAAGCTCATACACATGCACCAACGACCAACCAGAAGTCGTCAACCGCAGCGGTCCTACCACCGATGCCGCAAGCAAAACATGAAGACACAGGGAAAGAATATGAAGATTCTGAATGGGTAAATCAGTATGTGAAATTAAAATCTAACCATCATGCGGGACTGAAATGTGGTTGTAGGTGAAGGAATAATATAAATGGTTACAGGAGAATATTGGCTTCGCAGTAGAAATGAAAGAGTAGAGACACTGAGTTCTGCATTAAATTTCAGCTAGTGACAACGAATACTCTGTTCAAGAATCACAAGCGGAGGAGGTATATTTGGGAAAGACCAGGAGGCATGGGAAGATTCCAGCTGGATTGCATCATAGACAGTGATTTCGAAATGAGATGTTGGATTGTACCCACCAGTAGACATAGACTGACATCATAATTTACTACTGATGAAGAGCAGACTGAGGTTTGGGATAATTATGCGTAAATATCAGTGTGGAAGAAATCGGATACTGCAGTACTGAGGAATGACGAGAGGTGTTTCAAGTTCGCTAACGATGTGTAAATTTCGATAAGGAATACCAGAGTCGCAGTTGAGTTTAAGAGGAGTGGACATCTATAAAAAGGGTACCCATAGAGGCTGAACAGACAAACATAGGTACAAGAAACGTAACGACAAAGAAACCTTGGATAAGAAAAGAAAAGTTTGTGTTGATGGACGAAAGAAGTAACAAAATTGGTCAGAGAAAGGCAGGATTACACCAATATAAAACTATAAGGACTGAAGTAAATAGGAAGTGCTGAAAGCCAAGGGTAAATGGCTGCAGGAGAAATGTGAAGAAGTCGAAAAAGAAATGATTATTGGAAGGACTGCCTCAGCACGTAGACAAAAAGGAAACAACATTTGCGGAATTTAAAAACAAGGGTGGTGGCATTAAGAATGCAATGGGAATTCCACTTTTAAACGAAAAGAATACAGCGGAAAGAGTACACTGAAGGTCTCTATGACGGCGACGACTTGTCTCACGACGTGATACAAGAAGTAACTGAAGAAAATTGAAGTCGTTATGGAAGACATAGGGGATCCAGTATTAGAGTCAGAATTTAACAGACCTCTAAACAAGTGCGAGCAGATAGGGCAGAAGGGATAGATAACATTCAGTTGGAATTCCTAATAATATTGGAGGAAGTGGCAACAAAACCCCTCTTCAGGTTGGTGTGTAGAATGTATGAGCGTGAGGTTGTACCATGAGATTATCGCGAAAACATCATCGACGCTACTCCGAACATAGCAAGGGCCAATAAGTACGAGAGCTGTCGCACGATCAGTTTAACAGCTAGTGCATCCAACTGCTGACATGAATAACTTACAGAAAAATGGAAAAAAGTGTGGCTCTGTTAGAAGACGATCGTTAAGATAATTCTGCTTTATTGTTCTATCTCAGTTGCACATTTTTAATAAGATTACACGTGTTCATGTACGTGATCGAAACATATAATCTAATTTACAACGTGCAATTAAGACAAAATATCAAATGAGAATTACCTCAATTCTCTCAACACTTGCTTCCTCTCTTAGGACGATTATGTCAATCGTAGTGAAGATGACGATCAGTTGGGATTTAGGAAAGGTAAAGGCACCATAGAGGCGATTCTGACGTTGCGTTTGGTAATGGGAGTAAGATGGAAGAAGAATCAAGCCACGATCATAGTATTTATCGACGTAGAAAAAGCATTAAGTAACATAAAATGGAACAAAATTTTCGAAATCCTTAGAAAAATAGGAGTGATCTGTAGGGAAAGTCAGGTAATACACAGGATGGTCCATTGATCGTGCCCGGTCCAAATACCTCACGAAATAAGCGTTAAACGAAACAACTACAAAGAACGAAACTTGTCTAGCTTGAAGGGGGAAACCAGATTGTGCTATGGCTGGCCCGCTAGATGGCGCTGCCATAGATAAAACGTATATCAACTGTGTTTTTCTAAATAGGAACCCCCATTATTTATTATATATTCGTGTAGTACGTAAAGAAATATTAATGTTTTAGTTGTACCACTTTTTTCGCTTTGTGATAGATGGCGCTGTAATAGTCACAAACATATGGCTCACAATTTTAGACGAGCAGTTGGTAACTGGTAGGTTTTTAAATTAAAATACAGAACGTAGGTTTGTTTGAACATTTTATTTCGGTTGTTCCAATGTGATACATGTACCTTTGTGAACTTATCATTTCTGAGAACGCATGCTGTTACAGCGTGATTACCTGTAAATACCACACTAATGCCATAAATGCTCAAAATGATGTCCATCAACCTCAGTGCATTTGGCAATACGTGTAACGATATTCCTCTCAACAGCGAGTAGTTTGCCTTCCGTAATGTTCGCACGTGCATTTACAATGCGCTGACGCATGTTGTCAGGCGTTGTCGGTGCATCACGATAGCAAATATCCTTTCCCCCGCAGAAAGAAATCCAGGGCCGTCAGACCCGGTGAACGTGCGGGCCATGGTATGGTGCATCGACGATCAATCCACCTGTCATGAAATATGCTAATCAATACCGCTATGTGCCGGACATCCACCATGTTGGAAGTGCATGCCATTCTGTCATGCAGTGAAACATCTTGTAGTAACATCGGTAGAACATTACGTAGGAAATCAGCATACATTGCACCATTTAGATTGCCATCGATAAAATGGGGTCCAATTATCCTTCCTCCCATAATGCCGCACCACACATTAACCCGCCAAGTCGGTGCTGTTCCACTTGTCACAGCTCAAATGTTCAACTGTGTGTGAACTCTTATGAGACTTAACTGCTAAGGTCATTAGTCCCTAAGCTTACACACTACTTAACCTAAATTATCCTAAGGACAAACACACACACCTATGCCCGAGGGAGGACTCAAACCTCCGCTGGGACCAGCCGCACAGTCCATGACTGCAGCGGCTTAGACCGCTTAACTAATCCCGTGCGGCAAGTGGCAGCCATCTTGGATTTTCCGTTGTCCAATAGTGCATATTATGCCAGTTTACGCTACTGCTGTTGGTGAATGACGCTTCATCGCTAAATAGAAGGCGTACAAAATATCTGTCATCGTCCCCTAATTTCTCTTAAGTAACATTAAGTAACAATTGGATGACCAAGATCGAAGTGCTCCGATTAAGAAAGGTGTAAGACAGGGATGCAGCCATCTCCTCTAATGCTGAGTCAATACACCGAAGAAGTAATGAAGTAAAGGTTCAAGGCTGGGTTTAACATACAAGGTGAAACGATAAAAGTGATAAGAATAGAAGCTTTCGAAATGTGGTGCTACAGAAGAATACTGAAGATAAGGTGGATAGATCACGTAACTAATGAGGAGGTATTGAATAGGATTGGGGAGAAGAGAAGTTTGTGGCACAACTTGACTAGAAGAAGGGATCGGTTGGTAGGACATGTTTTGAGGCATCAAGGGATCACAAATTTAGCATTGGAGGGCAGTGTGGAGGGTAAAAATCGTAGAGGGAGACCGAGAGATGAGTACACTAAGCAGATTCAGAAGGATGTAGGTTGCAGTAGGTACTGGGAGATGAAGAAGCTAGCACAGGATAGAGTAGCATGGAGAGCTGCATCAAACCAGTCTCAGGACTGAAGACAACAACAACAACAGGTGTCATGTTACGGGCCACCTGTTGAGAAACTTAAAGCAACCGAGGAACTGATCTGGTGTAGGACAAGAAGTGAAGGGCATCTCTTTCCCATTATTTTTGGGGCAGATTTTATTGAACATGTGGTTCTCATTCAGGACTGGAGGAGGGGAAAATTTTGGCTTCACAAGGGCATATACGTATGACTTTTGCAAGCACTTGTCGGGGACATAGTGAGGTAACGCAATGGGTAACGATAAATGCAGCTAATGTAGACAATTATGATTTTAGTCGTTTATCTCCTGAACAGGGTGGTCCGCTTCACCAGTCATGTTGTCAGTTTAACTATGTCTCTTCTAGCCTTCTAAGTGAAATGAAAGGAGAAGAATACAACATAAAAGTAACACAATATACATGTAAGTCAACCACCATATCGATTGTCTCCATCTCAGACTAAACAGCTTAAGATTGCTATAGGTGATGTATCAGAAAACGAGGGGAGGGGTTTTTATTGGGCCACCCATCTACTGTTCTTCCGTCTATGTTGCACTTAAGGAGCTGCATTGGTTGCATCCCTTTGTGGATTATCCACCCTTAAACAAGAAATTAGTTCTTCAGTCAATACCACTGTCTGAACTTCACTTGTGTTTCAGCTGGTTTCAGATGGCGAAAATTTTTACTATTCTTAGCTTAATCAGGCATAGTAGCAGATTCCATTACCCCAGAATCAAAAACTGTCATGACTTTTCCAAGGATATGAGTCCTTACGAGTTCTAATTGTGCTATGGGGGCCAGCGTACTTTCCAGATTTCTGGAAAAGTTCTTTCAGATCTAGAATTTCGGTGTATTTATCATTATGCTGACGATAGGGTAATTTTTAGTAAATGTTTTGATCAATATTTTCAGCATATTAGGAAACTCCTTCAATGTATTTGCAATACTCGACTCATTGTTAAGCCGTCAAAGGTGAGCTTCACACAGCACACAGCACATTTCCTTTGTGGTCACCTAGTCTCCACTCAGGGTGGCTAAGCAGAGCAGAGCAGAGCTGCATTGGGCAGATACATTCGTGTCCATCTCTGAAGAACACAAAGGGAGCAGTGCGCTTTGTTGGGATGATCAGTTTTTTTTCTTTTTTCTTAAAATTATTCCAACTTTGAGCCCCCGGAGTCAGACAGTGCTGTCACGGCGGCCGCAGCGACGCTCGTCTTCAGGCCGCTGTTCGTGTACCGGCAGCGGGGCAGCCGCTACTGCACCAGTCTGCCGCTTCGTGACTGCCGCACCGCCTCGTCAGCATCGGAACGTTCTCACATAGCCATTCATTTAATTTATATATTTATTACATATTCATCAGAAAATTCTTACATCGACATGCTAAGCCTTAATTTTCAGTTTGTCTTTTCTGTACTTTGTTATACTTTTTACCTTACTTTTACAAATAAAATTATTTTATACTTATAAGCTCCTTTCAGTCTTTCAATTACAATCCAAACGAGTATTATCTTGTAGAAAATAATATGATTATTTGTTTACTTCAGCCAGTGCTTTCATCTGAATGTGTATTGTGAACATTGAAGATTTTTGTTTGGTGGTCGAGTCGTAATATATTCAGTTTACAAACTGTGTGGCTTTGAATTATATAGCTACAGATTCAGTCAAACCTTACGATTACATTTGGTTTAAAAGGTATGATAACAGGTGACGAATGATATTAAATGATATTAAAATGTGTTGATAGTTAGTGAGTATTTAGCTACAGAAGACAAAAAAGAAAAGTCTTTCAGTCAACACAAACACTCACACGACCACCCAGGAAGTGAAACTACATGTAAACAATTTCACTACATAGAACATTTAAATACTGTTCGAATAACAGTAAAAAAATTCCATTATCTGGCTACATTTGACAAACAGATCATCAAAGCATAACTGCAGTGATCCTAATATTCATTTCCTCATCATTGGTAGCTATATAATGTGCTTCAATATTGATTTGTCTATTCCTTCAACATGCATTCTCATGAAATTCAGTAATTTCGGAGTTGTTGGGGAGTCAATGAGTGAATCACGTACGGCATTTCGTAGTGACTGAGCACATCTTTGCCGTTAAGACTGAACCTCTTAACCAAGTTCAGTTTCAGTTCAAGTTTCGTTAATGTGATGACCAGACATGGATTGCTTTCTAACGTTCGTGGTCCATTTTATGGTAATCAAACATGTCTCAGTACATAATCATATTAACACACACACACACACACACACACACACACACACACTCTCTCTCTCTCTCTCTCTCTCTCTAAGTAGGCTGTTTAGGATTTTTATTGGTAACGCCACATAGCGCACTGTATGAAAAATCACTGGCTGTGCTGTGTGCAGTCAGTGGCTGGTTGGCATTGTTGTAATACTCGCCATAGTAGTGTTGGGCAGATGGATGCTAACAGCGCGTAGCGTTGCGCAGCTGGAGGTGAGCCGCCAGCAGTGGTGGACGTGGTGAGAGAGATGGCGGAGTTTTGAAATTTGTAATACTGGATGTCATGAACTGCTATATATATATATTATTACTATAAAGGTAAATACATTGTTTGTTCTGTATTAAAATCTTTCATTTGCTAGCTATGCCTATCAGTAGTTAGTGCCTTCAGTAGTTTGAATCTTTTATTTAGCTGGCAGTAGTGGCGCTCGCTGTATTGCAGTAGCTTGAGTAACGAAGATTTTTGTGAGGTAAGTGATTTGTAAAACGTATAGGTTAATGTTAGTCAGGGCCATTCTTTCGTAGGGATTTTTGGAAGTCAGATTGCGTTGCGCTAAAAATATTGTGTCAGTTTAAGCACAGTCATGTACAATTTTTCAAAGAGGACGTTTCATATGTCGACCCTTAGCCGAGGATACCTCAGTGGAATCTTCTAATTTTTTCTTGTAGTTTGTATAGTTAGTGTAACCTTTGTTTATTGCTAGCGCGTAATTCTAGAGAGAATTTCCTCTTTAGTTGTAGTTTTTCATTGTTGTACAGTAAAACAGTTGTGGCATGCATGTAGGTTTGCACCAAGTATTTCGCAGCTGCGCTTGCAATTAACTAGATATTATTTTCAGTGCTACGTTAATGTGTTCTCTTATTTTTGTTCTTTAAATTGTGTTTTTCTGTGTTGTCGTGTGAAATATCGGGACAATAATGGCGTGTGAAAAACGTAATACTAGGCTCCAAAGTAAACTGAGAAATGACAGTGAAGACGAAAGCAGTGTGTTAGCGCCACCATGTAATGAATTCACTAATGTTCAAAGTAGTAATTTGGTAATAGTGCATAGGGAAATGGAGCGGGCTGCAAATAATGGTGTAGGCAGTGAAACAATTAGTGAACAAGGAAGCATTATCGATCGATCGGTCGGCAACAGCTCGCCTCAGGATTCCAAAATGACAGGACACAATCTTGCAAATACTGTAGATTCAGATTTTGCGTCCTCACCGTTTTCTCAAATAAGTCAAGACACATTTTCTGCTTGTCAAAATGTGAATGTAGCCGGTGCAAATGCACTGCCGAAAAGCACTGAGGCACATGTTTCAGACACCAGTGCACTGTTATTACAGTTAATGCAACAAATGGGACAAAGGCTACAAAAGTTAGACACAACGCTTGAACAAAATCAGAAACAAATGGGACAAAATCTTCAAAAGTTAGACACAATGGAACAAAATCAGAGACAAACACAGCAAAAGCTTCAAACGTTAGACACAATGGAACAAAATCTTCAAAAGTTGGACACAATGGAACAACACCAGAGACAAACACAGCAAAAGCTTCAAAAGTTAGACACCACACTTGAACAAACACGTGAAGATTTAACTACTGAGTTACATAACATTGAATTGAAGTGCCAAAAAATCTGTAATTAGGTAAAAACACAAATTTGTGAGCATTTTCAACCTATTTTTCCACGACGTGAAAATGCATTACAGAATCATGAAGCAGCCATAAAAGAACTGCAAACTATTGTTCGTGATAATCATGACACCTTGCAAGCTAAAATGGACTCATTTGCATCCACCGATTCGGTTACGTAACTTGCAAGAACTCAGGAAAACTTAAAGGACACAGTAGATTCGATTTCAACACAAATGGACACTCTGAAACTTGGTTCAGAAAAACACACTGAGGAAATGTGTTCACTATCGGAGAAAGTAGCCGAACTTTCAGATCAGTTCACTAACTTAGCTACAAAGGTAGATGATGATCTGAATGATACAGAAGAGTGGGAACAAATTAGGAAATTCAAACAAAATCAGAATCAATTTAATACACAACACCAAAGAGAAATCAGGGAAGTGCAAGATCAGCTGACACAGGTAATACAAGAATTACGTATTTCAGAGGACACTCGCGCTCCAATACGGGAAGAGGGACATAGAAATACGGAACTGCCACAAAATAATAACACAGGGCACTTCGGAGATTATGAAAGAAATTGGCAAGGTACGCCGAATTTTGAGAGGGAACCGCCGAAACGACGTAACAATGACCGACATGCGACTCGCCGACATGATGATTTTGACTATAAGCTGTTCATTACTACACGTAAATTCAAAACATTTAAAAATTCTGGCAACGACATTCATCCACAAGCGTGGCTTCATCAATTCTCTCATTGTTTCCCCCCCAAACTGGTCATTAGAGCACAGATTAGAATTTATGTTTGGCTACTTAGAGAATGAATCAGCTGTACGAATGCGATCGGTCATTCACGATTTCCACAGTGAAGGAGAATTTTACCATGCCTTCCTCTCAGCATATTCGTCTCAAGCTACATAAGATCGAGTAAAACATAGCATCATAATGATGAAACATTTCGAACAATCTGAATTCTCCAGTCTTGTGAAATATTTTGAAGACATATTACATAAGAATGAGTATCTTTCAGACCCATACAGCCCCTCAGAACTCATCCGCATTTGCTTAATCAAATTGCCTGAACATTTACGACATATTATTTTGGCAGGACGTTGCAAAGTGGACACTGAAGCTTTTCAGGGACTGTTACAAGAATTGGAAATTGACACTGACAATCGCGGAACGCGAAAACAGGAACACAACAATTACAGGTTACATCCATCACAATTCTGCGATGAAAGAAATAATAACTGGACACGACAAGCCCATTCTCACGATACAAATTGTGACCAAAACAGACACCACCCATATGACAGCCAGTCGCAGAGTAATAGTTACAGAGAAAGATCGCATTTCCGTAGTAATGAATATTACACAGACAATCATAGAAACAGACAATATGGGAACCAGAACTATTATCACCACGGGAGACACAATAACGTCAGACGCAACGGTCCAGCACGCAGTTGCTATTCAGGGAGAAATTGTCCACCACTTAACCGACAAGAAAGAAACTACAGGAACTACCGACAAGACGACAGACGATATAATCGTAACGACAGACTTGAATTGCATCAGAACTGGCGAGATTCAAACAGAGCAGGGCACTCTCGACAAGGTGAATTTGTAGAAGTTAGGTCTCCTAATCCCAGTAACGACGCGCGCCAACAAAGAGGTAACAGACAATGACTCGCACCGCAGGCAGCCACGTGCGCCGGCTGGCTCCGAGAAAAATAACATAAAACGCTAACCTTGAGAAAAATTTTAGCATTCCTTACCGACGTACACAACATGATAAGTGCTTTGAAGTTAAAACTCTGCGAACTAGAAAGGGTAAATGATGGCACCACATTTCACATGTAAAACCGTTTATTGAAAGATAATCTGCTTTTTAACTTTTGTCTTTGCCATAA
Source organism: Schistocerca gregaria (assembly GCF_023897955.1). NCBI lineage: Eukaryota > Metazoa > Arthropoda > Insecta > Orthoptera > Acrididae > Schistocerca > Schistocerca gregaria. Next base: position 305,537,227 of record NC_064923.1, read on the forward strand.
AATGTTTCACTTTACATTACTAGTATGCTTTGTCAGACTTAGAATCTGTTAATATGCAACAATATTTGAAATTAAATATCCAGTCAAGAACCAAGAGAACTTATTTAAACAGAAATTACGAATGCATGGTTATAGTGAACAGACGACACAGTGTTGTTATTTGTACATTCTTACTTGTTAGTTGCACGATTACGTAACGACCATAAGGCTCACATTTTTAGAACATTTACCAGTACAGCTAATGAGATTTTAATGCAAATTTTGGTTTACTTAAAAATACATTCCGGATTTAAAGTACTTTCTGTGAGATACCGGATGACACAGTGGTTAGTATATGTGCAGCTATACGATTATATCACGACAATGAGTGACAATTGACAATGTTGCTTTTGCGGTGTATCTGTTTTATATCTGCACAGTTCTTCTGAATTCTTCTGGAAAGCAAAACATGTTTTAGTAGTAACTTTGTGGTATAGCTACAATGAGACAGCCTTTTCTGGAGCACAACAATACGTTACAGTACAGTACTTACTTCATCACGGCAATAAGTGTAGTAACTACGATATCTATACGCAAAGCATTTCACTTTTTTTTATCATGAGGTAAGTGCATTGACTTCTGCAGAACTTAGCTTTCGGAGGGCGATAACTACGACACTTCCACAGAGATTATCTTACAACACGACGCACAGTTTAGCGCTACAGTACACGTATTTGAGTGATTAATTTTGTACTTAAAACATTTATTTTTAGAGATATTTGAAGTACAATGATACGAAGGTTTTCCGTGATACAGTTCATTCCATTGCTGTAATCTGCAACACCTGAGGATATACATACATTAATCCTCAGGGGGGTACACGCTTACTTTGTGTACCATGTGTTTGGCAAGCACAAGGAGCCCTAGCTAATATGGTATTTGCTTATACAACTTTACACATCGGTACCATATTTTTCTAACACAGAGTTACACGGCTATCTGATCATTTAACTGAGAGAGACAAATATTTATTTTACTACATCAGTGAGAGATGTTTACGTAATTACACCGTTGGATAACTTCACACTTATGAAATTGTATTTTGTCTGTACTTTGTGAAATGTTCATATTTTTTCGGAACCATTATGATACTATGAGAGCTTTGAATGATGTATTTGGTATGGGATCATGATTTTTAAAGTACGTTTGAGGTAGATGACACTTTTGACATGAGCAGAGGATTTTTTTTTTTTTTTAGGTTTTGAAATTATTGGAGGAAGCTACGACGATTTTGAGAGTTGACTGAGGTGTTACGATGTTATTATTACGATGACTATGTGTATTATGCTGTTAAGGTATGTTTATCATCAATAAGCTGATGCTATATGAGGAATTTGATTATGCTACGTATTTATTATGTTGAAATATTGAAGAAGTGTCTACGAATATGCATATGTGTAATAAAGCAAGGAATAATGGGTAGTGGTTAGGGACTCTGATTTGTGAAAAAGGATGTTGGAAACCGAGAATCGTACTTTAAGAGTTATGAAATGTGTGTATATGCGTGACTCTATCATAATGCTGGCGAAAATTTTTGGACACTATTATATATACATGATTTTATTTCTACACATTTGTAACGCAAATTCTCAACCTGGGAAAATATTTTTATATGAGACTGTCACTGTAGCGGAAACTGCTGTCGTAAATATTTCGGCATGAAAGGTAAGTGACCGTGACGTAATGCGTTGTGAGCGTCCAGGTGTGCCAGCCGCCTTGAGAAAAAGTCATTAGTGTGTGCCTTTCAGAGGCACAGGTGGAGAAAAAAGGAGGCCATTAACCTTGCTATTGACATTCCTTTGTAGAAAGCATCGGAAATACGACACGCCCAAACTTGAAAACATATGATTACACTGCAAAGCTCTTAATTTATGATTTTTACTGAAATGAAATGATGAGAAACATTTAATGTCTATTGTCTTGCTGGTTGGAAGATTTTTTAGTGCATTATGAAATGACTTATGGCTAGTGAATAACGTTTCACGCCTTGCTTTGCCTATTTTGTTTAATATCTAGTTTCTAGCTGCACTGCAGCATTGGTTACAATAAAATTTAATGGATGTACTAATATAGATATTTTATGCATACAGATCCAGTAAATAATAAATTTATGATGTACTTAAAAAAACGAAGGAGCACAAAAAGGCTTCCCTTCACAGGAACTGCATACATAATTTTCTTTTCAAGTACTTGGTAATTTTTATGGTAGAATAACTTCTTGTGGTGCATCATTTTAATGACATAGATATTAATATGTGAATAGACATTTCCCTTTTTTGCATTGTTGCCTTTACTGTAATATTTTTTCTGCTTGAGGTTTGTCAGATTTAGTTATAAGCTATTGCATTTGCTGCTGATGTGTGCCAGGCATAATGTTACTGAATTTGACTTTGTATTACTCTGTTAAGCCAGTTTTACTACGGATTTATTTTTCTTGTTTGCTGCGCATTGCCTTATATTAGTTTTAATATTGCTGCTTGCTTTGACAACTTCAATTTTTTTCATTGTTGTTTGTATTAATTGTTTTGCGCAGCTGCATTGCGTCGTCCCTTAGTTTAGCAACTGAGCTCAGTAGGTTTAAGTTAGCTTAAGAGGGGGTAGACTATATAAGTAACTAACTATGATGAATTGGAAGAAAAGCATTGAGAAGCTATAAGAAAATGTTTTGGCCAAGAAAGTAGTGTACAGTGGAGAAAAACTGTTTTTGAAAGAGGATGTGAACAGAATACAAAAAGCATACTTGGCTAGGATTTTTTTGGAGGAAACAAATGTTGAAATAAGACGAAAGATCTATGGAATGAAGTTTTGGGTTGGACTGCAGTACCAAATTTCACACCGAAAACAAACCCTGCCCTTTCCTCTTGTGTTATCCCACTATGTGTTTGTGCACCCTTGTGTATTTATTTTCTTCCTGTCTCTGTGTACTGTTTCATAGAATTTTTTCTCTACTAATACTAAGCTACATTTACTATGATGAGGAATAATGTTATCCTCAAATATAATTTGCATTAATAACATGTTATTTACTTCGTAAAGATGTTTACACATTATTTATTCTGTCTGTTTTGTTCTAATGCTCATGTGTGAAGTTGATGTTTCAAAAGTTATTCTGATCTTTTATGTATGTACATATGTCATAATTCCTGTAACACTGATGTATATGTTATTTCGGTTCTTTTGTAAATCCAGTGCTACTACAAATGTTACCTGTACTGTTATATTCTTTAATGATATATTTTTTACCTTTGTAATTGTATTCTTATATTGTAAATTTATAATTGTATAGACACCAGTTCTTCAAATTAATTATCATTTCACTGCACACATTTCTGTTGGTCATAATATATGCACAGAATGTGAGAAGTAGGGACTGATAGAGTTTGCACGTGTGTTAATAATTCAGCAAGGGACTGGATAACAGCATTGCTGCTTCTAAGGACATTTCAAACAAATTCTTTGTGAGTGGACAAGTGGTGGTTTATGGACTTGCTATGTTCTCCACAAGACTCTTCGATGGTGATTGTGCACCTGTACAGTTGCAACAGTTGGCTGCTGGCCGTCTCTACAAGGACTGGAGTGGGTCTACACCTTTGATGGCCCACCAATACCATTATTTCTACAAGGACTACAGTGGGTCTGCACCTCTGGTGGCCCACCAATACCGTAATCTCTACCAGGACTACAATGGGTCTACTCTGTGACGACCTACCTACCAATATTCTGTAAAACTTCGAATGACTCTGCTGTGGGTTTGCTCTGTTGTGGCCCATTACCTGTCTGCATGTCTTCCCGTTGGAAGGACAACACTACTTTTTCAAGACTGCATGGAAATCCACTACTTCCGTGTGCATTTTCTTTAAATGCTCAGACTTTGAGAAACACACTTTAATTTTACTACGATGAACGATCAGAACTGTCTTTATGGACTGTGAGAAAATTTTAGCTTTTGACCAACATTGTATCAATTAGTGTGTTCATTTGATTTCTTTGTTATTGTAATTGTGAAAAAATTTTAACAAATATGTATTGGCCAGTGCCCAAAACAATTTGTCAAACTTTTTGTGGGGAGCATGGGGGCTATGTAAGTAGGCTGTTTAGGATTTTTATTGGTAACGCCACATAGCGCTCTGTATGAAAAATCACTGGCTGTGCTATGTGCAGTCAGTGGCTGGTTGGCATTGTTGTAATACTCGCCATTGTAGTGTTGGGCAGATGGATGCTAACAGCGCGTAGCGTTGTGCAGTTGGAGGTGAGCCGCCGGCAGTGGTGGACGTGGGGAGAGAGATGGCGGAGTTTTGAAATTTGTAAGACTGGATGTCATGAACTGCTATATATATTATGACCATTAAGGTAAATACATTGTTTGTTCTGTATTAAAATCTTTCATTTGCTAACTATGCGTATCAGTAGTTAGTGCCTTCAGTAGTTTGAATCTTTTATTTAGCTGGCAGTAGTGGTGCTCGCTGTATTGCAGTAGTTCGAGTAACGAACCTACTTACAACACACGTGCATGCAGACACAAACGCACTGAGTGAAAGAGATCGCCATCATTCGTATGTTGGGGGGAGGGGGGTAGGGGTGGCAGGCGATGGGGAGGGCGACAGAAACCAGAAAAAAGTGGTAACTTGCTTAACCATAGTGAGTTTTTGAGTCATTCGTTAATCGAATGAAGCACAGATCAACATTAACAGCGAACGATTTCCATGTATCTGACCATGTGATTATGTCAAGTTCTAAATAAACAACCCTGATGAAATAAATGTAAAAAAAGAAGTTATGAGACAGCTCAAATTCCCAGAGAGCTGTGTATGACCCTCACTAAATAGCAAGTTCCAAGCCGTGCCTCAGAAAGCTAACAGTTATCCAGTAAACTACGTTTTACAATCAACCAAGTATGGACGTAACTCAAACAAGACACCAGTTAACAGTACCGCGCACACCTTCAAAAGGGCGATGGGGAAATAGCACAGTCACTGATACTTCTGAAACATATTGTATAAACATAATACATTTTAGAAACGCACAATAACTGGTCCCCAAACCAGGGAGCTCTTCGCAGGGTTACACACTGCATTGCTCAGAAATACATTTAAAATAACCTTTCAGAATAGTAACGATAATTCAAACTCAAAAGAATAGGAATAAGAGTAAGTTAATAATGCTTGTATCGTACGCCAGTAGCTATTATCTCTTGAATAATAAATCAACAACAAGAAACTCTGGAAAACCTGGCACAAGAACAAAGCAGCTAGATTGAAACTTAGAAGAAACAGCTCTGGTGACGAGAAACTAAACGAATCGAAATGAGCAAAGGCATAACACTGCCTAGGTCACGTTAAAATACATAATAATAATCTAAAAACGCCACACGCTCACTGAGCAAGATCATGCCAGCTGTACCATTCAGATGTTTTCTTCCTGTACATGTCAGTTCTCAAACGAATAAACTGACGATTAAATCTAGGGCAAATGAACTTTAACTTCAAGATGACATGATTAACTTAATGGGCGGAAGCAACTTAACACCAAACAATGTATAATCAACTGTTCTCAGGTCTGTCGGCGTCAATAACAAACACCGAGTGAGGTACTGACTGCAGATCAATAGGGAGTGAAGTTCTAGCAAACAGCACTAAAGCAGAGTCGACTGTATGCTACGACTTAGCGTGTGGCTGACGTAATATCCCGGCGCTTGCGGGAAATGAGAACGTGCGGCGGACGTAATATTCCGTCACGTCAGTTAAGATGATTTTCTGCGGCTTCGAATGTGCTTCTGCGGCTCTTAGAAGAAGCATTTGTGAGGTCTGCAGGCTTCGTAGATGACAGGAGCGGTATCAACTGAACAGGTCATCGTTTTTGAAACCTATGTTATACCCTCTTGCTTCATAGGCATTAGATGGCGTTCGAGTTCTTTTTGTTTCGTGCGCTTTGTGTGCTCTTCTGTTGATGTTTTGTTCAAAATGAGTGAAGAGGAGAATCGTTAGGAGGAAATGATTTACAAAGCCCTCGACGAGTTTACAGACGCTGCAAACATAGTGTTTTAAAACGATTCAGATTAGGGGACTACACGTCATCTCCAAATTATAGTAATTCTATACTTTTTTGAAAAAGAGGTGCTGCATACGTTTATCGTATTATTTTCACCGAATTCTCCTTCGGATACATCAGGAAATGAATGTAAGCATAAGAACCCAGTGAATGCAATATTGGGCTGTGCCTCTCTCTCCATGACTCAATTTTTATAAAATTGTACTCCACTACGAGTCTGAAATTTTGCTTTCATCTCGTGTTTAGTGACTTTCTTTAGATGTAAATTGGCTACGAGAGAAAGATCACGTGTTTGCTCACATATTTGAATAGTAGAAAGCCGTTTAGATTTTTTCTGTGACACTATTAAATTGAAGTTTCGTTTGTATATTCAAGATTTAACACTAGCAATACCAAAACACGGATATCTGAAATACAAAATCTAACAAACATAAAATGTTTTGAAATTCCAACTACATATTTGCAAGGACGAAGGCTCACTGGCCATTTGACCATCCTTTTCTGTGCGTACGCAGAAACAGAGCCCGACCTCTTGCGGGAATCGGCAGTAAAGCCGTGAGTAATGAATATGATGGGCAGTGGCACTATGAATATAGTGCGGGGCAGTAAGTTGCGAATGTGGGTCTCAGGGGAGGCGTGACAGAGATAAGACCCTGCAGCCACACTATCCTGTGTGTCCTCGGTGGTTCAGATGGATACAGCGTCTGCCATGTGAGTAGGACATCCCGGGTTCGAGTCCCGCTCGGGGCACACCTTTTCAACTGTCCCCGTTGACTTACATCAAGGCCTCTATGCAGCTAGGGGTATTCATTTCACTGTAAAGAAGAATTACAACTTCAAAAATTCATATTTCAGCCAGTCTGCTGGTAATAGAAGCTTCTTATGAGACCAGCACGCTGTTAGAGGCAGCTGTATGGTGCAAGCGCACAGTAACAGGTAATGTTCTGAAATGTCCTCACCAAGTTCAGTTCCTTTTGATTATTCAGGGGCTATTCCACGATGAAAGTGGTACACCAATCTTCCTTTGCTCATGGTCGCGACCCGGCGATTCCTTCTTCCGATGCAGAGCCACCCACTTCGCATGCTGTTCGCACACTCCCACAGACACCGGGCCGGAGTCGTGCACTCGGCCTGGCGCTGCCTTGGAGGCGCCCTCTCAGCACGTGCGCTCGCAATAGACTGCGCCCTTCTGTAGTCTTCTGGAAGCTTCCATCTTGACCGCTAGACAGAAACTCCTCTCCGCGACCTCGTTACGCCTGTCAAAGACTCGGCAATCACTTCGTGCGTCCCTCAGGTGCCACGCACGAAGCCATTGTTGGGTAACAGCCAACATCGATAAGAGCCGGCATTAGTTATGTGATCTACCAATCTAATCTTCAGCATTCTTCTGTAGCACCACATTTCGAAAGCTTCTATTCTATTCTTGTCCAAACTATTTATCGTCCATGTTTCACTTCCATACATGGCTACAAATACTTTCATAAAAGACTTCCTGACACTTAAATCAATACTCGATGTTAACAAATTTCTCTTCTTCAGGAAAGGGTTCCTTGCCATTGCCAGTCTACATTTTATATCCTCTCTACATCGACCATCATCAGTTTTTTGCTCCCCAAATAGCAAAACTCGTTTACTACCTTAAGTGTCTCATTTCCTAATCCACTTCCCTCAGCATCAACCGACTTAATTCGACTACATTCCATTATCCTCGTTTTGCTTTTGTTGATGTTCATCTTATATCCTCCTTTCAAGACACTGTCCATTCCGTTCAACTGTTCTTCCAAGTCCTTTGCTGTCTCTGACGGAATTACAGTGTCATCGGCGAACCTCAAAGATTTTATTTCTTCTCCGTGGATATTAATAACTACTCCGAACTTTTCTTTTGTTTCCGTTACTGCTTGCTCAATATACAGATTGAATAGCATCGGGGAGAGGCTACAACCCTGTCTCACTCCCTTCCCAACCGCTGCTTTCCTTTCATGTCCCTCGAGTCTTATAACTGCCATTTGCTTTCTGTACAAATTGTAAATAGCCTTTCGCTCCATGTATTTTACCCATGCCAGCTTCAGAATTTGAAAGAGAGTATTCCACTCAACATTGTCAAAAGCTTTCTCTAAGTGTACAAATGCTAGAAACGTAGATTTGCCTTTCCTTAATCTTTCTTCTACGGTAAGTCGTGGGGTCAGTATTGCCTCACGTGTTCCAACATTTCTACGGAATCCAAACTGATCCGCCCCAAGGTCGGCTTCTACCAGTTTCTCCATTCGTCTGTAAAGAATTCGCGTTAGTATTTTGCAGCTGTGATTTATTATACTGATAGTTCGGTAATTTTCACATCTGTCAACACCTGCTTTCCTTGGGATTGGAATTATTATATCCTTCTTGAAGTCTGAGGGAATTTCGCATGTCTCATACATCTTGTTCACCAGATATCTGTCAGTAGGTCTAATGGAATGTTGTCTACTCCCGGGGCCTTGTTTTGACTTACGTCTTTCAGTGCTCTGTCAAACACTTCACGCAGTATTGTACCTCCCATTTCATCTTCATCTACTTCCTCCCCCATTTGCATAATATTGTCCTCACGAACATCGCCCCTGTATAGACCCTCTATATACACCTTCCACCTTTCTGCTTTCCCTTCTTTGCTTAGAACTGGGTTTCCATCTGAGCTCTTGATATTCATACAAGTGGTTGTCTTATCTCCAAAGGTCTCTTTAGTTTTCCTGTAGTCAGTATCTATCTTACCCCTCGTGAGATAAGCCTCTACATCCTCACAATTGTCCTCTAGCCATCCCTCCTTAGCCATTTTGCACTTCCTGTTGGTCTCATTTTTGAGACGTTTGTATTCGTTTTTGCCTGCTTCACTTACTGCATTTTTGTAGTTTCTCCTTTCTTCAATTAAATTCAATATTTCTTCTGTTACCCAATTATTTCTACTAGCCCTCGTCTTTTTATCTACTTCATTGCTGCCTTCAGTATTTCATTCCTCAAAGCTACTCATTCTTCTTCTACTGTATTTCTTTCCCCCATTTGTGTCAGTTGTTCCCTCATGCTCTCCCTGAAACTATGCACAACCTCTGGTTTGGTCAGTGTATCCAGGTCCCATCTCCTTGAATTCCCGTCTTCTTGCAGTTTCTTCAGTTTTAATCTACAGTTCATAACCAATAGATTGTGTAATCTTAGTATGAAAGATCGAAACCATTCGGACTTTTTAAATTCATGTTTTGAGACACTTCGAATAAAGCTTCGATAATGCGCTCAAGAAGTTAACAGAGATAAGGCAATGCTAATCGATGCTAAGTGTACTTAGTTTGCAAATAAACAATCTTAAGTACCTATTGAGGAACTTCGAAGATTCAAAATATGGTAGAATTTACCATTTAAAAATTTACGTTGGTGCTGTATATCTGAAAGAAACTACTTATCTCAATAAAACAATCACAATCCATGTACTTCAAATATTTCCTTCGCTGCCTCTGCTGCCTTCAGTATTTCATTCCTCAAAGCTACTCATTCTTCTTCTACTGTATTTCTTTCCCCCATTTGTGTCAGTTGTTCCCTCATGCTCTCCCTGAAACTATGCACAACCTCTGGTTTGGTCAGTGTATCCAGGTCCCATCTCCTTGAATTCCCGTCTTCTTGCAGTTTCTTCAGTTTTAATCTACAGTTCATAACCAATAGATTGTGGTCAGAGTCCACATCTGTCCCTGGAAATGTCTTACAATTTAAAATCTGGTTCCTAAATCTCTGTCTTACCATTATATAATCTATCTGAGACCTTATAGTATCTCCAGGGTTCTTCCATATATACAACCTTCTTTCATGATTCTTGAACCAAGTGTTAGCTATGATTAAGTTGTGCTCTGTGCAAAATTCTACCAGGCGGCTTCGTCTTTCATTTCTTAGCCCCAATCCATATTCACCTACTACGTTTCCTTCTCTCCCTTTTCCTATACTCGAATTCCTGTCACCCATGAATATTAAATTTCGTCTGCCTTCACTTCCTGAATAATTTCTTTTATCTCATCAAACATTTCATCAATTTCTTCATAATCTGCAGAACTAGTTGGCATATAAACTTGTACTACTGTAGTAGGCGTTGGTGTCGTGTCTATCTTGGCCACAATAATGCGTTCACTATGCTGTTTGTAGTAGCTTACCCGCACTCATATTTTTTTTATTCATTATTAAACCTACTCCTGCATTACACCTATTGCTGTCTACTAAAATTAAATTCATTTTGTGCTGAATCCTACATTTAATCTTGTGTTGGTTATACTTTACTACAGCACAAAAAATTAATGTAATCTTAGTATGAAAGATCGAAACCATTCGGACTTTTTAAATTCATGTTTTGAGACACTTCGAATAAAGCTTCGATAATGCGCTCAAGAAGTTAACAGAGATAAGGCAATGCTAATCGATGCTAAGTGTACTTAGTTTGCAAATAAACAATCTTAAGTACCTATTGAGGAACTTCGAAGATTCAAAATATGGTAGAATTTACCATTTAAAAATTTACGTTGGTGCTGTATATCTGAAAGAAACTACTTATCTCAATAAAACAATCACAATCCATGTACTTCAAATATTTCCTTCGCTGCCTCTGCTGCCTTCAGTATTTCATTCCTCAAAGCTACTCATTCTTCTTCTACTGTATTTCTTTCCCCCATTTGTGTCAGTTGTTCCCTCATGCTCTCCCTGAAACTATGCACAACCTCTGGTTTGGTCAGTGTATCCAGGTCCCATCTCCTTGAATTCCCGTCTTCTTGCAGTTTCTTCAGTTTTAATCTACAGTTCATAACCAATAGATTGTGGTCAGAGTCCACATCTGTCCCTGGAAATGTCTTACAATTTAAAATCTGGTTCCTAAATCTCTGTCTTACCATTATATAATCTATCTGAGACCTTATAGTATCTCCAGGGTTCTTCCATATATACAACCTTCTTTCATGATTCTTGAACCAAGTGTTAGCTATGATTAAGTTGTGCTCTGTGCAAAATTCTACCAGGCGGCTTCGTCTTTCATTTCTTAGCCCCAATCCATATTCACCTACTACGTTTCCTTCTCTCCCTTTTCCTATACTCGAATTCCTGTCACCCATGAATATTAAATTTCGTCTGCCTTCACTTCCTGAATAATTTCTTTTATCTCATCAAACATTTCATCAATTTCTTCATAATCTGCAGAACTAGTTGGCATATAAACTTGTACTACTGTAGTAGGCGTTGGTGTCGTGTCTATCTTGGCCACAATAATGCGTTCACTATGCTGTTTGTAGTAGCTTACCCGCACTCATATTTTTTTTATTCATTATTAAACCTACTCCTGCATTACACCTATTGCTGTCTACTAAAATTAAATTCATTTTGTGCTGAATCCTACATTTAATCTTGTGTTGGTTATACTTTACTACAGCACAAAAAATTAATGTAATCTTAGTATGAAAGATCGAAACCATTCGGACTTTTTAAATTCATGTTTTGAGACACTTCGAATAAAGCTTCGATAATGCGCTCAAGAAGTTAACAGAGATAAGGCAATGCTAATCGAAGCTAAGTGTACTTAGTTTGCAAATAAACAATCTTAAGTACCTTTTGAGGAACTTCGAAGAATGAAAATATGGTAGAATTTACCATTTAAAAATTTACGTTGGTGCTGTATATCTGAAAGAAACTACTTATCTCAATAAAACAATCACATTCCATGTACTTCAAATATTTCCTTCGCGAGGTTTTAGTGAAACATTATCGTGCAATTTCTCAAAAGAGCCAATTTGTTCATTTCCATTGTTTCCCGTCTGGGTCTCCATATTTTATAGACCTACTCTTAGTAAAATCACTAGAATAACAACAACAGGGAGCTAATGCACCCAACAGTAACTCCCATAGAACAAACACACTAACAGGTACGCATGGCAAAACACTAAAGTGTAATTCACGAAACTGTAGTGAAAAGATCCTTGCCAACAAGTCCGATACAGAACAGGTCAGGTATTGAATTTAAGGAGAGAACGCTTAGTTAACAGACCAAACAGATTGGCTTTCTCATGTACTGCTCCAATACAAAACTGTTTTTAATACTTCGCTCAGTTTCGTGAGTTCCGCCAGAACAAGGAGGCACATTTATTTTATGGACTTCTTTAAAATGCTAAGATTAGAGCTTCACCCCCTAACTTACATGTAACCAAACATTCTTAGCCAGTTAACAGATCGATATATGTAGTGTAAGAGCTACACATTATAAGAAGAAGAAGAAGGAAGAAATAACAAATGTAGAATTATTACAGTACATAACGACAACAGCAATAATAATCAGAACGGCAATACACTGGTGGGGAAAGCTGAAAGACGAAAGTACCTTTCACAAAAAGTGTCACAGTCAATTGACACAGCTCGATAAAACTAGGGCCATACAAAGAAAGAACTGCTACAGTATAGTACAGAAGGTGACTAAGAGAAGTATGCAATGAGACGAACAGAAATGTTTCTTTTACTCAATAGTTACACTGAAGCCGACGGGATTCGTGATGGTATCCATTACATAACGAGAAGTGGGGCGTGCTACTTAATAGGGAGTATGGTCACCATAGACGTCAAATGATGCTATGTAAAAGGCTCCCATACTGGCTACAAGGTATATAAGGAGCTCTAGTTGTAGGACGCTCTATTCCTTCACTAGTGCGACTTACAGCTGCTGGATGGTCTTTGATGTGTGTGGACCTGGCATTACGTCTTCCCATCACATCCCACAAGAGCTTGATAGCATTTGTTGTTGTTGTTGTTGTTGTCTTCAGTCCTGAGACTGGTTTGATGCAGCTCTACATGCTACTCTATCCTGTGCAAGCTGCTTCATCTCCCAGTACCTACTGCAACCTACATCCTTCTGAATCTGCTTAGTGTATTCGTCTCTTGGTCTCCCTCTACGATTTTTACCCTCCACGCTGCCCTCCAATGCTAAATTTGTTTGATGCCTCAAAACATGTCCTACCAATCGATCCCTTCTTCTAGTCAAGTTGTGCCACAAACTTCTCTTCTCCCCAATCCTATTCAATACCTCCTCATTAGTTACGTGATCTATCCACCTAATCTTCAACATTCTTCTGTAACACCACATTTCGAAAGCTTCTATTCTCTTCTTGTCCAAACTATTTATTGTCCATGTTTCACTTTCATACATGGCTACACTCCAAACAAATACTTTCATAAACGACTTCCTGATACATAAATCTATATTCGATGTTAACAAATTTCTCTTCTTGAGAAACGCTTTCCTTGCCATTGCCAGTCTACATTTTATATCCTCTCTACTTCGACCATCATCAGTTATTTGACTTCCTAAATAGCAAAACTCCTTTACTACTTTAAGTGTCTCATTTCCTAATCTAATTCCCTCAGCATCACCCGATTTAATTTGACTACATTCCATTATCCTCGTTTTGCTTTTGTTGATGTTCATCTTATATCCTCCTTTCAAGTCACTGTCCATTCCGTTCAACTGCTCTTCCAAGTCCTTTGCCGTCTCTGACAGAATTACAATGTCATCGGCGAACCTCAAAGTTTTTATTTCTTGTCCATGAATTTTAATACCTACACCGAATTTTTCTTTTGTTTCCTTTACTGCTTGCTCAGTATACAGATTGAATAACATCGGGGAGAGGCTACAACCCTGTCTCACTCCTTTCCCAACCACTGCTTCCCTTTCATGCCCCTCGACTCTTATAACTGCCATATGATTTCTGTACAAATTGTAAATAACCTTTCGCTCCCTGTACTTTACCCCTGCCACCTTCAGAATTTGAAAGAGAGTATTCCAGTCAACATTGTCAAAAGCTTTCTCTAAGTCTACAAATGCTAGATACGTAGGTTTCCCTTTTCTTAATCTTTCTTCTAAGATAACTCGTAAGGTCAGTATTGCCTCACTTGTTCGAAACTCCCCGAGATCCGCATCTATCAGTTTTTCCATTCGTCTGTAAAGAATTCGCGTTAGTATTTTGCAGCTGCGACTTATTCAACTGATACTTCGGTAATTTTCACATCTGTCAGCACCTGCTTTCTTTGGAATTTCAATTATTATATTCTTCTTGAAGTCTGAGGGTATTTCGCCTGTCTCATTTATGAGACGTTTGTATTCCTTTTTGCCTGCTTCATTTACTGCATTTTTATATTTTCTTCTTTCATCAATTAAATTCAATATTTCTTCTGTTACCCAAGGATTTCTAGCAGCTCTCGTCTTTTTACCTACTTTGTCCTCTGCTGCCTTCACTACTTCATCCCTCAGAGCTACCCATTCTTCTTCTACGGTGTTTCTTTCCCCAATTCCTGTCAATTGTTCCCTTGTGCTCTCCTTGAAACTCTGTACAGCCTCTGGTTCTTTCAGCTTGCCCGGACCTATGTCCTTAAATTCCCACCTTTTTGCAGTTTCTTCAGTTTTAATCTTTAGGTCATAACCAATAGATTTTGGTCAGAGTCCACATCTGCCCCTGGAAATGTCCTACAATTTAAAAAACCTGATTCCTAAATCTCTGTCTTACCATTATATAATCTATCTGATACCTTTTAGTATCTCGAGGATTCTTCCATGTATACAACCTTCTTTTATGATTCTTGTACCAAGTCTTAGCTATCTCGTTAGGCATGTATCGTAGAATTTTCTTCAATGGGAAAATGCCCACTACACACTTGTTTATATGGATGTGGTACCTTCTGTAACTCAGTACCTTTCTAACGAACACTCTTTTTGATGGAATATGGCCCCTGTTACACCAAACGATTGACGGACAGCTATAAATAATAGTTATCTCTAGTAGACCTCTTCTGAAAAAAATGGACATTACAGCTCTTCCAACTCATCGGTTAATTTAAAGACAGTAGTTACTGCCGGCCGGAGTGGCCGAGCGGTTCTAGGCGCTACAGTCTGGAACCGCGAGACCGCAACGGTCGCAGGATCAAATCCTGCCTCGGGCATGGATGTGTGCGATGTCCTTAGGTTAGTTAGATTTAAGTAGTTCTAAGTTCTAGGTGACTGATGACCTTAAGAGTTAAGTCTCATACTGCTCAGAGCCATTTGACAACTACAAAGATACAAAAGCAAGGCTTGAATGTACATGAGAAAGTAAAGTCTTCGTAATAATGTGACGGGACCAATACTTCTGTATTTCTAACTAACAACTATACTTATTACTTTTTTTTCACACTGATGTGGGCTTCATTGCAGTCTTGTACTAGCTCTAGTCCTCAATAAACCAATAATTATAGCATTTGGGATAATAATACCTATAAAGCGATAATATAAGCACTCTTAAACACGGCTGACATCAACAACCGTAAATAAATTTTCAATATATTAAGTATACAGACAACCGGTTGCATAAGTTTAATGTAGGGTATCTTCTTCAGAAGGAAGTCACATAAATGACATGACGTTAAATTCGTGCAAGTTTACAATTTTAAAGTCATGTAATTTATGTGACTTCCTTTTGAAGCAGATACCGTTAGTGGTACCGAAAACCCGGTCATGTTTTTTACGCTAGCCACACAGATACCAACGCATTTCCATAATGTGTAATACGGAGGGGGTGGGGGAGGGGTGGTGGTACTTTGTGATTAACTTTTATTGCCAACATACTTTGTATTGATGCATAAGTTGGGTACAGAACCACAAAAACTCTTTTAGCACAATCCTAGCAACAACAACGCTTTTTCGTGTTGTGGGGTGGATGGGTACTTTATGACTAACACAAAAATTTTTTAAAATAAATGTTTCGTTCATTTTCGTTGATTTTCGTTCACAACATATATAGGTGTGCAGAAAGAGCTCTGAAGCTGAACATATGAATGTGACATTTATTACGAAAAATTACATTCAATATTAAGACTTATATTTCTTGGTTAAGTTTTGTTGGAAAATTTAGAACACTTACGGAATCCGATACAAGAAATCACTAAAATCAGTGAATACTTTTTTCCGAGAACTTAAAGTATTAAGTACTGCAATAGATTACTACGTATTTTAACAGGGTCGGCAGAAAGTATCCTCTTTCCTTCCCCCTTTCCCCCTTGGTGTTGTGAGGGCTAAACTTATGCAACCGATTGGCTGTATATTTTATATATTGAAAATAAATAAATAAAATAAGCATCACTTCGGAGACAGAAGACACATTTATCTACTCAACAGCTCGACTCATTATGCAACCTTGAGAGAACCGTACTGCGAGCCCGGTCTCGGCCTAGCCCAACCGTCCTGTCTAATTGCTCACGGACCGACAAAAATAGACATGATGGCATACGTGGCTTACATCTTAAAGCTTCCGGCGTCCGTAGACTGATGTCATCTTCCTTATTGAGTCAGTGAGACGTCAGAACAGGTGCTAACGGGCAGTGCATGCCGCTCTGATATATAAGGCTGGGGCATGAGTGTTTGTAGCAGAAGCTGCAGATACACTGACAGCCAGGCTGCCCCTCAGCACCCAGTCGCTCTCTCCGCCAGGATCCATCATGATTGCCATTAAGGTGAGTTGTGCACATTTTGTCACCAGTGTTCTCACTAGTTTGATGCGAAAGTCACAAATTCCGCTCCTGTTCAAACAGTTTCATGTCATAGAAGTAATTACAACTTACGTATTCTCTTATTTGCTCGATGTCTTGCAACCTATGTCTTCCTCTACAGCATTTACTCTCTACAGCTCCCTCTAGTACCATGCAAGTTATTCTTTGATGTCTTAAAGTATGTCCTACCATCCTTTCCCTTCTTCTTGTCAGTTTTTTCCAAATATTTCTTAATTCGCCGATTCTGTGGAGAATCACCTGATTCCTTGCTTAATTTTCAACGTTCGCCTGTAGCACCACATCTCAAATGATTCGATTCTCTTCAGTTCCGGTTTTTTCACTGTCCATGTTTCACTACCACATAATGCTATTCTTCAAACTTACATTCTTAGATACTCCTCATTGGCTATTTTGGTGCCTAAGTAGCAGAATTTCATAACTTCATCTTCTTCGTGATCAGCAATTCCGATGTTAAGTTTCTCGCTGTTCTGATTCCTGCTACTTCTCATTACTTTCTCTTAGATTTACTGTCAATCCATATTCTGTACTCATTAGACTGTTCATTCCATTCAAAAGATCCTGTAATTCTTCTTCGCCGTCACTGACAGCATCAATACCATCAGGAAATCTTATCACTGATAAACTTTCATCCTAATTTTAATCCCACTCTTGAACCTTTCTTATATTTCTCTCATTGCTTATTCGATGTATAGATTAAATAGTAGGGCCGAAAGACTACATCGCCGTCTTGCATCACTTTTAGTCCGAGCACTTCGATGGTCTTTCAATCTTAGTGTCCCCTCGTGGTTCCTGTTCATATTATACGTTACTCGTCCTTCCCTAGAGCTTGCCCCTACGTTTCTCAGAATTTCGAAAGTTTTGCGTCATTTTACATGGTAGAACGCTTTCTCTAAGTCGGCAAATCGTACGGTAGTTTTTTGATTTTGCTTCAGGCTTGCTTCCATTGTTAACCGCAACACCAGGACTGCCTCTCTGGTGTCTTCACCTTTCCTAAAGCGAAACTGATCGTCATCTAACAGATCCTCACTTTTCTTGAGGAGGTACGGAATCGGCCTGATGAAACAGAAATTTATAATACAACTCGAGTAACAGGTGAAATTGTCAACGTGACACATCACGAGGAAACGTCAGTTTGTTAATGAAGGGAACTGTAGGCTGGGGAGATACAAATTGTAGAGAGACACGAAGGGATGTACTTGGTAAGCCGCTTCAAATTAATGTTGGTTGTAGTCATTACATAGAGGTAAAGAGGCTTACACATAACAGACCAATCATTGGGCTGAAGACCATAAGAACTATAGCAAAAACCTCAAAGAAACAAGGTTCCCCCTGACGGTAGAAAAGGGTGTGCGTTTACTCATTTCCAAATGGAAACAGTGCAGAATCAGCGTTATGCGTTGCGCTCATGTATGTTCATTTTGTAAGTGAAACTGAATGACATTAACAATCGCGAGCCTTTATTTTGCCAATGTTGAGCATATGAACTGAACTCCATCCAAACAGGCCCTGAAAGGCTGAACGGTACCGACCGACCTCTGTGTCATCCTCAGATGGTAGGCGTCACTGGACATCAGTCAAGTAGCTGCTCAATTGGCCACACGAGGGCTGAGTGCACCTTGCTTGCCAACAGCACTCGGCAGACCTGGACTGCCACCCATCCATGTCCTAAGGTCTATTACTTCTGTTTTTGGAAAAACATTTTTGTCTGCTTAATTTTTCCTTTCTCTATAATCAAAGTTTCCTCTACAAGTTATTCTAGAAGGAGGTATGGAAGATTAATTTGAGGTATGGAAAACTTGACTTTAACGCCTCATTGACGAAGAGGTCACTAGAGATGGAGCCCCATTGACGAATAGGTCACTGGAGATGGAGTTCAAGTCAGAAATCGGGTAGGATTTGAAAGTTCGATGGAACCCTACTCCTATTTAACTTAAGTAGTTATGAAAATCACAGAAAAATTAAATCAGTTCGATGGACGCTTAGTTGAACAACTGTCCTCACAAATACGAGTATAGTCTTATCACTGCTCCACCTCTAACGCTTGGTGGATTTCTAACGGTTTCCCTCAGTTGTTCCTCTCCAGTCCAACTCATCTTTCTTAGTAATACGCTCTCACATATGTCCTAACCATGTTATAATCTTGATTATTTTCACATTTATGTCGATTATATACTAAAACTGGCATAATGAAATTTTCAGATCAGTCTTTTGCATCTTTCTGAAGTCCAGAATTCGTGTTATTGTTGTACAATCGATTCAAAGGAAAACGAGATACCTGTTTTAGTAATATCACGTGTCAAATAGGCCTGTCAGTTTCGAATGGATCAATGATAAACAATCTGTATATTCAAATAATAAGGGGCCCACTAAAACGTCTTACTGTGTATATATCAAGAAGCAAAAGAAAGCCAACTGCGACGAAACGACAGGCTTCAGATAGGAAGCTCCTCACCCAGGGAAAGATTAAACCAAACCTCCCTGTGCTCTGCACTTTGGGAGAGGGCAGTACTACGTGAATAGAAGACAATCGACGTCTAATATGCAGAACTGACAACTAGTCACTAGAATGAATTTTCACTCTGCAGGCTGTGTGTGTGCTGATAAAACTATGCTGGACAGAGCCTCGAACTCTGGACCTTTGCCTATCGGAGGCAACTATTCACCAGTTGAGCTACCCAAACGTGAATCACGACCCGTCTTCGCAGTTTTACTTCAGCCAGGTCCTTATCTCCTACCTTCCAAACTTCACGGAAGTTCTGCTGCGTATTCAGCAGGACTATCACTCCTGAAAGAAGGAATATTGCGGTGACATGGCACACAGTTTTAATCTGCCAGGAAGTTGCAACTAGCCACTGTTTAGAACTACTTGGTATACAATTGATTATTTTTCCGGGTGTGACTGTTCGTGAGTGATGTGTGAAGCAGTGACCTCATTCGGCGCTGTAATTAATGCCTTCTGTTTATTACTTAAGACTTTTTTGTCTTTCAGATGTCCATGCTGTTCACTGCGGCCCTGCTAGCCTTGGTATGTGAGGCACTGCCTTCTGGAGACCGCCAGCAGGTGCTGCTGGTTCCGTTGACTGTGACGTTGGACAGACGCGCCTCAGAGCCCGCCGAAGGCCTTCCGCGTGAACCCAGAGCGGTGCCTGTAACGGACTACGAGGACGAGGCCTCAGATCCAGCCGGCGACGACATGGCGGCTGCGGCGACGCTCGTCTTCCGGCCGCTGTTCGTGTACAGGCGTCAGGGCAGCCGCTAGTGACCAACTGCTGCTTGCTGACCACTGCACTGCTTCGTCATCGTCACTGAATCATTCTCTATTCATTCATACTTCTTATTTATTACATTTTCGTGTGCTTCAGAAACATTTTCACAACGATATTTTTATATACAAAAGACTGACACTTTTATACATGGTGATATTTATTGTTGTTATTATTGAAAATAAAATATTTTATCTCTTATATGTGTCATTTTTGATTCCACTGATTGTCCTGAGGAATTGAATACAAGTTAATTACGTTTATTTGGATTGGAACAAATCAAATTTATACGTAACTGGATGTATATAGTATCGCTCTTTCCCTTCATTCTCTTAGCATTCATTCTAGAAACCTCACACTGGAGGTTTAAGTTCTGAACGAAGGCTGCATTTTCACACTTACGCCGACTGTAATGTGTTCCCCTTTCTTCGCGGAAATATGCTTTTTACGCAGCTAATTGTTCGATAACGACTATGCAACAAAGATGATTACAAAAAAAGCGTAAGTAGAAAAATATTTTCTTCGTTCAAATAATTATTTACTATGGTGCCCATTATACTTAAGATATATACTTAAATTCCTGGTCCGGTGTCAAGGATTGCTCCAGCACTCAAAAACTTTCATGATGTGTCTGTACGTATGTGTGTGAAATCTTATGGGACTTAACTACTAAGCTTACACACTACTTAACCTAAATTATCCTAAGGACAAACACACACACACATGCCCGAGGGAGGACTCGAAGCTCCACCGGGACCAGCCGCACAGTCCATGACTTTCATGATAAACCATCCCGATATTTAAAAACACTTCCTTGCTTGCTCAAGTAGTAATAAGTACAAAAGTCGTAAGGACAATGAACATAATGGTTAATGACATACACAGATATTTTGGAAAAATTGAAGACATAGTTAACAATAAAATTCAGGGAGGTGACATCTCTATGAATAATGCAATCATTGGTGAACGAACTAATTCCAAACTATATCTTGTTGTAGAAAACTATCATGATGATAAATTAACGAAGCTTTTGTAGCTCTCATAATATATTGTTTACTTATTTTCCTCTACTCCATATAACAGTAGTCCAATATTAGTCTGATTTTATAAAGAGCTAGCCGTAGTCTGCTCGAGCATTATCGTTTTGAAAGACGAACGCATCGCCGAAGTGTTGACTGTAATGTTGGACAATATGTTGCAAGAGGCGACTGTTGGGAGGAAGCACTCTCGCAGTTAGCTCCTTGCCATTTTTCCTCAGAAGGCTGATGATGACCTGCTGTTGGCGGAATGCACTGTGAAATACGTTCAGAATTTATTATTTATTTCCACAGTTACAATCAATGTCTCGACTTGCTGTTTACATCAGCTGTCGATGGCCGTCGAGGATTCGTGTCGTAAGCGGTGTTCGGTCGTCTCAAGGTAGCTGACGCGGCACTGGCTGTTACTGGCCCGTTCGCCGGGCGGGATGGCTCAGGCGCTGGCCGTGCCACGATGAAGAAGCAGTGAGTGAATGCAGCACCTGTATTGGACTTACACATACCGATTTCGGAGGTGCTCTGCCCCTCCAGCTCACCGCCGTTATTCTTCGACTGATGGACCGCAATGACGGTTGCCGTGGACGGTTGCCGTGTTGTACGACGATCTTGGCATGCCATTTAGGTAGACCTAGGTCAGTCCTCCGAAGTATCAGGTACGCTGGTATCCTGACCCGGGACGGTAGGGAAGACCCACGAGTCCATAGATCTGCGACGGTAGCAGGTAGGTTGTGGTGCTGAACTCTCTGACTGGTGACTGTGGCAAGGTATCCATCTCTGCGGCTACATCTACATCTACATTTATACTCCGCAAGCCACCCAACGGTGTGTGGAAGAGGGCACTTTACGTGCCATTGTCATTAGCTCCCTTTTCTGTTGCAGTCGAGTATGGTTCGTGGGAAGAACGACTGCCGGAAAGCCTCCGTGCGCGCTCGAATCTCTCTAATTTCACATTCGTGATCTCCTCGGAAGGTATAAGTAGGGGGAAGCAACATATTCGACACCTCATCCAGAAACGCACCCTCTCGAAAGCTGGACAGTAAGCTACACCACGATGCAGGGCGCCTCTCTTGCAGAATCTCACTGTTGTTCAGTTGGTTGCCAAAAATCTCCGACAAACTTTATTGTAACCAGGGAATTGAGTGCAAACGTGATGTGCGCTATTGGTCCGTCTGACTGTTTTACGAGCTAATATGCCGAGTTAACGATGAAGCTAAGTGGTGGGTAATGTTTATCCGACATTACATGTCATGAAGGAATGGGTCTCGCTACTACCAACGTTTCAGCAATTCTCACACTGCCGTGCTAGCTCAACGAGTTTGTCATAGTATAGGGCATGTTCGTAAAAGCTCTAGGTACACGTTATTCCATTAGCAATAGCGTTTCTTTCATCGTGTTACGAAGGTGACGTGATCTTGTCCAGCTCCTGTGTCACAATATATTTCTGATGAAGTCCGATATCAGGCTTGCCAGAAGTTCGATGGCTATGTTTTTCCTTGACCCGCTCTCGGTGGTGAAATTTTACTCTTCGCGCCCGCCTCGAATCGACAACGCCGTAATGTAAGCTAAATAACATCATTTGGGGGTTTCCAGAATTTAATTCGTTTGCTGCACTGTACAATTTGGCATGCAACAGCCATCAAATTACCCTCGATAACGGCCGGCCGCCGTGGCCGAGCGGTTCTAGGCGCTTCAGTCTGGGATCACGTGACTGCTACAGTGGCAGGTTCTAATCCTGCCTCGGGCAGGAGGTCCTTAAGTGTGTGATGTCCTTAGGTTAGTTAGGTTTCAAATGGTTGAAATGGCTCTGAGCACTATGGGACTCAACTGCTGTGGTCATCAGTCCCCTAGAACTTAGAACTACTTAAACCTAATTAACCTAAGGCCATCATACACATCCATGCCCGAGGCAGGATTCCAACCTGCGACCTTAGCAGTCGCACGGTTCCGGACTGCGCGCCTAGAACCGCGAGACCACCGCGGCCGGCTAGTTAGGTTTAAATAGTTCTATGTTCTAGGGGACTAATGACCTCAGATGTTAAGTCCCATAGTGCTCAGAGCCAGCCCTCGATAACCATTAGAGGCGCCCGGCATCCATCCTTGATAAAGTCCAAAACATGTCACACCCATGGGTTAATCAGCGGGACTGTATGTCTGAGAAATGAATAGGGGTCTGGCAGCTTCCACAGTATTCTACTGACAATCATCCGGCGTCCGACAAATCATGCATCCTTAGGTAAGATATACTCGACCCCACTGATGCAAGTTTCCTCATAGATCTTCCCTACTCGACTACTTCGTGTGCCGCTGAGCTGGAGGATTTGTGCTGTTGTTCGTTATGGGGGCCTAGAGGACAAGATCATCTTGTGGAGACGGTTTCTTACTGTCCATGTTACACACCCCTCCCAGCTGCGTTAAATATGGAAACTAGCCGTTGTGTTAAAACACTTTTAGATACTTGCAAACTATAATTTGTTAGTAGCCGCGATAAGTTGATTCTGTAGACAGGAAGCGACCGTTACAACACAGGTGTTATATTTTTCACAGCGGCTGTAATGGGCTACTGCCAGTGGTAGTGGTCGAAAGAGTTCTGCTATATTCACACACACACACACACACACACACACACACATACACACACACACACACACACACACACACACACACACACAACGACACGGGTGTTATATTTTTCACAGCGGCTGTAATGGGCTACAGCCAGTGGTAGTGGTCGAAAGAGTTCTGCTATATTCACATATATATATATATATATATATATATATATATATATATATGTGTGTGTGTGTGTGTGTGTGTGTGTGTGGGTGTGTGTGTGTGTGTGTCACGAGGATGGTGAAATGTTTTTTGAGCACTATATGTGTTTACCTTTTATTGATTTGTAGACTTTATTTAGCCTGAGAGCATCTTATTTCAAACGACTGAACAATTTGTAAAAATTGATCAAAAGTATTCGGACACCTGTTAGTGGCGGTTAATCTAAGATGTGTCTTTTGTGATGGCTTGAAGTTTGTTGGAGACACTGAATAACGAAAGTCTGTATAGGAATGGCAGTCCGCTCTTCCTCAAGATCCGAAACCAGTGAAGATAGTTATGCTGGGCGCAGGAATCTGGAGAGATTTCGACATTCTAACTCAACCCATAGCTGTTTCATTCGTTTCAGTTTGTCACTCTGGGCAGGCCAGTGCATTTTCGGAATGCTGCTTAATGACGGAGAACACTTTGCCATCAAGAGAGCATTGCCGTGCATATACAATAACGGTCTCTTAACTGTTCCTCCTCTACTGTACACAGTACACGGTACTGTAAAATGTGCTAGTATCCTTATACATTTATCGTTTTTTCAGCGCAGTAAAAGGATAATATCTTGACCTCGTAAAAACACCCCCGTACCGCAACACTACCTCCTCCGTACTTCACTGTTGGCATTACGCATGATGCCAGATAATGTCACCCAGGCATTCGCCAAACAATCCTTCCACTGGATTGCCATACGGTATAGTCTGGTTCTTCACTTAATCACTCGTTTCAGGTCATCCACTTTTTGTGACTTCGCTCTTTACATCACCACGATCGTCACTTAGAAATGACACATTATCTTTAACGACCTACGGACACTCATTATGCTGACTGCACTACTACTACTGATATCACTTTGGAACTAAGAGTGATTCGTTCTGTTGACGTCACCGTCTGCTATACTCGACGGTCGCAGACCGTCAGTACATAAGGTCTTCCTGGCCATGGTTTAGATGCGGTTGTTCACGTTTCCACTCCACAATCACATCCAAAGCAGTCGACTTGTGTAGCTTTACAAGGGTTGTAATGTTCTTGATACATTTGTTACTGAGATGACATCCAACGAGTACTCCAAATGACTGAGCCTTCCTGACCGGCCCACTCTTCTGTCAGCGCTTTTCTGCTGACAACACAATACTCCCCGCACCATTTTATGCTGAACGATCCGTCTCTCGTGATAGCCATTTGTCAATCCCGCATTTTATAGGACTTTCCGGATACTTTTGATCAGATTGTGTATTGTACTTGGAGACGATTCACGATTACTTCTAAAAAATTTTCTTTTATCAGTCATTTTGCTGTAACTTTTTAAAATCACCGGATTCGGATCTTCATGCACTATCCTCAGAATTGTAGATAAAATTAAAATAACTAATCAACATATGATCTTGACTGAAGACCCAAAGAAACTGGTACACCTATCTAATATCGTGCAGCCCCCGCAAGCTAGTAGAAGGGTCGCAGTGCGACGTGGCATGACTAATGTCTGAAGTAGTGCTGGATGGAACGGACATCATGAATACTGCAGGGCTGTCCACAAATACGTAAGTGTACGAGGTAGTTGAGATCTCTTCTGAACAGCACCCTGCAAGGCATTCCAGATATGATTAATAATGTTCATGTGTGGGGAGCTTGGTGACCAGCGGAAGTGTTTAAACTTAGAGGAGTGTTTCTGGAGTCACTCTGAAGCATTTATGAACGTGTGAGGTGTCGCATTGTCTTGCTAGAATTGCCCAAGTCCGCCGGAATGCACAATGGACGTGAATGTATGCAGATCAGACAAGTCAAGACCTGTCAAAGTCGTATCTAGACGTATCAGGGGTTCAAAATCACTCGAAATGCACACGCTCCACACCATTACAGAGCCTCTACCAGTTTGAAAAGTCCTCTGCTGACATTGACGGTCCATGGATCCATGAGCCTGCCTCCATACCCGCACACGTTCATCCGCTCTATCAATATGAGACGAGACTCGCCCTATCATGCAACATGTCAAATGTCGATGTTGACAAGGCCTTACGAGGCGTAAAGTTTTGTGTCGTGCAGTTATCAAGGGTATACGAGTGGGCCTTCGGCTCCGGAAGCCCATATCGCTGCTGTTTCATTGAATGGTTAGCTCGTTGACACTTGTTGATGGCCCAGAATTGAAATCTGCAGCAATTTGTGGGAGAGCTGCACTTCTGTCACGTTCAACGATTCTCGTCAGTCGTCGTTGGTCCCGTTCTTGCAGGAGCTTTTTTCGGCCGTAGCGATGTCGGAGATCTAATGTCATACCGCATTCCTGATAGTCACGGAACAGTCGTGAAATGGTCGTACAGGAAAATCCTCACTTCATCGTTACCTCGGAGATGCTGTGTTCCACCGCTCGTGGGCTGACTATAACATCACATTGAAACTCACTTATATCTTGATAACCTGCCATTACAGAAGCAGTAACCGATCTAACAACTGCGCCAGACTCTGGTTGTCTTATATAGACGTTGCCGACCGCAGCGCCATTTCCACCTGTTTACATATAACTGTTTTTGAGTACCAATAGCTATACCACTTTCTTTGGCACTTTAGTGTATGATATACGACACTGGTGTATCGAAAATCAAAGATACCAGAAGATATCTGATCGTATTGGTTACACGAGTAACTCTACCAATTTATCAACAAGTTTTATATGCTACGTCACAGGTCACAGGATAAAACAGAGGGAATTCCTAAATGTGCTCATACTTTTTTCTGAATGGAAGAGAATAGAGTATTCACAAGAGAACCTATAAATCTCTATCATAGTTTATCTCTGTATGCGTAATTGTACCAGGTGTAAAGAAAAAATATGGTGAATAATTTAATTAGAATCAAAGTAATAAGTTTACGTGGAGTTTGAATTAGCCTCCTTCAGAGCGTTGTCCTTGGCTACGAGTACACTTTTCCCCACGCTGAATCTGACACAGGAAGCATGTGTGGAAAGCTACGTTTGGAATTGCGTTTAGCTACTCTGCTGTGGCCAATGCTAGGAATGGTGTCAAAACACTTTCCTTTAAGCACGGTTTTAATTTTTGTGAAGAGTCAGAAGTCACATGGTGCTAAATCTGGTGAGGATATGGGCAGACAGGAACACTTTTTCCGGCCATAAACTCGCAAATGTAAAGCGAGGTGTGGTACGGCGCGCCGTGGTTATAAAGATGGAAGCCGCAGGCGCAGTTCTTTGCTCTCTTTCTTCGCTCATCGTTTCGTGAATGTTGTAGTACGTCTTAGAAAAATTGGGCTTTTGCAGTGTTACCCTTAGAAAGAACTTTGATCACAGTATGCCATCAGTACATAAAAAAGAAACAATGAGTATGACTTTGATATTCGATTTTGACTGACGTGCCTTTTGGGGGCTAGGAGATTCACTGGTTTTCCATTTGAAACTCTGATTTTTCGACTTAGGCGTATACCCAAGTTTCATCTCCAGTTACAATTTTAGATATGAAGTCCAGAACTAAATGGAGACGATCCTTCAACTTCGTGCAAAGTGACACGCGATCCTTCTTCTGCGTATCATTCAAAACTCTGGTAACAAATTTTGCGCTCACTCTTCTCATTTGCAAATTATCCGTTAGAATGGTTTGCACGAACCAGTACAAGATGCTAAGTTCTTTCATAAGTACCCGAATAATTATTCGAAAAATTCTTGTCACTTTTTGCTCCTTTCCTTCTTTTCTTGCTGTCAATGAGTGCGCTGGCCGCAGTGACCGAGCGGTTCTAGGCGCTACAGTCTGGAACTGCGCGACCGCTACGGTCGCAGGTTCGAATCGTGCCTCGGGCATGGATATGTGTGATGTCCTTAGATTAGTTTGGTTTAAGTAGTTCTAAGTTCTAGGGGACTGATGACAGCAGTCCCATAGCGCTCACAGCCATTTGAACCATTTTTTGTTAATGAGTGCCTGAACGTTTTTCGTCGTCTACCGACTCATTTCCGCTATTAAATCTCTCATACGACTTTAAACAGTTTTCAGAGCTACAGCATTATCACCATACACCAGTTTTAACATCTAAGGAGTTTCTTTGGCATTTTTTCCAACTTCGAAGAGAATTTCATGTTTACGCGTTGTTCGAAAGTTACGATGTGCAATAGACAAGATAAACACAACTTCACTCTAGCGTCTCTGGACTCCAACTGACAAACTATAATGTGTCCCTACTTGACGTTGCCTGTCTCTATGGGCCAGTCTGTCGGAATAATTACGTTAAATGTTTGTAGCGTCAGCAGTTGCTGCTAAAAAAATTCATTCACTTGGGTTTTTGATCACACCTCGAGCGTTAGATGACCGTATTTGTGCAAGGCATTTGTTCTTAAAAGAGGGAATGCATGAGTAAGTCTTTTTCAATAAGTTACCAACTTTTGACAGTAGGTCAACGATATTAGCCCCATGGAATGAATGGCACTTAAGTATTGGATAGGAGTGACAGACATTTAGTGAAGCACAGCATCGATCATGGTTTGCGTAGTTGAAGATGGGTTCGGTTAACGTTTTTCTTTTACTGACGATGTACGAGGCACCCTGAACCATTTGTTTCTATTTAGATCAGAGTTTACATATCTCTCTTCATTGTCGTTTCTCTTTCCCTGTTCAGGAAAGCATGTGTCACGAAGTAAACCTTCCGAAGCAGAGCCGCAATGCCTTCATTTACGGAGAAGTTACAGTAAACGTAAGTGTGTTGCTTTGTGGATTGTTGCGGTAATCTCTTCGTTAGTATCACACTGCTAAAAGTGATGTTTAGGTTGTGAGACTTAACCGTTAGCACTGTGTTTTTGTTTACTGCCCGTGAGGTGACTGCGTAGCGGTGTCGCAGCACGTCGATGGCACAACGGAGGGCAGTCAATGTCACCTGCAGTAGGTGTCGCGACAGTAGCCCTCTGCGGTCGTAACCGCAAGTAAACACCTGCGGCAAGAGCAACGTGACACCATAACGGCGCTAATCGCCTGAATCGTCCAGACAACAACATCTCTGTGGGAAAATAAAACTGAGGCAAAAGGGAACACTGGACTTTTCTGTTTACAAACACTAGCCAAGTCACATTCGGTTTGCACGGGACACTGATACAGGGAAGCATTACTCGAGAAAGCGACGTGTAGACCCGAACGTAGCAGGAACTAACGCAGTCCCGTTTCCAGTTCAAAGAAGTGAGCCTTTGTTAGGCACGGGAACGGACACCGTGTAATATCTCCTCGAGTACCCGTGTCGCCATGCTACTAACGCTATTACATTTACCGAAGCTGACAAGGAGAAAGGAGTGACAGCGGTCACGGAAAAAGTGACGGGAAGTATAATCAAAATGCTGAAATCGATCAAGTCGATGATGTGCAGGAATGGGGCGGAACGAGCACACGATTGCGTCCCATTACTCACTTCAAAGCTCTGCAACATGATTCTGGTCTTACGACACGGAAATTTATCCTGCTCTAAGATGCCATCCACGAAGACGAAGATATCAAGTTTAAAGGGTGTGGATGATACTCAATAATTTTCTGTTGGTCCACAGCGGTCACTGTGCCCTAGACTATTACCACAGGTTCCACGGAAACCCAGGTTAATGTAAATAGCTTAATCGTTTCCTCACTGCCCTGCGTCCTGCGTCCGTAGCGTGGTGCATGTTTCGAGCAGCAGTCGCCCTGTAGACTCGCTAATCGATCTGGTGTAACACTACACGACATCAACACCAAGCAGGAAACACGTTTCCATTGATCCATCGTACATTCACGATGATCTTGTTCCCATTGTAATCGTACTTCTCTGTGTCATTGGTCATCATAGGAACATACGGGTCTCGTCAGATTACCATGGACACATGTTCAACCATGTGTGGCGAAAAATGTGTTAAAGTGTTCCGAAGTACTTGCGCTTGCACCAGCATTGTGCTGTGTCGTTAGATATGCCACAGATCGCCACCTACCCTGCCTCCAAGCACCGTGTGAAGCCCTATCTTGCTTTGAAATTCATGAAAAGAAAGGGAATACGTACTCTATAAAATAGTGTAATCGTACTTTTCTGTGTCATTGGTCATCATAGGAACATACGGGTGTCGTCAGATGCCCATGGACATGTGCAACCATGTACGGCGAAAAATGTGTTAATGTGTCCGAAGTACTTGCGCTTGCACCAGCATTGTGCTGTGTCGTTAGGTATGCCACAGATCGCCACCTATCCTTCCTCCAAGCACCGTCTGAAGCCCTATCTTGCTTTGAAATTTATGAAAAGAAAGGGAATACGTAATCTATAAAATAGTGGCTCTTTTTTTCATTATCATTTATTCAACATGCTCCATTACAATATCTGTAATACTAGGAGTTTAAACACCAACCTACATAAAGGACAAGTCTAACTGCATCGTGTTGCACCAGTACAAATGATGTATATGTAGTTTCCAGGTAGAACATGATAAAAATTATACTAATAATTGTGTTCACTGTTCGAACCATATAACACTTTCAAGTACAATATAACGTTTTCAACTTTTGTATTGTATTGTATGCTAACCGGGAACCTAGAAATGACGGAGAGGCTCCGTCCCCGCCGCAGCCGTAGTGGTACACAACCCCACGACGACTACCGCAGTCCACTTCACCCCTCCGCCTCCCCACACCGAACCCAGGATTATTGTGCAGTTCGGCCCTCGGTGGACACCCCTATGATTTCGTGGTAGAGTAATGGTGGTGCACGCGTACGTGGCGAACTTGTTTGAGCATCAATCGCTGACATAGTGTAGCTGAGGCAGAATAAGGAGAAACAGCCTGCATTCACCGAGGCAGATGGAAAACTGCGTAAAAACCATCCACAGACTGGCCGGCTCACCGGACCTCGACACAAATCCGCCGGGCGTATTCGTGCCGGGGACCAGGCGCTCCTTCCCACTCGGGAAAGCCGTGCGTTAGACCGCTGGGCTAACCGGGCGGGCTTTTCAACTTTTACTGACTTAAACATTCATACACTTGGATCGTTAATAAACTGCAAACTTTGTGCAATTCTTTAACGTGTAGCTTTACTAAAACTGGTTTAGCGACGAGCCAGCTCCCTCCTTTCCCTGTAACAATCTTTCTTAGGGCATCTCTCCTTGTATTAAGTTAGCGACACACCCATAACATGTGGTCTACTGTTTCATCATCCTCTTCACATGTACAAGCAGCTCTTGGGGCAAGCCTGGACCGATATTAGCAAGACGATAATTTTCTGTGCCCGATTAACAATGATCTAAGGTCAGACGATTGAGGTAACTTTATGGATAGACGATGTTGAATAGTCGGAAAAAAATCTTTTGTGACCGTCCCCTTTGCAGTTTCAGCCTATTCTCTTTCTCATTTTTCATTCAAAATGCATCTTAACTTTCTTCTGGTCACAGACAAACCGATTCTGTTATAGCTTTCTGTTGCGTTTTCTCGTGCTGCTTGTTTGCCAAGCTTGTCTGCCAGTTCATTCTCATGAGTTCGTACACGTGATTTCGTCTATTCCAAATTAATATACTGTTCCCTCTGACGCAAATCTCTAATTTTCTTTATGATCTCTTCTATCAAATATTAATGATTTATGGAATTTTTTACTGAATCCAGCTTAATTTGACTGACAGTGCGTATTACAGCTGCCATTTAAAAAAATATCTCGTAAGTTCTCTAGTTTCTCTATGGCTCAAAAGATGAGTAATTTTTCTGCTTGGTTAATGGCACACACATTCCTAGTGTGTACCTTAACTAAAAGGTAGGTGTGCCATTAATGGTTATTACCAGTACTGAAGTGTTCCGTTCTCTGAATAACTCCCATCGCTATAAGCCTGTACAGAATACTCCTTGAGTTTGTACCTGCTGGATGGAACCACTGTTTGTGATCTAAAGGAGCGTCTATACAACGGGACACATGATCAATTTTTGTAATTTTATGTTCTTCAGCTTTCGCCTAGAGTTTAATAACTATTGGTGCAAGGTTTGTTAGAATGCACACCGCTTCAGTAGCCGTCGTTCTGTAAGGTTTACAAACCTTTATGTTGACCAAGCGCGGGATTCTTCGAATCTTCATACAGTTATATTTTCTTCTTACGTTAGTTCCTTAATCGAAAGAGGAGCTGCATGTGTCAAGAGTGGTAGTACAGTGCCTTTGTATATTATTTTCATTGCTCCTGAACGAAGCCCCAGTTGGGTCTCGCTGATTTGGATAAAGAAAGATTAAGTTTCGTGCATTTTTCAGTTGTTCATTAGAAATAAATTTATAATCAGAAATTATACCCAATTATTTAAATCGTTCAACTTGTTGAGAAACATTATTATCTGGAAAGATATTAACTGTTGCTTTATCTTTACGTCTTTTCCTTGTTATCAAAATTACTTTCGATTTTTGCTCATTAAGACGGATTTTGTTCTTTCGGGCACAAGCTATGATTGTTTTCCATTTATCTATTGCAATATTTGCTTTGGTCAAAACGACTGAGTCAACTGAAAATTATGCCGTTCTATCAGTTTTGTAACTCAAATTTAGTAGAGATTATGCTGTATATTCCAGAAACTGGGCCACAGCACGCGCCCTGTCAGCACTTTCTTCTCACCTTCTTTTCTAATTTGATACGTTAAACGCCAACATAGGTGTTACATCACTGTAATAGTTTTTACTAGGTTATATACGTTTCTAGGACATTCAAATTCTAGTAGCGAGTTAAGGATGCTGGGCCATCAAACTAAGTGAGAAGCTCCCCGAAAGTTAAGACAGACCTCGTGCTATGCTTACCTCTGTGAAGTTCCTAACAGCCAAATTAACATGAGGAATGTTATCTGAGAGAGGAAAAAATAGACGAAATTAAACAAATGCAACAGTTATATGAGGCAAAGATAGCGTCTACTTACACCTGTTCATATATTGGTGACAAACTAGAGGTTATGCCAAGACGCAAATATGGGGGTAAACGACTAGGGAAGTTAAAATGAGAAAGAGTACTTACGTTTGGAGTCACAAAATAAATTTAGTGGTCAAGTGAACATAAACACACATGCTTTCACAGCAGCAAAAAGACATGTGCTATGCAAGCCAGATGTGGAGTTATGAAGCCAGTTATATGAGTGACACAGCATATTTAACAACCTAAACGGAATGGAAGTGTGACTGACTTGACTGTGCTACCATTCTGATTAAATGACCGAATTCGAATTCTATACCAACAGAATGACTGTTGGTCTCGTAAGAGAAAGACTTTGCTTCTGCATGCGTAACACTTTTCGGCTTCCATAGCAATTTCGGTACAATGAAAATTTCAACAAATAAATCTTGCAGAAAATTTCTACAGCTAACCTCAATAACATGAACTACCTGGGCCATCATATGACAGATTGGCTCTACAAGGTGGCCCATTGATAGTGACCGTGCCAAATATCTCACGAAATAAGGTTCAAACGAAAAAAAAACTTCAAAACACGAAACTCGCCTAGCTTGAAGGGGGGAAACCAGACGGCGTTATGGTTGGCCTGCTAGATGGCGCTGCCATAGGTAAAACGAATATCAACTGCGTTTTTTTAAAAGTAGGAACCCCCATTTTTTATTACATATTCGTGTAGTATGTAAAGAAATATGAATGTTTTAGTTATTTTTACGTAATTGCGATGAAAAAGAGATCGCAATTAATTTTTTTTCGAGTCAGCTTCCTGTTCTAAAGAATTGTCATTGAATGTGATAATGAGAAAATGTTTTAGAGAGAGGAAGAGAACCTTAACAAATCCCTATACAATTACACAAGTCTTTTTCTGTGAATTACATCAATGTTAACGAGAATTTCGAGCACCATGCACTATCTGACATTGTCAAAGGCTTTTCCTGGGTCAACAAATATTATTACCGTATCTTGATTTTCCTTTCGAGTTAATCACGTTATCGAGCGCCATATCAAAAGAGCCTCTCTGAAACCGCTACATTTGATAAAGCCAAAAATAATTGCATCCTAATAATAATCAATTTTCTTTCCCACTCCTCTGAATGTTATACTTCACAGCAAATTGGATGCGCCAATTGTTGACCTGCTTGTGGAGACAGATGTCGCACTTAAAGCCTTAATTGTCTTCATGATTGTGTGGATGATTTTTTTTCTAAAAGTATGATCGGTCCTCAGGCTCATAGATTCTCCAAACCCACTTGAAATTTCATTTGATTGCCTCACCCCCAACGATTCCAGAAATTCCTGTGGAATGTTATCTACGTTCTTCGCCTTACTTGATTGAATATCCAAGGCTCTGTTAAACTATATCTCTAACATTTAATCACTTGTGTCTTTGACATACACTCCTGGAAATGGAAAAAAGGACACATTGACATCGGTGTGTCAGACCCACCATACTTGCTCCGGACACTGCGAGAGGGCTGTACAAGCAATGATCACACGCACGGCACAGCGGACACACCAGGAACCGCGGTGTTGGCCGTCGAATGGCGCTAGCTGCGCAGCATTTGTGCACCGCCGCCGTCAGTGTCAGCCAGTTTGCCGTGGCATACGGAGCTCCATCGCAGTCTTTAACACTGGTAGCATGCCGCGACAGCGTGGACGTGAACCGGATATGCAGTTGACGGACTTTGAGCGAGGGCGTATAATGGGCATGCGGGAGGCCGGGTGGACGTACCGCCGAATTGCTCAACACGTGGGGCGTGAGGTCTCCACAGTACATCGATGTTGTCGCCAGTGGTCGGCGGAAGGTGCACGTGCCCGTCGACCTGGGACCGGACCGCAGCGACGCACGGATGCACGCCAAGACCGTAGGATCCTACGCAGTGCCGTAGGGGACCGCACCGCCACTTCCCAGCAAATTAGGGACACTGTTGCTCCTGGGGTATCGGCGAGGACCATTCGCAACCGTCTCCATGAAGCTGGGCTACGGTCCCGCACACCGTTAGGCCGTCTTCCGCTCACGCCCCAACATCGTGCAGCCCGCCTCCAGTGGTGTCGCGACAGGCGTGAATGGAGGGACGAATGGAGACGTGTCGTCTTCAGCGATGAGAGTCGCTTCTGCCTTGGTGCCAATGATAGTCGTATGCGTGTTTGGCGCCGTGCAGGTGAGCGCCACAATCAGAACTGCATACGACCGAGGCACACAGGGCCAACACCCGGCATCATGGTGTGGGGAGCGATCTCCTACACTGGCCGTACACCTCTGGTGATCGTCGAGGGGACACTGAATAGTGCACGGTACATCCAAACCGTTATCGAACCCATCGTTCTACCATTCCTAGACCGTCAAGGTAACTTGCTGTTTCAACAGGACAATGCACGTCCGCATGTATCCCGTGCCACCCAACGTGCTCTAGAAGGTGTAAGTCAACTACGCTGGCCAGCAAGATCTCCGGATCTGTCCCCCATTGAGCATGTTTGGGACTAGATGACGCGTC
This sequence comes from Schistocerca gregaria, assembly GCF_023897955.1. Lineage (NCBI taxonomy): Eukaryota > Metazoa > Arthropoda > Insecta > Orthoptera > Acrididae > Schistocerca > Schistocerca gregaria. The sequence goes on from NC_064923.1 coordinate 305,572,379, forward strand.
GTCTCACGCGATCTGCACGTCCAGCACGAACGCTGGTCCAACTGAGGCGCCAGCTGGAAATGGCATGGCAAGTCGTTCTTCAGGACTACATCCAGCATCTCTACGATCGTCTCCATGGGAGAATAGCAGCCTGCATTGCTGCGAAAGGTGGATATACACTGTACTAGTGCCGACATTGTGCATGCTCTGTTGCCTGTGCCTATGTGCCTGTGGTTCTGTCAGTGTAATCATGTGATGTATCTGACCCCAGGAATGTGTCAATAAAGTTTTCCCTTCTTGGGACAATGAATTCACGGTGTTCTTATTTCAATTTCCAGGAGCGTATATCACGCTATTATATAGTTTCTGCCCCTTGTAGAAGCCTTCAATTTACTCTTTCCACTTACACGTTCTCTCTTCCGCGTTTAAAAGCCGATCCGCGTTTGCACTTATGATGTTGACGTCTTTTCTCTTAATAAGGTTATTTTGAATTTTCTCTATGCTTTCGACGACCATCTCTTTTTCCATTTCTTCGCATTTTTCCTGAAGCCATGTTTCCTTAGCGTCCTTGCATTTCATCTTAATATCCTTACGGAGTGATTTACATTGGTGTATATGCATTGTTAAACACCTGTCTTAGAACAAAAAGAAAAAGGGAGGTGTCTAACATTGTTTATAATAACTGCGTAAGTTTTCTCACGCTGTAATGAGTGTTGCTCATCTAATTTTATCATTTCCAACGAAGCATTGGTCGCGAACAGCCTGACATTTCTTCTGCTCGCATGTGTGCACTGAGGTGATAAAAGTAATGGGATTCCACCTGAAATCGGGTGTGACCACCTTCCACCTAGCGTAGTGCAGCAGTTCAATGTGGCATATTTTCATCAAGTCGTTGGAAGTCTCCTTTAGAAATATTGAACCATACAGTCTCTATAACCGTTCAGAATTGTGAATGTATTGGTAGTGCAAGATTGAGTGCACGAACTGCCTCCTCAGTTATGTCCCATAAATGTTCAATGGAATTCGTGTCGGGTGATGTGGGTGGGTAAATCATTCTCTCCAGTTGTCCAGAATATTCTTCAGACCAATGGCGAACAGTTTGACACCGAACTTATTCAGTCATAAAAATTCTGTCAATGTTTGGGAACATGAAGTCCATGAATGGCTGCAAGTGGTCTCGAAGTAAGCAATCATAAGCATTTCCAGTCAACGATTGATTCAGATGGTCCAGAGGACAGGCTGTCCATTTCATGTAAACGCAGCCCACTACTATAGAGCCATCACCAGCTTTCACAGTGCCCTATTGACAACGTGGGTCCATGGCATCGACGGGTTCTGTGTCACACTCGACCCCTTCCACCAGCTCTTACCAGCTGAAGTCGGGACTCATTAGAACAGGCTACGGTTTTCCGTTTGTCTATGGGCAAAACGATACGGTCACGAGTGCAGGACAGGCGCTGCAGGCGATGCCGAGCTATTAGCAAAGGCACTCATGTCAGCAGTCTGATGCCATAGCGCATTAACGCCAAATTTCGCAGCAGAATCCTAACGGATATGTCCCACATTGATTTCTACGGGTATTCACGCAGTGTTGCTTGTCTATTAGCACTGACAACTCTAGGCAAACGCTGCTGTTCTCGGTCTGTAAGTGAGTGCCGTCGGCTACTGCGTTGTTCTTCGAGGGAGATACTGCCTGACACTGTGAACCTCGGACCATTGAACTCCCTAACAATTTCCGAAATGCAATGTCCTGTGCGTCTAGCTCCGTCTACCATTAGGCGCTCAAGTCGAAAATATTTTCCTATGAATCACCAGAGTTCAAAAGACAGCTTCGCCAATCAGTTTCCCTTTTTATAATTTGTGTACGCGATAGGTGTTGGTCGTAGGTTCCTATGGGGCCAAACTGCTGAGGTCATCGGTCCCTAGGCCTACATACTACTTCATCTAATGCTAAGGACAAAACACACGCCCATGCCCGAGCGAGGATTCGTACCTCGATCTGCGCCAACCATGGCAAGGCGCCCAAGACCGGGCAGCTACCCCGCATGGCTGTACGCGATACTACCGCCAACTGTATATAGGCATATCGCCACCCTATGGCTTTTGTCATCTCTGTGTAAAACATACTAAGGTTTCTCCTACACGATTCTTCGTTTGACACCAACTGAAGCATAGACGTTCATATGTTTGCTGTTGTCTATGCTGTTTGCTGTCACTGGTGGTGTAGCGAGTGACAAACAGACGCTGCCGGAATTCGCAGGTCGCGCATCAGTTACACCCCAGAAGGGAACAGTTCGTTTGCGACGTTCTGACAGTAGGCAGATTCCTGGTCTGCGGTAATTCAGAGTGTGACGGTGTTACTCTTATCTACTGTTCGGCGTAGGATGCCATAGAGCTTATGCATCTTCACGACGGCATATCCTTGCAATTACTTTTCACATAATCGTTGTCAATGAAATCGAAGTTTCTCGCAACGAATCTCTTGTACTATGTTTACTTGTCATGTCAGCTCTGGGTAAAATGTAGAGATTTTGAGGAAATCCTCCATTGTTTTCGTCTGGAACAATTCACGCGGCTGCTGTTGTGATAACCCCTGATACCCCATGGAGATCTGCCATTGATCGTCTTAGTTGATCATTACGTCATGCTGCCAGAGAGTGTGTCCATGTTTAAACTGGTGGTAAAAGCGCTGTCGTTGGAACGTAGACATTTCAACGCACTTTCCTGTGTATTTTGGGTGGCTAGAATTCATTTCAGCGAGAACTAAGATTAGTCACTATCCCGATTAAAGCTGTTGTCACATGTTTTAATTTCTGCTGCTTCTACAAACCTCAAAAAAAAGTTTTGCATCACCGTTCGGAGAGTTCCGGAACCTGTACAGAAAACTATAATAGCGATCAGCGTAAACATCATTTCCGCCCTTCTTATTGCTTTTGAAAACCACACATTCCATGTTGTACCGCCATAGACCGTGACCCTCAGTGGTGGTGATCCAGATTTCTGTACATACCGGTACCTCTAATCCACAGTAGCACGTCCCCATGCACTGATACATACCTTTATTCGTCGTGGCATACTATCTACAAGTTCATCAAGGCACTGTTGGTCCTGCTTGTCCCACTCCTCAACGGCGATTCGACGTAGAACTCTCAGAGTGGTTGGTGGGTCACATCGTCCATAAACAGCCCTTCTCAATCTATCCGAGGTATGTTCGATAGGGTTCATATATGGAGAACATGCTGGCTACTCCAGTCGAGCGATTTCGTTATCCTGAAGGAAGTCATGCACAAGAAGTGAACGATGGGGGCTCGTATTGTCGTCCATGAAGACGAATGCCTCGCTAATATGCAGAAGATATGGTTGCACTATCGGTCGGATGATGGCATTCACGAATCGCACAGCCGTTACGGTGCCTTCCACGACCACCAGCGGCGTACGTCGGCCCCACATAATGCCACCCCAAAACAGCAGGAAACCTCCACCTTGCTGCACTCGCTGGACTGTAGGTCTAAGGCGTTCATCCTGACCGGGTTGCCCCAAAACACGTCTCTGACGATTGTCTGGTTGAAGGCATATGTGGCACTCATCGGTGAAGAGAACGTGATGCCAATCCTGAGCGGTCCATTCGGCATGTTGTTGGGCCCATCTATACCGCACTGTATTGTGGTTGCAGAGATGGTCCTCGCCAAGAACGTCAGGAGTGATGTTGTTCACCATGCAGCCTACTGCGCAAAATTTTATTTGTAACACGACATCCTGTGAATGGACGAAAAACGTTATTCAACATGGTGGCATTGCTGTCAGGGTTCCTCCGAGCCATAATACATAGGTAGCTGTCATCCACTCCAGTAGTAGCCCTTGGGAGTCCTGAGCGAGGAACGTCTCTCTGTATCTCCTCCGTGTCCGAACAACATCGCTTTGGTTCACTCCGAGACGTCTGGACGCTTCCCTTATTGAGAGCCCTTCCTGACACAATGTTACAATACTGACGCGATCGAGCCGCGGTATTGACCGTCTAGTCTTGGTTGAACTACAGATAATACGAGCCGTGTACCTCCTTCCTGGTGGAATGACTGAAAGTGATCGGCTGTCTGATCCTGTCTGTCTAATGGGCGCTAATGGTTGTTTGCGTCTTTGGACGGGTTTAGTGACATCTCTGAACAGCCAAGGGGACTGTGGCTGTGACACAATATCCGCAGTCAACGTCTATCTTCAGAAGTTCTGAGGACCGGAGTGATGCAAAACTTTTTTGATGTGTTTATAATAAAAGAATCCTAGTACGTAAAACTGTGGGACAAGATTTTTAGCTCTCTCAGACATTACTCTTGGTTTATTCACACGACTGTGTAAGTTCTAGAATTTTTATGTCTTTAGTGTTCTGCACAGTAGCCCGTAACGGTGCAGACAGACTCACCAGTGTAGTTGTGTCCACATTTGTAAGAAATCTTATAAAATCCTGACATCCGGAGCGCAAGACGGTCCTAAGGTGGACGCAGCATCTTCTTTATCACAACACAGAATAATGTTTAATTAAACTAAAATCTTGTGCTGTACTTCAACACATTGGGACACAATTGTCTAAGTAGCACTACCAATTAGAAAGTACGAGATCAAACTGCTATTATCGCCATGAAATGTATTCGTACTTGAAAATATGGATAAGTATCCGCTGTATTATAGAATGACGACAATGAAAATTTGTATTGGACCAGGTCTCGAACCCGGACTTCCTTCTTATCGTGAGCGGTCACCATAGCTTCATCTATCTTGCTGGACATGTTAATTGCATATTGCAATTACTGCGTTCACAATGATCACCATTCAGCTTAGTAATTTAAACTGTGTGGAGGTGTAATTCCGTTCAGTAAATGAGCCAGGTGGTCAGCTGACTTCCTCTCTAGTGCAACTTGCATCAGCTAGCGTAAAACACTACATGATTAGCAATCAGAAAAATTTATTTTTGTAGTCATTTCTAAACAAGTGTTACTTGCCGTGGTGTATTGTTCTCCGTCGATTACCACAAGTGATAAGTGATAAGTGAGTGAAAAATGGGAAGAGCACGAATAAGCGGCAGCAGGCGAGGCTACAGGGGCGCAGGCAGCGCGGGCGCCCGGTCTCCGGCGGCAGGTGAGGCCCCGCTTCCCGACATCGGGGAGCTCGTCCGGTCCCATGTGAGTGCGGCGCTGCACAGCAAAGACACGCTAGACGTAATCGTCCAATCCATCACGGACTCTGTGACGGCCGCGGTCATGGACAAACTGCAAGAGTCTGTCGGGCGCAACAGCACCGAAATCCAGTCTCTTAGAAAGTCCTTGGCCGCACAAGAGAAAAAAGCCGCCGAGCTAGAAGCTAAACTGTCTGCTGCCACCGATGAAATTGAGCAGTATCAGCGAAGGAACAGCTTGCGCTTGTTCGGGGTAGCTGAAAACGATCGCGAAAACACCGACGACCTGGCCATTAGCCTCGTGCGTGAGAAACTTGGCGTGCAGATCGACGTGGCCGATATTGACAGAAGCCATCGTGTTGGGCGCAGGATACCAGGCGCCACGAAACCCAGGCCTATAATAATTAAATTTGTGTCGTACCGGAAAAGAGCTGAAGTGTTTGCTCAGAAAAGAAAACTCGCCAAGAGTGGGGTTACCCTGAGGGAAGATCTGACGCGCGAAAGACTAAAAGTTTTGAACGCTGCGATCACACAGTTCGGCCTTCAAAATGTATGGACCCAGGACGGCAGGATCGTAGTCAAGACGGAAGGCGGGAGGAAAACGGTGACGAACATGTTCGAACTGAAAGACTGAGCGAAATCTCGCGAGACACAAAGTCTCATATTGTAATCTGTCTAATATAAGTTAATTTTTATTCTTTCTTTTCATGTTTTAGCTTAAATATAGCTCCGTTATTTCTATAAGTACCATAAGTACTCTATTTAAAATCAGTCAATTATTTCACATAAATATTGTTTCTTTATTTGTCTATCATAAGTGCTCATGTATACTCATATTGTCAGTTAAATGGGAATTAACATTCTCCATTAACAGGAATCTCCTTACAACCGCCTTTCTATATCTGTTATTTTCATCTTCGCCACTACCACTACTACTACTATTATCTTTTTCGTAACCACTACTGCCACTTTCCATCTTTCTTTTCTCTCCCTTCTCCGATACTTCCAGCGTGTTTTTCACCTTTAGTTCACAGACGCTTGAGTCAGTCACGACCTTGGACACCTGTAAACATGTCTTCCCCCGCGAAATCCAGCTTTTGTCCCTCTTCCGGCCAGCAGGTAAACGGAGCGCGCTCGGTCCTACAGGCGGCCACAATGGGACGGACCGGTTCGGGCGGCGGGCTCTTTGTGGCCCACGCGAACGCGCAGTCGCTAACGGCTCACTTCGACGAGTTCTGTGACCTGTTCTGCCAATCGCTGTTCCACATTATCCTCGTCTCTGAAACTTGGTTGAAACCAAACATTTCTTCCGACGCTATCCGAATCGCTGGTTACTCTCTCCTAAGGGCAGATCGTGAAACACGACGCGGGGGTGGTGTGGGTGCCTATGTTCGCTCTGATCTGACACCTACTGTGCTATGCACATCGGATGCAAAGGGCGAAGGAGAAGCAGAGTTCTTGTTTTTCGAAATAAATACATCAAATCAGAAACTGCTAATTGGAGTAATCTATAAACCTCCAAACGTCGGAGCCATGTCCTCCTTTCAGTCTGCCCTGTCCTCACTCGTGACACAGTATGAACACATAATCATTATGGGCGACACAAACATCGACTTACAGTTAAAATCTCCCTCTGCCGAAAAACTAAGGCGACTGTTCCACTCCAATGATATGAGTTTAACACCGCTGGACCCAACTCACCACACGTCACACAGCCACACACTCACAGATATAATAGCAACAAAGCGACCAGATAAAATAATCCGCGCCAATCAGACATCCGCTCCGGGACTCTCTGCTCATGACGTGATATTCTTAAATTACCAAAGAAAAATCTCACCTGGTAACCTACAGAAACTTAAAAAATGTTCACCATGACGCTCTTCAAAAGGATTGCTCAGACATCCCTTGGCATGTTATAAGCAATGAACCGACTTTAGACGGAAAAATTCGGCAATTATGTAGCAAAATTATTGCACTGTATGATAAACATGCTCCTCAACGCACTGTCAAGGTAAAGAGAGCTCCTGCTCCATGGCTCACCACTGCATTACGCCAGTTAATGAATAAACGTGATGCTGCACACAGGGCCTTCAAGCGTAACCCAACTCCCGAGGCGTACGAAGCTTATAGGAAACTCCGAAACAGAACGAAGCAAAGCGTGAGAAATGCCAAAATCAGACATGCCCGCTCTGTCGTATGCGGCATATCAAAACCTGCTGCACTGTGGAAAAAGCTGCGCAGTTTCGGTATAGGGAAGCGAAGATATGACGCTGTTTATCAAGCGTCTGCAGAAGAATTAAACGATTTCTTCTCAACAGCTGTAATCTGCCACGCAGCGACAAATTACCAGCCCCAAGATATCAATCTCTTGAGAGACAAGTTTTTCCTAAAACATGTCACTACCGGCACAGTACACAAGGCAATTATGAGAATCTCTTCCGAGGCAGTAGGAAATGATGGAGTGAGCATTGGCATGATTAAAAACGTCGTAGCCACTATTATTCCAGTTATCACAGACATCTTCAACCTGTCTCTTGTCAGTAGTATATATCCTACTGAGTGGAAGCAAAGTTTAATCCATCCTATACCCAAGACTGACAACCCTAAGTCGCCAGGTGACTACAGGCCGATCAGCATACTACCTGCAATATCTAAAGCCCTAGAATACATCGTCCATGAACAGCTGACGGATTACCTCAAAACTCATAACATCCTTGACGAATATCAGTCAGGCTTTCGAAAGCACCATAGTACAGCAACTGCATTAATCAAAGTAACTGACGACATTAAACATGCTATGGACAGACGTGAAGCTACTATCCTAACACTGCTTGACTTTAGCAAGGCTTTTGACACAGTTGACTTCGATATATTACTAATTAAAATGAAACAGCTGAATTTCTCAATCATCGCAATACACTGGTTCGACAGCTACCTCAAAAACAGAAGTCAACAAGTCGTTTGTGGGTCGGAAAAGTCATCATGGAAAAGCGTGCACTCTGGAGTTCCCCAAGGCTCCGTCCTTGGTCCACTACTCTTCTCACTGTATATTAATGATATTTCTTCAGTGATTCACTCCTGCAGCTACCATCTATATGCTGACGACATCCAACTGTACATAAGTGCAAGCCCCAAAAACATTGCTGGCGCAGTAGCGAGTATGAACGCAGATCTTTGCTCTGTTTCTCGATGGGCACAGAACCTAGGTCTGAAACTAAACCCCAAGAAATCCCAGGTCACACTTATATCTCATCCAAAGTTAATCAGCCGGTACTTTCGCGAAACGGTCCCTAAAATACTCCTCAATGGTACCCAACTACCATACCAAAAAACAGTAAAAGACCTTGGAATAATCTTGGATGAACACCTAAACTGGGAAGAACAAACAGTCACAGCTTGCCGGAAATCGCTCTCCTCCCTACATGCAATTCAAAAATTTAGAAAAATATTTCCAACCCATGTTAAACAAAAATTAGTCCAAACACTAGTCTTGCCTAATCTTTACTACTGCGATGTAGTTCAACACGGCACGAATAGTGAAAATTCTAGATGCCTCGAGCTAGTGATGAATGCTTGCGTCAGATACGTGTGCAATATTCGGTTGTATGATCATATCAGTCCTTCATACTCCCAGCTAGGTTGGATACGCCCACATAAGGCACGCGATCTCCACACGATGTGCTTACTTCATCGATTTCTTAGCCACTGGTACCCTCAATACTTATCTTCTCACATTAAACATCTATCATCATTCCACAATCGCAATACCAGATCGGATACGTCTATCATCTTGGCTGTACCTTTACATAACACAAAATCTTTCTCCGTGTCATTCTCCATCTCAGCCATACGACTATGGAACGCACTCCCCTGTGATCTGCGTCTTATCCAGAACTACTCAACATTCAAGAGGGAACTCAAAACTTACATATTAGGGACGGTATAGCCACCATTGTTGTGCCCCTAACATCTCTTTCTTTCTTCTCTCCATCACAGCTTCGAATTTTACCATTCTTTTTCTCTTCCTCAAACCTATCTACCTCTTATATATCTCTTTCACCCCATTCTATCGTCTTATGTCTGTGCTCGATGAGAATAACTCACAAGCTGCAAGAATATAACGAGAAAATTCCCAACTAACTGACATTCACAAAAGAAATGTATGTTTACTTTCATATACTTAGTCACTATTATTATTATTATTATTACTATTATCATTATTATTATCATTATTATCGTTGATTGTTATAATTATTTTTATTGTTATAACTATCATTGTACTACTGTTATAATCTCAAATTTTTTTCGTTTGACATCAATACTGCATAATACGTTAAATGTTCTTATTGTTATTTAGTAACTGTAACTCGTTCAATCTGAGTATGCCTGGTTAGGTGTAAGAGAGGGCCTGAAGGCCCTAATCTTGCCAGGTAAAATAAATGCATAAATAAAATAAATAAATAATCTCAATGCGAAACTCAGACGTTTCATCCATCTATCTGGTTTTTCAATTACGGAAGCCTTGTTATGATTTCTGCAAAGAAAATGTTAAATTTACTCTTTACACACAGTTTACAGGTCTATATGTGCATGGTGCTTCCTGTTTCATGCACAAGATATCGCTTAACTAATTTCTTCACATTTGTTTAGAAACCCAGAGCCATAAAGGCAAATATCTATTTTAGAATATAACGTATTCGTTCACTTTAGTAGATAAAATGTATGATTCGGTGAAACATAATAGATAAAGTGAATGGAGTTACCGAGTTTCTTGAAGACCACAGGAAATATGATCAAAAAGATCTCTATATTGATGGGAATATAATGCGTTTCAAGTGAAAAATTCAGGTAAGACTTAGAAACGTTTTTTCTGCGAGACTGAAATTACAACTTTGAAACAATGAACTCCCGACAACCTCTAGAGAATGAGGTGCCGCAGTGATAGAGGCACTGATTCGCCTTATTTACTTGTTTAGCCTGACCAGGTTGGAGTCTTAAGGCCCTCTCTTACCTCTGACCAGTAACAACACATACCAAAGATGTTACAAAAAGTTCCCAATAGTAACAAAAATGCCGGCCGTGGTGGCTGAGCGGTTCTGGGCGCTCAGTCCGGAACCGCGCGATTGCTACGGACGCAGGTTCGAATCCTGCCTCGGGCATGGATGTGTGTGATGTCCTTAGGTTAGTTAGGTTTAAGTAGTTCTAAGTTCTAGGGGACTGATGACCATAGAAGTTAAGTGCCATGGTGCTCAGAGCCATTTGAACCAATAACAATAATAATAATACCAGACACTATGAGTAATATTAATGATAACAATAGTAAATGACACTGGAAATAATATAGATTAGTTTAGCACATTTGAATCCATGTTTATTATTATAGAAGCAGGAGGGATAAAGAAAGAGGAGAAGATTGAAACGACAGCGACTGTTAGGAAAGAATAGAATCGAAATAAAGAATTCTGCTGAGATGAGGGAGAGAAAAATTGTCATGGAGAGGACAAGAGTGTGATTCAGACTAGTGTATAGGAGATGTGGCTATTCTGATAGAATATGGTCCATTAACTGCCTTGTTAAAAGGCATTAAATTTCTCTAATATTTTTTTGGAAGAAGTTCCGAAGGTGTTTCTCTGATACAGAAAATGATTTAGAGAACACGGCAGTGTTATGTGGCGATGCAGAGGGGATTTTACTTCGTTGAGAACAAGAATTTCTGCTCTGCTGTTCATATAGTAGTGAAAGACTTGCATATAAATAAGACGGAGTGCAATGACTGAGAAGACGATAGAGCAAACATAAACTATGAGAGTCTCTTCGCTTGTCGGTCCGTTGAAATGGTTCAAATGGCTCTGAGCACTATGGGACTTCGCTTCTGAGGTCATCCGTCCCCTAGATCATAGAACTACTTAAACCTCACTAACCTATGGTCATCACAAACATCCATGCCCGAGGCAGGATTCGAACCTGCGACCGTAGCGGTCACGCGGTTCCAGACTGTAGCGCCTAGAACCGCTCGGTCACTCCGGCCGGCCAATTACCACCTTGGATGATCATGTAACTCAGAAGACATCTGAATGTACTTGTCTGAATTATAGCCAAAGAGTTCAACTTTCAAACCTTATGAAAGACTACCTACTGGTTTGCAGTGAAAAGTCAGGTATCATCAAAGGATATGTGTGTCCCTTGGACTTATATGGCCGTGATAACTGTTAGTCGGCAAACGTGATATTTTCGAAGCGGCGTACGTCACAAATGTACTGTCATTGCTAGTGCGTGTGAACTTTCATGCGAAAGTCAAGTATGGGACTATTAGTGATTCTCTGGCCTTTCTTTCAAGCTTGAAAGGAAATTCTTTTCTACATTTCTCGAATGAATGAAGTTACGCTGACACTTTCTTACAGACTGCAGTTGTGTGTTCAGTCCAGTCTAAATGATGGTCCAGAATTATAAAAGAATTCTTTACAGAAGAAGAAAATGTTATTTCTGTGCCGTTTAGGATAAAGAGACTCTCTGAGCTGCGTGATGATGTGTCTTTTATGAACGACTAAGATTGTATGCTGTTTAAATGAGTTAAGTTTCAAACCCGTGATCTGTGCAAGTAAATCAGTATTGCATGCTAGATAGTTGTGCACAAATTGGCTGGACTTGCGCTTAGATATGACTGAAAGTCTCCAGCATGTATGTGACATTTGCAGTGGGAGAGAAGAGTTGACAAAACATTATCATGTGCTTTGAAAAATAATCGGCTCAAATCTGATCCTTATGGAAACGTTGACACTCCATCTGTCCATTCTGACCCTATAATTGCGTTCATTATACACTGTTTATGGGATGTAAGGTATGAAAAGAATCATTGTGCAGCACTGGAAAAAACCTTTTGATTTATGGGTGTAGCAAGTGAAATGTCAAATTCAGCAGGGTCGAAAGCTTTGCTAAAATCCAAAAAACATTTAATAGTCTCCTGTTGTTTGTCCTTAGTTTGCTTCAGTTCGTCAGTCACTTACATAAGAGCTGTCGTCATGCTGCGATTGTGGCAGAAACGTCATTGGTCTTCATATACAAGGCTATTTCATATTAAATAATTAGTATGCTCTTCGTGGACTATGTCTTGGATAATGCTGGGAGAATTCAACTGAGCCGGAAGACGGAAGGTTGTTGGGAAGATTCCTTCTTAGGTAATCCTATTATGAGTCCCTGGTTCCAGGATGTTAAGAAGACGCTGGAGGTCTGAGAATGATTGAAAATGACTGTTATTTTAGGCGGCAGAGAACCGACTAGAAATTTGATCATTTGCAGTGTTATGCTGTCGTGCCCTGCAACTCCCGAACGAATTCACGCAGTTAACTACCTGAATGTGTTGAAGCTTAGCTGCTGCAGAAAAAAAAATTGTTGTTTGTACGAACCACGGATACTTTAAGGGAGTCGATTGTCTGCGCCCTTGTGCGCTGCTCAAGTAAAGACGCCACCACGACGAAATACTCAATTAGATCTTCAATAGGGATTAGGCGTTCAACTACAGACTGGAATTTGCCTGTTCCTAGACCTCGTATATATCTCCACAGGGCGGTAAGTCTGCGAAAGTCCTCATTTAGCGAATGGACATACCTGAGTTCCTCGTTTCTCACTGATTGACTAATTCATTTGCATAGTTGCTTGTAGGTGAGGCGTTTATCAGAAGTCTGGTGCAGTTCGTATGTTCTGTGTGCTGCGTCCCTGACGCTCATAAGGTGTTTGAGGTGATCTGTAAGCCAAGTGGCAGGTTTTTCCCTACTTTTACTGTTTTTAGAGGTGCGTCTTTATCGTATAAATTATCGGGACTGTCGGTGATATTAAATACTTCACTATTTATGTCGGCGTGGAGTAACGACGTTCAAATTCCCGTGTTTCATCCATATTGGGTTTTCCGCTTGTAGCTGAATGCTGACTTAATTTCCTCTAACAGACTAGGTAGTTTCATTCCTCATTTTTTTTTACAATTTGTGTCTCTTGTTCTGCAGTTAATAATATCATCGCCGAGCGGGTATTAAGTCGAACATTAACAGTTTCATTATGTTTGGCGTCACGTTTAGTGGCGATTCTTGAAATGATTAAATGTTCATCAAGTAAATCGGTATAGTTTATTTTCCACGATTGAACGATTACCCATTACGCCATTATTAAGTGGAAGAGCTTGAGCGTCGCTCAGTTGCACTCACTAACCACATCGTAGTATTATGATGGAGTTTTGTTTTTTATTAATTAACACATCTCGGTACCTACATGATGAACAAATCTCGCGTGTTGTCACAATTAAACAGCCATCTTCATGGGGCTGTAACGTCGAAATTCGTCAGTGGCAGACATAAAGGGAATTAGTAACATCTTGCGGAAATTTTCAAATAAACGTTAATCATCTGCCATTCCGTCAGTTACATTGATTGTTGACATAGTAACTCCAAAAAACATAAAAGAATTGGTGCTTCCAAGATTACCTCCAAGTACAAATATTTTAGGCACCAATGTTATTGCTTATCTTATGAGTGGGAAACAAGTACATAAATGTACTCTCTCTAAGAGAGCACCTCCGGTGTGCTGAAAGTATGGCTATTTAGCTATATACGACAAATGCTTGACATTACAGTGAATGAAGTGTGCTGCGCATTCTGCGGTGTATACCTTGTTTTGTCCTTATCTTTCCTGGCCGTGATCCAGGGAGCGCAGTTGTGGTTTATTAATCATGAGATTAATGTTTTAGAAGTTTCGAGAGGAACAATAGTCAAGGGAGTGCAGGCACACACTGAGGTGGCAAAAATTATGGGGTACCTCCCCAAGTCGTGTAGGACCTAATTTTTCCAGGCGTAGTGTAGCGTTTAGAGGTGGCATGATCTCAACAAGTCACTGGAAGTCCCCAGCTGAAATACTGACCCATACTGCCTATATAGCTGTCAATAACTGCGAAAGTGTTGCCGGTGCAAGATTTTCTACACGAACTGACCTCTCGAAATGTCGCATAAATGTTCGACAGTATTTATGCCGTGTGATCTGGGTGGCAAAATCATTCGTTCGAATAGTCCAGAATGTTCTTCAAACCAATCGCGAACAATTCTGCCTCGGTGACATGGCCCATTGCCATTCATAAAAAATTGGCAGCAGATGATCTCCAATTACCTGAACATAGCCCTTTTCAATCAATGATCGGCGCAGTTGGACCAGAGGAGCCAATCCATTCACTGAAAACACTATCATGGAGCCACCACGAACTTGCACAGTGTCTTGTTTACAACCTGTATCCTTGGCTTCGTGGGGTCTGTGACACAGCCGAACGCTACGATCAGCTCTTACCAAATGAAATCGGGGTTCATCTGAACAGGCCACGGTTTTCGAGTCCAGGAGCCCAGGAGAGGCTCTGCGGCGATATCGTGCTGTTATCAAAGACACTGCTGCCATTGTCCATCAATGCCAATTTCGCCACACGTTTGTTGTACGTCACACATTGATTTCTCTGGTTACTTCACGCACTGTTGCTTGTCTGTTAGCTCTGAAGTCTCTACGCAAACACCGCTGCTCTCTGTCGTTATGTGAAGGCCGTCGGCCACTGCGTTATCCGTGGTGAGAGCTAATGCCTGAAATTTTGTGTTGCCGGTACAGTTTTGATATTGTGAATTTAGAAATATCGAACTCACAAACGATTTCCGAAATGGAATATCCATGCGTCTAGCAGCAACTACTATTCCCCGTTCAAAAGCTGTTAATTTCCGTCGTGCTTAGATGATCAATTCGCGAACCTTTTCACATGCACGACTTGAGTACAAACGACAGCTCCGCCAGTGCAGTGCCCTTTCATACCTTGTATACGCAATTCTATTGCCATATATGTATGTGCTCATCCCTGTCCCATGCATTCAGTCACCTCATTGTATACCACTCATGTCGTAACACAGTCAGTAACGACTAGTAATTTGTCAAAGATAGTTCCTAGTGATAAGGTCAGTCAAATTCTGGGGTAATAAAAAACCGTGCTGATTGTGCACCATATCATAGAAAAGCAGATCTTGTCAACGAATATAGGTGATCAGCTAGATAAGAGTTTCTCCGCATGATAATCCAAATTTAGGTCTCAAATGGATTACTAATGTCACCATCAACCGAAGTCGCGATGGTTCCTTTGAAAAGTACTCGCTAGATTTCGATCCTCAAATTTAGGTGCTGGATAATGTACCAGCCTTTCAACACCATCGTAACCCCTTGACGAATACGGTACAGAGAGAAACATACACCTTTTTGACTGGCTTAATGCGGCCCGCCGCTAAATCCTTTCCTCTTCGTCTCAGAGTATCAATTGTAACCTATGCCCTCAGTTATTTACTGCATGTATTAGTATATTCCAATCTTTGTCTTCTTCTACAATTTTTTCCTTCTACAGCTCCCTCTAATGCCATGGCAGTTATTCTATGATGTCTCAACGAATATCCAACAATTGTGTCCTTCTTTTTCGTGTTTTCCATACATTCCTTTCCTCGCATGTTCTCCGGAGAACCTCCTCATCCCTTACCTTATTAGTGCAGATAATTTTCGACATGCTTCTGTACCAACCCTTTCAAATTACTTCGATTTTCTTCTTTTATGGTTTTTCCACAGTCGATTTTTCACTACCATACAATGTCATGTTCCAAACACACATGCTCAGAGATTTTTTCCTCATATTAGTAAGTTTGGTACCAGCAAACTTCTCTTGCCCAGGAATGTTCTTTCTGCCAGTGCTAGTCTGCTTTTGATGTCCTCCATGCTCTGTCCGTCATGGTTTTTTTTGCTGTGTTAGTACCAGAATTCCTTTACTTCAAGTTCTTCGTGACGACAAGTCCTGATGTTAAGTTTCTCACTATTCTCATTTCTGGTACCTTTCATTATTTTCGTCTTTCTTCAGTTTATTATCAATACATATTCTGTACTCGTTAGACTCACCATCCCGTTCAGCAGACGCTGTAGTTCTTCGCTGCCATTGAGGATATCAATGTCATCAGAGAATCTTATCATTGATATCCCTTCACCTTGAATTTTGATTACACTCGTTAACCTTTCTTTTATTTTCATAATTGCTTCAAAGATGCACAGAGTGAACAATAGGGCGAAAGAGTACAGCCCTGTATTACACCCTTTTCAATTGGAGGACTTCGTTCTTCGTCTACCACTCTTACTATTCGCTTTTGGTTCTTGTACATATTGTATATTACCCGTCTTTCCCTACAGCATACCCCCATTTTTCTCAGAATTTCAAACATCTTGCACCATTTTACATTGTCGAACTCTTTTTACCAGGTCGAGGAATCCTATGAACGAGCCTTTATTTTTCCTTAGTCTTGCTTCCAGCATCAACCTCAACGTCATAACTGCCTCTCTGGAGCCTTTGCCATTCCTAAAGTCAAACTGATCGTAGTCTAACACACCCTCAGTTTTCTTTTCCATTCTTCTGTGTATTGCTGTTGTCAAAAGCTTGACTGCATGAGCTGTGAAACTGGTTGTGTGATAAGTCTCGCACTCGTCAGCTCTTGCAGTCTCCAGAATTGTGTGAATGGTGTTTTTCCGGAAGTCAGACGGTATGTGGCCAGATTCATACATTCTACACACCAATGTTGATCGTTGTTTTGTTGCCATTTCCCGCAATGATTTTAGAAATTCTGGTGGGATGTTACCTATACCTTCTGCAGTATTTGATCGTAAGTCTGCTAATGCTTTTTATGATTATGACACTAATAGTTGAGCCCCTAGCACTTCTAGATCTGCTCCTGTCTCTCCTCCCCCTCACGCCGTCAGACAAGTCTCCCCCCTCATAGAGAGTGATCAGTACACTCCTTCCAACCGTCTGCTCTCTCCTCTACATTTAACTTCACCGAAGGTTATTTTGGCTCTTCTGTATTCTGAGTCAGTCCCTTCGACAATCACTTCATTTTCGAGTTTTTCATGCTTTTCCTGCAGCCATTTCGCCTTAGCTTCCCCGAACTTCCTTTTTATTTCATTTCTAAATGACTTGTATGTATTCCTGAATTTCCCTGAATATATATTCTTTTATCGATCAACTGAAGTATTTCTTCTACTACCCATGGTTTCTTCTCATTACCTTACTTGTACCTATTTTTTCTCTCCAACTTCGGCGACTGCTCTTTTTCCATTCTTCTTCAACTCTTACCGTGGCATCTATAGCTTCACAAAACTTCAAGCGAATCTCCTCATTCCTCAGTACTTCCGAATTCTACTTATTTGCGCAGTGATTTTTCCTGACTAATCTCTGTTACAGCCTACTCTTCGTCACTGCTGAATCTATATCTTCTCCTGAGTAAGCCTTACAACCCAGTATCCGATTTCGGAATCTCTGCCCAACCATGATGTAATCTAAGTGAAATCTTGCTGTGCCGCCCCACCTTTTCGAAGTGTCCCTCTTCTTGTTGTGATTATTGAATGGAGTATTCGCTATTACTGGCTGAAATTTATTACAGAACTCTATTAGTCTTTCTCCTCCTTCAGTAGTAGCGAACCCTTCCCTCTACTCCTTCCCCTATAACCGGATTCCATTCCTTCATGAATACTAGATTTTCATCTCCCCTTACGTACTGAAATGCCCATTCAGCATCCTCGTATACTTTCTCTGTCTCTCCATCTTCGTTTTGTGACGTCGGCATGTCTACATGTATTATTGTTGTTAGTGTTGGTTTATTGTCTGTTCTGATGAGAACAATCCTGTCACTAAACTCTTCACAGTAACTCACTCTCTGCCACACCTTTCTGTTCATTTCCATTTTCTGCTGCTGTTGATATTATCTTGTACTCATGAGACCTTAAATTCTTGTCTTCTTTCAGTTTCACTTCACCGACCCCCAGTATTCTAGAGTGTCTTAGCGTTTCCCATATCATATTCTAGTTTCCCTGCTTTGATGAAACTTCTGACATTCTGCGCGATAACAAATTCTTATATTACTGGATCACCTATCTCTTCTATGTCGTCTCCCCTCCTCCTCCTAAAGGCTTTCAACATACTCTTTCCACCTATCCGCTCTGTCAGAGCACCGACTCGTAGAACATTTTATTGTATTGCGTTGTATTGGGGACCTAGAAACGACAGAGAAGTTTTGACCCCGTCGTAGCCCTCAGTGATACACAAACCCACAACAGACTACAGCAGTCCACTCACCCCACCGCCGCCCCACACCGAACTCAAGGACATTGTGTGGTTCGGTACCCAGTGGAACCCCCGGGAACGTCTCACACCAGACGAGTGGAACAGCAAATGTCTACTTGGTAGAGTAATTATGGTGTACGCGTACGTGGAGAGAGTGTTTCCGCAGTAATCGCCGACATAGGGTAACTGTGGCGGAATAAGAGGAACCAGCCTACATTCGCCGAGGCAGATGGAAAGCCGCCTTAAAAACCATCCACAGACTGACCGGCTCACCGGACCTCGACAGTAATCCGCCGGGCGGTTTCGGGCCCGGGGCCGACATGTCTTCCCGCCTGGAAAGCAGTGCGTTAGACCGCACAACTAACCGGGAGGACCGTAGAACATTACTCTTTCGTCGCAAATTAAATCTTTTTCTCACAGTCACCTCTCCCTTGGCAGTCCTCTACCAGAGATACAAACGGCTAACATCTTGCGGTATGTTGATTATTTTTGCTTTTGGATTGTCTAATTACAACTAAACGAAACATAATTTTCGTGTTATAAGCGTTCCGCCTTTATTTATTTATTTATTTATTTTGCTTCTTCAGGGGTATGTTCCGCGGATGTTGTTGTAAATGTTCCATTTTTGTTTTAATTTTGGCGCTGTTCTTTTTCGTAAGCTATAATGAAGAAAAATCAAGACATGTTCATATGATTTTTCAGCCTGGAATAAGCGGTCAACGTAAAATACTGCAAAATGTTAAAAATTCTGTGAAAAATAGGATTAAGCTGTAGGAACAGACGATTAAAATATAATATTTACAAAAACCAAGGGGGAACAGTAAGGTAAGCAGACAAAGAATGAAGAGCTAGGTTTGAAAAGTGTGTAAGACAGGGATGCTCTCTGTAGCACCAATACTAAAATTTACTAAACTTTTTCCACGTCCAGAAGATTTCAAAGTTAAGGGAAAGGTAAATAATTTCCTTCTACGGTTAGCATAGTGGCATAGGGGCGAACTGCACGGATTCAGACATTGCTCTATGGGACTATTTGATTGTACAGGAATCTGATTCGAATTGCTATACGGGACTGATAAAAAGTATTGTATATCGCTTAAGTGCCTGACAAATAATCCAGTGTATTTGACTTGAAATCATTTAATACCTGAATGCACTATCGATTTTTATACCTTTCTGAATGTTTAAGATTCGGCCCTTTGTATATGTTGTGGCTGTCTAACTACAGAAGTGGAATGTAGGCATCTAGAAAGGTATAGTGTCAAAGAACACGTGTCTCCAAGAAGTCATCTCTTATTTTTATATTTCGAGACAGCCAAGTAAGCAGTATTTTGTGAAGTTAGAAATATGTGTGGGATTTAAATATATTTAAATGATCCATTCTTTGCAAGCAACTTGTCCTTATCATAATGTTAACATGAAAGTAACGTAACATCATTATTATACTAAACATCGTTATTAAAAGGTTTTCATGTTCATTTACGCGGACGCTGTAACACTCAAACTTACCTTACTGACAGTGCTGTCCTCAGCGAAAGTGAAAACGTATTACAACGTCTGTTGATAGGACTGAGCAGTTTAATGAGTATAAATTATGGATTTAGAGTAAACCTAAAAATAAAACATACAGTAATAAGAAGGGGGGGAGGGAAGTAATGAGAAGTAACAGAAATGAAAAAAGCAAGAAACTTAAGGGGAGGTTTACTATCTTTGACCCGAATAAAGCATGTTCATTGAACATTTTTTCTCGGGATATGTTATAGATATCAATGTAAAATTTGGTCTACAAACTCGAATTTTTTAGACAGGGAATGTGGAAGATCAAAGGCGGAAGTGCCATGGGAACGAAACAAAATTTCGATGTAGACCTCCACGCGCGGTATATCACAGGTCAACCGGCTCATCTAAAATCAAAATTGAGTTGACGGTAGCGATGTATATAAGATTCTCTAGGAGTTGTATCTCGGTTACGTTATTTGGACCATAGGAAACAAAATGGCGGTCATTTGAAAAAAAAAGTTTTTGACATCGATTTTTCGACTTCGTCGGCCAAGTAAAATATTTATAGTTGAGGGATCGAAATAAAAGTGGTACAACTACTATACAATTTAGTTAGCTTCTTCGGAAACAAAGATCCGTGCCAATCGGTTCAGTAGATGTGAAGTTACCATATCGCTTCGAAAAAAACGCGTTTGAAGTTTAGTGTCTACACATAAATACAATGCAGACGGACATCCATAGCAGAGTAGTACAGCCAAAGATGACCTCGGCAAAAGTAGCTTATTAGTATCAAACGAAAATTAGGTAGAGTTGTATGATAAGGAGTGAGGATGTCCTCCGCAGAAAAGGCGAAGACAAGGGACGTATGGAAAATACTGATAAAATGAACGGGAAAGGTGTAGAATGTGTTAAGATATCAGGGAATAATTTCCATGATACTAGAGGGAGCTGTAGAGGGTAAAAACATTACAGGACGACAGAGATCCGAATATACCCTACACATAATTGAATTCGTTTGGTGCTGTTGTGAGGTGAAGAGGTTGGCAGAGGAGAGGAATTACTGATGGGCCGTATCAAACCAGTCAGAATACTAACGAAAACGTAAATTTTTTTTCTCCGCCAGTTTATCGGATTTACGAATTTTAATGACATGCTTCCATTCCGCTTACGAGTGTACTTTCAGTGCAATATGTTCTGTTTGCGCTTCTTATTTACAATTTTCTCTAACAACCACATAAGTCATCCATCGTCATTCCATTAGACCTGGATAGAAGATAAAGAAAACTGTTACTGTAAAGTAATCACAACTGTTAAAGTGAGATGCAGCTATTGAGGTCTACAGTACTTACTGTGTTTGCGAAAATGAACAGATTGTTTTCCTTGGGTTGCTGCATTTGAAAACGTAGATGATTGGTGTATGAGTGTGTATTGAGCAGAGTTGTGCAGTATGTAGCTCTCATGTGGCTCAAATATGCGTCATGTCACCCAGGTTTGAAATTTGTGTGGCGTTCCCTACCTTTCTTGGGGCAAACATGGGGATCACCAGTATCTTTTTACAATCGTCCTTGTGGTCCGTCTCCGTTGGTGAGAGCGTAATCATAATTCCTTTTTAATAGATGATGAGTAACTCTCTATAGTGCTGAGGGCATCCTTGTCATCTAAACTCGTGCTACACTGCGCAGTTAAAGGCTAACTTTTCTTCGAAACCCCATAAATACCTCCTATTGTGACGCTTAAGTTTCAAATTAGACTCAAAGGTGCCTGCAACCTTCAACTGTAATGCTACAAAAGCGTGGTGCGCTCCGTCATCACACTCGGTCTAGGCAACGTTGCAAACAGGAAGGTGTCGCCACCTGCGACAGAAAGACCACAGTTCGAAAGTTCAAGTGAGTTGTAGGGTGCCCTAACGATGTCACATTAGATCCAAATTCCACCTCAGTCCTGTCACCGTGGATGTGTCAGATGATTAGAAAGTCGTCACTGCTCATCTTAGCAACCTTTCGTTTCTTTTTTTGCCGTCTCTGCGGTGGAGGTCAGAACCGCGACACTCAGCGTTGAAATCATTCGGTTTCCTTATGGTTGACCGAAGTAAACGTTTCAGACACATCACCGCTCGACACGAAAAGGCCCAACGAGATGACATAAAGGGTGTCAATGTCACCACCCCTTGCCCTGGGGCGTTCATTTCCACACATTTCTCGGCCGAAAATGACAGTTCGCAGTTCGATGAGCCACAGGAGGACGTTCGTGACAACCTCTTACACTGCTGACACCATAGGACGTTACAACACTTCTGTAAGAACGTTGTGGAGCTGCATTCCCTTTGAACTTGATCGCCACCCTTTGGAGTTCAACAGGACCGCAATTTTTTTCTCTCGTGTACAGGTTACAACCACTGGGGGCCGTTGAAAACCATTCTACAAAATATGAACGTGATCCGAAGCATCATAGGGTACTTGTACCTTTTGTATCATCCTGTCTCCCGCCTTCCTGTGGCGTGATCATGTGCGAGTGTAAGGTTAACATGTGCGTGAAGAAAACGGCAAAGTGTCCCTCTACGACGCAGCAGTTTGAGAACACCTTCTTGTACCATCCACGCAACTTTGTTGAGCACGTTACAAATAAACCCATGAGGAATTTCGATACTACTTCAGGCTGACGGCTGCTCTAGCGCCTGAAAGTAGGCGAATCGCAATACAAAGGTGTCGAGGTGTCGAAGGGGTTGTCAGTGGTGACCATGTCGGTGACAGAAACATCACACTGTAATCTTCCTGCCCTTCTTTCCTCCTATTTCAGTATCTTTTACACGTCAATTGTTCAGACAAAAGTATTCAGTACACTTTTACTATATGAAGTTTTTGTCCTTACTTTGAATACGGGTTTAACGCAGCACTCCACGCTGGTCTATTCTGTGTAAACATTTTTATCTCTGAATAACTGCTGAAGCGTACACGGTGTATTCCAGTTCCGTTGGGACTGCGTGTGTGAAATTCCAAACTGCAATGCTATCTCTTCACGAGTTGCGGTGTTACGATGCTTGAAGTTTCAAAAACAGCTGCAGCAGGCAGCCTGCCCGCCAGTGAAACAGTGCCTGTCTGACATTCGTCGGAAAACGGCAGTGGAGCAGTGAAGGATCAAGTTTTATGAGTCCTTCAACGTGTATGGGCAGGAATTCTTCTAATTCGACCTGAATACCGAGAGAAAGTTTTCTGGTTTCTCCTCCATGACGGCACCCAAACCCACAAAGCGAAAACGGTGCACGAGTTTTTGGCCAGGATCACCTACCGTATGCGCCAGATTTGACACCAGTTAATTTCTAGTTTTTTCCCCAAATTGAAGTTGTAATGAAAAGCACAGATGCGACGGGATTAAGGATATCCAAGAAAATTGCACCGCAGTACTAAATGCAGCTCCAAAAAAAGGACTAACGTGACTGTTTCAAAACACTTAAAACGTTTTGATTCAGGGGAGACTACGTTGACTTTGTGAAAATATTCCATGGCCTCTACTCCATAGTAACAATCCTAACGGAACTGGGACACACTGTGAACATCCATTTGAATCTACTTTCTGCATTCATGCCTATGTCTCCCTGCACAATATTTACCTTCCACGCTTCACGCCATTACCAAATTGACTCTTGCTTGATGCCTATGTCTCCTATGAATCAACCCCTTCTTTTAGTCAGATTGTACCATAGATTTCTTCGTTCCTCAATTACATTTAGTACCTCCTAATTAGCTATTTGATCTACCCGTCAGCATTCTTCTACAGAAACACGTTTCATGAGTTTCTACCCTCTTTTTGTGTAAACTGCCTATCGCCTACGTTCCGCTTCCGTACAAGGCTACATTCCATACAAATAGCTCCAGAAAAGATTTTCTAACTGTTAAATTTATATTCGATGGTAGAAAAATCCTGTTTTCCAGAAATACTTTTCTATAGCCAATCCGCATTTTATATATCTCTATTTCGGACGTCACCAGTTATTTTGCTGAGCAACCAGCAATGCTCATCTTTCACTTCGCCTTATTTACTACTCTATTCCTTCAGCATTATGAGAACATTTGTGGTGGAAAAACAGCGGGATGGCTTAAATTAATTTAAAAATGGACACAGTCTCTACCGGTTGAGAGACTGTTTGTGTCCATATTTAAAGTATCCCCTGATCTGTTTAAACTACATTCCATTACCCCTGGTTTCTTTTTGTTTATATTTATCTTCAAATCTCTCTTGAAGAAATTATTCATTCGGTTCAAATTCTGTTCCAAGTCCTTCGCCATCTCTGACGGAACTACAGTGTCGTCGACGAGTTTTATTCCTTATCTCTGAACTTTATTTCTCTTTTCGGTTACTACAAATTTTTCCATTCTTCTACAGTAAATAATTCGTGTCAGTAATTTTCAGGTATGACATATTAAGCAAGTGATTTGGTAACCTGTGACATGTCAGCCCCTAATTTCTTTGGGACTGAAATTATTATATTCTTGTTGAAGTGTGAGAGTAATTCGCTTGTCCCATATGTCTGACAAACCAGGCGAAATAGTTTTGCCAAGGCTGGCTCTCTTAAGAACATCAGTAATACTGAGGGAATGTCGTTTATTCCAGTGACCTTGTTTCGAAATGGATCTTTCAGTGTTCTGTCATGTTTTTCTCGCAGTATTATACC
The DNA here is from genome assembly GCF_023897955.1 of Schistocerca gregaria. NCBI lineage: Eukaryota > Metazoa > Arthropoda > Insecta > Orthoptera > Acrididae > Schistocerca > Schistocerca gregaria. Next base: position 305,596,841 of record NC_064923.1, read on the forward strand.
TTCCAACTCATGTTCATGTACTTCTTTTTACCTCTCCATATAACTGTCTTAAAATTTGTTTCCTTTGTGCGATCCCTCTGTATATTCTTTCTACCTTTCAGCTTTCTCTTCTGTACCTGACATTGAAACTGTTGTCGACGATCATTAATCGATTCCTTTGGTGGTGTCGCCAACACAGGAAGTGATCTTGAATGTAGAGAAGACACTATGCTAAATGTGCTCTCGTGGTAAGCAATTCACGTATTTTCATGCTGATCATAAAACATGCTAGACACAGATGACTCATTATTACCACTGAACTAAAGTTTGCAACCCTGCAATCAAGGAAGAAACATTTTCAGATGTAGGCAGAGGTGCAAGTGTTGCTAACCCTACGGGATACTTGTGCACCATGTGTTCATAAACGGGACAGTTTTGCACCACGTGTTTATAAAACGAAGCTACCGTAGGAAGCGCCTTCTGACTGCGTTAAATTATTATTATTATTTTTTTAAGTTTCGCGCCGTACTTGGCAAACGTTATTCCGATACCAATCACTAATTCAGGAAGCCCACTAAGGCATTATCGCCTTCGCAAGTTTCAAGGTCCCTGAAGAAGTCTAAGGAGGACTGGCATGAGGTGACCAACTATCGCTTCTCAGAACGGCCATCAACTGGCCACATCGACGAAAGTAGGAGTCATGTACGGGATTTGTTGAACTCCGACTGTCGAATGACTGTTTGGATGACTGTTTGGATGACTGCACAGACATTGTAATGATAAATAGCCAATGTGCAGTCATGAAGAAGATTTCAGCAGAGGGTTCGAAACGTCGAGCACTGAAGAAGCTTGAAAAGGAATATGATGAGACTCAGAAAATTTTGTTATCAATGCAGTTGTCTTTTGCTATGAAGTAGTGCACAAGGAGTTTGTAGACCCAGGATAGACAGTTAACGTCCTCTACAAGGTGGATGTCCTCGAAAGATTAGGTCCTCTGCATGCGAAAGGAGAGCGCTGCTATTATGTAGTCCATCATAACAGCGCTCCAAGCCACACCGCTCTGGCGTAAATCAGTTCCTAACGAAACACAACTTGGCAAAGCTGCCCCAGGCTCCTTACAACACTAATTACCACCAAAAGACTTCTTTTAGTTTCCGAGGATTAAGACCGACCGCACCGAAGGCATTCAGGCGATCCGATACCTGATGAAGATCGCTATGAACGAGATTCCCTTCAGGGTCTTCCACGGCGCGTAGAATGCCTGTGACAATCACTATAAAAATATCTATATGCGCACGGTTAGCACTTAAAATATCTCTATATATCTGACACTATGCTTTGAGCAAATGTTTAGTAGAGAAGCATTGTTTTACTTACTGTAATTTAGTCATGTACCGTGCGTTCTTAACACCTCGACAAAAGAATGTGTTATTCCAATAGTTCGTGTTGCAATAAATCAAAACTCCTTATCCTCACGATTTCTTTCTTGTCTTATCGGAAACTACTTTCTCAGGCTGCTATGGACTTTGCTTCCCGCTCATGATATGAAATAGCTGCAGTGAAATTACTGAGCTTGCTCAGTAGCTGCTTGGTGGACCAGAACTGTGAACTGATCATTAGCGCCCATTCGCCGAACAACATTGGTCGACGTGAGTGTACGCACGCCTGCGGCAGCGTATGTTTACAGCACATGACTGCGCAGCACTCCACATCGCATCTCGCACAAGGCCAAACAGCACGGGATCCTTGCTGTATTAGCACCTCCGGTGGGAAGGTTACGGTGGTCGGTAGGGGCGCCACAGTCTGAAGGAGGCTCTAGAAAACACTTCTCACTGTGGCAGAAAGTTACGAAACATTAGGTTTAACGTTCCTTTTTTTCAGTGTCTCGAAAGAAAGGAGGTTTTCTAATATGTCAAGAAATGGGTGCGAGAAATCATGTGTTTTTCTTTAAGGCAGTGATGGCGGTAACCATAACAGAACTCGAAACTCGCTGTGTAGTGGCAGCGCATTTGTCGTGAATTTCGACAGTGGGAAAACAGCTACTAAGAAATTTCTTTGCTCAAACTCACTTGAATCAGACCAAAAGAGAATGTACTTATCTAGTTGTTATATACGGGACGGAAACAGTTTTAAAAAAAAGTTTGCAAAGGTGTTGCAGGGTAAGCTGTGCTGAGAAATAATTATTAAGAAAAAAATCGATAGGTAGCGCCGTTTCAGAGTTAATTATGATTGAAGCAAGCCAATCAGATAGTTGCACGCGCAAATTCAAGCGGTCCACCGGAGACTGTTCTTCGTTTGGTTTCTTAAAACCGAACACGAGAGCGGTATAAAAGTTGACAAAAACTGGACACGGGAAGGTAATAAGGATCAAACTCGAGCCAGAGGCTGAACAATCTCGTGTGCAATCTCTACGCTATGTGAAAAACTGACACTATCTGGCGGAACGCTTCAAATTTTGAGTGCAACAGCTATATTAATTTATTTCAATGCTAAATAATTCGGAGACAACGCAATGTAACAAATTTTCTTCCTTAACAATTATTTTTGAGCAAAACCTACCCTGCAACATCTTTCCTAGCTATACAGACTGTTTCTGGCCACCCCAAATATAAGCTTGTTAGCTACAGTCTGGAACCGCGCGACCGCTACGGTCGCAGGTTCGAATACTGCCTCGGGCATGGATGTGTTTGATGTCCTTAGGTTAGTTAGACTTAGGTAGTTCTACGTTCTAGGGGACTGATGACCTTAGAAGTCCCATAGTGCTCCGAGCCATTTCAACCATTTTATAAGATTCTTATTATTTATAATCCCGGGTATTGAGTGTTCTCTAGAATTCCCTGTACAAACTGAGATCCTGTTTTTAATGTGGGTTATATATATATATATATATATATATATATATATATAGAGAGAGAGAGAGAGAGAGAGAGAGAGAGAGAGAGAGAGAGAGAGAGACGAATTTTTTGCCTCTGTAAGCCAAGTAAAAAGAATAAATGCCAACTGTGATCAAAAGTGGCTTATGTGCGTTAAACAATAATCTTTTTATTAGTGCAATTATCACTGAAGGAGTACATTTGTAACTCAGCAGGCAGCATTTCTACATACATGACATAATAAGAGCAGAGTGAAAAGCTTTTGCTTGCTGCGGCACTGGAAATGCTACGACTCAATCTTACGGCTAATCAAAACAAAACAAGATAAAACAATTACAGTTTTTGAAATCACTCTGCTCTACTTCAGGAATTATATTTCAATTGTATGTGTCATTGGACACAAAACGAGTTAGCAAAATGTAAAAGTCTTAACACTGTTGAATGGAGATTCGCAAATCAGTACTTTTGGTTTGCAGGTCGCAGTGTGTTGTACTGTATTTCTGATACCAGGCAAAGTCTTGAAACAAAAACCTTTGAGTTCACTCCATTAATATTTAATAGTACACGATTTGGAATGGGAAAATTTTAGCTTGAAAAGTTATGGCGTTAGGGAATGAAACTAAGTGAAGTATGCCAGCTTATTTGTTTTCATATCACCTACATTTGCATTTAAAATAAAGATTTACTAAGACATTTCAACGATTCTGTGATATGCTCTTCCTAACGGGTCTTGTTTTTAACATCTAATTCCAATACTGTTGCACTCTCAGCCTCCTCGATGAGCTTCTTTCTTGTCATATTTTCAAAATGTGATGTGTTGGAATTCCTTGTGAGTCTTCAACTGCACGCAGTACGTCTTTTTGAAGTATAATGACAAAGATTAGCTGCAATAATGTGTTGATATTCATGAGAATTTCATTGGCCACTCTTTCTAAAACTATACATGATTTCTTACTTAACATAAAGTTTTCATCATTTCAAATTGGGCGTCTGGTAAAGTTACTGAGGAAAAGTCAGTACTATACAACAGGAAAGGTAAGAACAGTAAGTAAGGACCTTGTAAAACATCATAGACGATTAATACCCAGCTGAATGATGAGTGATTACATAATATAGGGAGCTTTCTAGTTAACACCCTTTAATTTACTTTAGAGGAACACAGTTTGAACCACTTTGTGGAATTAAAAATTCGAATCGAATTTATTGAAAATGAGTTCGTTTCTACACATTCAAATGCCTTTCACAGATCACATATTATATCGCTAGCTAATGAATTCTTGGCTAATGAAGAAACTACATTTAGCTTTATGTGGAAACAACTGGACGGACTTCAACGTCATTTCTAACTATTCTTTATTATGGAGTTCAACTTCTTCATATCGCAGCGAACCAGAAAATGCATGAGTATTAAATCATTGTTTACACAGATAACTTAATATGGAGCTAAACTCAGAAGCACGAATTTCAATTAATTTTGTTGGTATTTTCTGATAAAACCCAGGTATTATTTTTATGTTTTAAGGATTTTATGAAGGATATTCGTGAGGTGCAGTGACGATAATTTTCATACTAGTAAAGTTATTCATAAAGCCTGTTCTTAGGCATTCAGTGGTAGTTTTACTGAGCCTAATGTTTCAGAAACAGATATGAAATACTTGTTAAAAATTTAAACGATGCACTCTTACAGCTTTACTTCTCTTATAGCGTTACTACCACTCGTTTCCATTTCACCTATTTCGTTATTTCCCATACCATCTTTATACTTTTCTGCCCTGCATGGTTATCTTTTGCTCATAATGTATCTGCCTCTATTCCTATATTGCTTTCTAATAGCTTGCAGAGGCGCCTGTAGTGATCTACAGCATCACCATAAGACCTGCTCGCTATTGAGAAATAGTTTCTTTCTTGTTCCACAAGAGGCCTTTCTTCCAAAGTAATCAATCGTATTTTTGAGGACGTTTGATTCATATGACTTACTTCTGGGAGAAAACAACTCTCGAGTACTTCACAGACAGTATTACCAAATGGGTTGTAGTTATATTTTACATCTATGTCTTGAGCACACTATATGTTACTGAACTTAATGATATAGAGTCGTTTCCTAATAAAATCAATTTCTGGACGATTGAAAACCGTCATCTCAGATTTAATATATTTCGTTTCCTGATCACAACAGTTAACTTCCCCAGCTGGATGTTTACAGCTGAAATTAAGTTGAGTGATAAAATAGGTATCGCTGTAATTTATTACTGGAGGAGTTTTTACGAAAATCTTGGCTTGTGTGTGTACTGGGCAGTTACTTATTATTTCTGTGCATATAATCAGCTACATGCCGTCCAATTAACGTGAGTACACGAATAACTAAGTAACAGCCCCATACACACCAAAACTGTATTCCATAACACTCTCGCAACCCCAAATGTATAACGCTGACATACTAAGGACATCTTTTAGTATTTGTTAACTAACAGGCGCTCACAGAGTTGCAGATAAAATGATGCACGTTGAGAAAAAACGGCAGTAGATAAAAGCAAAGAAAATATGCTTCAAACAGCGACAATAGTTCTTAAAACATACCACAATATATACAAGAAATAAGGTAGTATGAAAGTATCCATAGGAAACTATATTCCGGAAAACGAACAGTAAAAGCGTAATAATGTGTTATTGCGTCTGTATTACTATGCTATTTTTTGGATGTTGTAGGTTCAAAAACGCACTGATGGTGATATTTGTCACCGGAGCTGGTTTGGGAAATAACTAAAAAACAAATAACACGGTGTTTTGCATACATAATTCTGATATTGTTGTAATGCACTGTCTATTATTGATTGTCAAACAACCAAATTCTTTAGAATTAGTGTGTTCTTTCAGTACCAGAAGTGATTTTAAATACAACAGGATAGCACTTCAGATTTAGAATGCCATGCCATGTAAGAGAATGCTGATCAGAAAGTTGGTAAATAATACAGAAAAACTGCCTGCAATTCATTTAAAATATCCCAATTAGAAAAATGTTACAATATATTGAATGTGTCATTAATATCCTAACTGAATTGTGGTGTTCAGTTTCAATAAAGTAAGACTTCTATAATACTGGGAACAACAGTGGTTACAGGTAGTGTACTGGTGCCTTCACCGCTTTAGTGTGTCAATGTAAATATTGTTACAAGTTGTTTTCGACGTACTCGGCTGTTGCTGTTCACAATAACTGAAAAGGATCTAATTGGAAACATGCTTTTGAGTTTCCTTACCGAAAAAGTCTGATATCTCATTTGCGGAGCATGGTTTCTGAGTAACCACATGAAGGCCACCTCTGCCTCAGTTCAATTACTTTTATTGTTGTCTTTAGTAGTTTTCTTTTTGAAAGCATTTCGTAATATAAGCCCTCAATTTTCCTATTAATCTGGAGCTGGTGGGGTGTAGAGTGTATCTAGTCGAGACTGCCCACACAAATGACTAGTAGGTGGTTGACCACAAGTTGCAGATATTGCGAAAATCCGCGTAAATACGCGCCACAAGCGTGCCTAAAGCCCCCTGTCGCAGACCAGGCGCAGGCACTTCGAGCGCACTCAATCACTCTAGCATTATCAGCTCTCGTTTCGCTCAGTGATACTATTCGCCATGTGCAGACCTCCCTTCCACTTCTCACAAGTTCGTCCACCCTCTCCAACAGCGAGCTCACAACAACCCAACCCTTTGAAACTTCCTGGCAGATTAAAACTGTGTGCCGGACCGAGACTCGAACTCGGGACCTTTGCCTTTCGAGGGCAAGTGCTCTACAAACTGAGCTACCCAAGCACGACTCACGCCCCGTCCTCACAGTTTTACTTCTGCCAGTACCTCGTCTCCTACCTTCTAAAATTAACAGTAAAGCTGTGAGGACGGGGCGTGAGTCGTGCTTGGGTAGCTCAGTTTGTAGAGAACTTGCCCTCGAAAGGCAAAGGTCCCGAGTTCGAGTCTCGGTCCGGCACACAGTTTTAATCTGCCAGGAAGTTTCATATCAGATCACACTCCGCTGCAGGGTGAAAATCTCATTCTGGGAATCCAACTCTTTCTTCCGCTCCGCTGATTCTGTATCGGTAATTTTTATATGCAAAGTTGAAGGAATATTTAATTTGTTTTTAATAATCTCATTAAAATTTGGTTAGTATTTGACGAAACATTGCTTCCGACGTCTGATTAGAAACATTAATCTTGAGGTAATAAAATAACTTACCAGAGGTGCAAAGTAAAAAAAGAATAGATATCCCTGCATCACTCTACTAAGTTAACACAATTGTTGAACAACGTAAGTATTGATGGATGTGATAGATAAAACCGAACGTCACACCAGACAAAAATTCTTCCCCAGCATACACGAAACCAGATATTCGCGTTCCAAGGACGTTCTTCGGAACAAGTGAGCTCCCTGAGCACGTCTCAGAACCCAGTTCAGATTTGTAGCGTAATTATGACAGCCAACGCATTTGTGATAAATTTTTTATGCTACTGCCTATTATAATTGGTGCATTATATGACAGAATTGTAATATTAATAACTGTAGCACTAGATATAGCATTTCCTCGAATTCTAGGGTTGCCCTCTTTGCTTGTGGTAGTGTACTTTAGCCGTCAAGTGGTTTTTGGGTACAAGACAGTATAATTTCTACTCGTCGACCTTCGCGGTCCTCAATTATGTTGTTACGTTTATCACTAATCTAATTTCTACACTACAAACACAGACTCAGAACTGTTCTTGCACATAATTTCCTCAACTCTCAGTCGTATATGTTCCAATCTCTGTCCTTACCTACAGATTTTACCTTGTACAACTCACTATAGTACCACTGAATTTATTCTTTGTTGTCCTAGGAAAGCGTTCGACTATTTAAAATCACATGTCCTACCGTCCTGCCTGCAGAGTCTTGTACCGCAAGGAAGCAAGGGAGGGAATGTTGTTATGGGTGGCCAGTATCCTCTTTCTACAAAACAAATGCATTCGTGGATTAATATGTTTTTTTATTTACTTGTGCCGGTACTGCAAAGTTCACTTAACTGAAGTAGAGTCCATGTGTTGTGGCACAAAGTCTTCCGTAACAGTTCTCTTGCAGACAATACCAGTAATCCTGCTACTGAAAACTTTAGTGTCACTGCTAGCCTCGCTCTGCGATTGAATGACAGACGCCGCAATGGAATGTGAGTCGAGTCGAGTGAGGCCCTCTGGCCAGTGGCAGTGACCTAAATACTTGTTGTAGAGAGGGCGTTGGCGGCATGGTTCTTGCAGATGTGTCTCTGGCGTTTCACGTCATAGGCGACTGTGCCAGAGTGTGAAATATTTAAGAGATTAGTCGACGGAAGACACTGGGACACGATCTCCTGGTTCACAGTTTAAAGAATGTACAGAATGACAGAAAAGTAAGAATACTATCATAAGACAGTCGTACAAGTGGATTTTTTGAATAAAGTAAAATCAGTGGCCAGCAATTTTTAATAATACCACTTATCAGTAATAAATAGCACCATGTCTGGGTTTGAGCCGACATGTTTGTCTTCAGACGGCTGCTCATATTTACAGTAAATTATGATAAATGTGTGATAATCATTAATTGTAGCGTATGTTCCTTGACAGCACAAAACGATGTAGGAAAAGCGAACTGCTTTATAGTACACTATCCAAACAATGGATTATAAAACCTAAATAACTTCCTAAGATAAGAAGTGAATTAGTTTTGTCATATCAATCGAAAATTGTGCGTTTTGTTATTGCTATTTTCAAAGAAGTGCATATGTTGATGAGTACCAGCCCCGATTAAACAGTTTAACGATATTGAAAATTCCGATATTGTAAAATATTACTCACCTAAGTATTTCAGCTACAAAGATGTTTATATACAAATATTGCGATCTACAAACTCGTGACTGAGCGAAGGATTTTTTCTGTCAGAGAAGTTACGTGTGCAACATCTCACACATCAATGGTCAAGAAAATTGAAGTTGTAGAAGTTGCATTATTTTTTACTTTATTATGGCCGCTAAAAATAACACATCTTTAAGTATACAAGAATTCAGCATGCGTATCTTCGTGCCTGTAAAAACTCTGAAAATAGTCGGTCGACTGACTTGACGTGTAATACAACGTTGCAAAAGTATAAACTCATGTTTTTATACAACTATTTATAATATATATAAATAAATATGAAATATATGACCGGGAAACGTTTTTAGTAAAAACCGAGAAAAGTTCTTGACTGATTGAATAATTTTTACACGATACTCTAATAAATATTCTGACGGACATACCATGAATGTTTTTAATGTATGCACTATGTAAATGTATATCTAATTTACAAGGGGGAACATTGTTACCAAAAATTTCGAAACGTTCTTGACAGATTTACTTAAAACTTTACGCGATACTATCACTGAAATTCAGACGAACGGTCGGCTACACTTTTCACGTTATAAATAATATTGAAATTAAAAGTAGTATATAAAGAGAAAACAATGTTACCAAAAATCAGAAAGTACTTGCACAATTTACTTCCACTTTTTACACACTACTCTCTTTAACATTTGGACGACTTCAGATGGAAATAGACAGTACAATTTTCTAAATAATAAAGTACAGGTTTTTCCGTTAAAACAAAGAAAGAGAAAGAATGTTCTCTACTGTAAAAAATGTGTGGTTTTGTTTTCTTTGTGGCGCCCAGTTTTAACTGAGGTAGTTCATTTAAACAGTTAGGCAAATTTTTTCTCCCGTGTAGTTGTTCCTCACCATATATATGTTTTTTAAACGTACATTGTGTACACAACAACATGGTGTGCTCTTTTCTTCCTCGCAGACGGATTTCACAAAAAACAGGAAAACTGTATTTCTGGCTTATCCACTTAAGATTAGAATACTGTTGCAGAATCTGAATTTGCTATACCAATATATAATAATAAATGTGCCTCAACAGGGGACGGGATAGGAGGTGGCAGAGAGATGGAAGGAGAAGATGAAGGATGGAGAGAGGGTGAATGAGGAAGAGATGGACAAAATATGGGGAGGAAGTGATGGACAGAGGTGGATGGGACAAGGAGATTAGGACGTATATCCAATCCCTATGCGTATTAGAAAAGTGTCCTCTCTCTTTTATTTATTTTCCATTTAACCGGACTGAGAGATAGCAACGCGTGCCAGGTGCAGCTAATACTGAAATAAGCCCGGATACCTAAAAGCGAGGTTCTGCCAAATTAAAACATAGGAGTAACCAGGTAGCCAAATGGCGAAGAAGAGCCTGGAGATACGTTTCAGGAAAAGTCCACGAATCTATTATTTCATGGCCCTTCATTTCCTACGAACGATAGTTGACTGATCCCTTCTGCGATGAATCGACAAGCAACGTCTTTTTTCTGCTACTGGTTCAGCTTTGATATGTATTTCATTTTCATGTAAGTATACTATACTTGAAGTTCGGATCACTTCGTTTTGGAAATGGTTGCACTTATTCTCAGCAGTATTCAGACTAAATTTCTGGAAACGTCTTCCAGCTTTGTTCAGAGTTAATACATTAACTAAATTAAACGATCATACAAGATGATACTTTTAATATTTAAATACGTAGCAGATAGTACTTTAGAATTTTAAAATATTTCTGAGAAAAAACTTAGAGGTAGAAATTGCTGTGGTGACGTTTATTCTTTCGCATGATTTGGTATATTTGATATGACATATGAAGGGAGCCAGCATACGTGGCGTCGCAGGAGGAATGCGCAATATCTGGGGAGCTGGTGTTACTGCGTGCTACCGGCATCCTCCATGTCGTATGCCGCTTACAAAGGAGGTGGGCGGAGTTACAGGGTGCTCGCGTTCCTCGCGCAAAGCCCTTGAGTCTCCTGTTGCTGCGTATGGCGCCATTACTGCAGAGGGTACGTCGGCCTTCTCACTTATAACACAGTTTCAACAACAAAAAGAAAAAAATAGAAATATCTAAAGTTCTTACACTGGAAAAGAATTAGATACGTATAAATTTACTTTAATTTACGTCTATGGTCACAAAATTTTTGTTATCAGATTACCGGTTTCGGTCTAAAATGACCGCCTCCAGATCTGCAGAAAAAATATGGGAAAATCATAAATACATTCGCAGATTGTCTACAGCTTAAAGACAATAAATACACGATAATGAAAAGTACATACTAACATATGTATGCATTTGTGCGCTTTAAGTATGAAGAAGCATACCTGTGTTTCATAAAAACAATGTCCTAATGTACTGCACCCACAGTGGCATCGTCAAACGTTAAACGCAAAATCAGCACCAGCATCGCCAAATATATCTGAATAACATCACATGCACGAGTCATGCTGTCAGTAGCACTGCCGTTCAAAACAAACTGCCGTACTGTAGCCACAAGATGTTTGTGTTGTAAGTGCACCAGACGTCGCTGCTGCAGGCATATACTAGTTTTCAGTGATTAAGGAGCTACAGTCTGATACCGCGCGACCGCTACGGTCGCCGGTTCGAATCTTGCCTCGGGCATGGATGTTTGTGGTGTCCTTAGGTTAGTTAGGTTTAAAGTAGTTCTAAGTTCTAGGGGACTGATGACCTCAGAAGTTAAGTCCCATAGTGCTCACAGCCATTTGAACCATTTTTTTTTATTAATTGAACAGTGTGAAATAAAGGCGGGGATTGATTCGTTGAAGTCTGTAATGAGATTATAAGGTATAAAGGGCATCACAGCAATAAAAAGCGATGAAATCAAACAAGACAAAAGTCAGATTGTAAAAAAGAAGAGGAGTTACTAGACAGTAATTGACATATGCTCAAGTGCCAATATTCTTCACAATGACCTAAGTAATAAATATCGTTCATAGTGCAGAGAATAATATAAAAACTACATAACAAATAGCTAAAGAAGCCACAATGAAGGAAAACATAGTGCTGCACACAATCAGCACCCTCTGTTACCGGTAACGCCAGAGTTAACGTATAGGCGAGAAGTGGTTAGAAGAACGTGACCGCCAGGGGGCCCCATGTACCCTGCGGCACTCCGTTGCAAGAAAAGAATGAAAAAATTCCGTAGCAGTGAGTGAAAAACATAATCTAGTTACTGCAGTACATTACATGAATAGAAGGAACAAAAAAGTACTCGAGTTATGCACTGCTACGGAACTTTACTATTCTTTTCTTGCAACGTACGGCAGTTTGCTTTGAACAGTGCTTCTACTGCTGACAACATGACTCGTCCATATGCTGTTATTTATATATATTTGGCGATGCTGGTGCTGATTTTGGGTTTAACGTTTGACGATGCCACTATGGCTGCAGTACATTTCGACATTGTTCTTATAAAACACAGGTATACCTCTTCGTACTTACAGGGAACAAAAGCACATATATGTGTCAGTAGTACTTTTCATTATGATCTATTTATTGTTTTTAGGCTGTAGACATTCTGCGAGTGTATTTACGTTCTTCCCATATTTTTTGCTGCAGATGTGAAGATAGTCATTATAGACCGAATCCGGTGGTCTGTTAACAAGAAGTTTGTGATCATAGACGTACATTAAAGGAAATTTGTTTTATATGCGGGTCACTGTTTTATTCGCGACAATGTCGCAGCTTGTGAAATTAGATAAGTAACAAAAGAAAATAAATTTCTAATTTTTGTCTCCGTTTCTAATTGATTCAAGCAGTGACAAAACTTGTAAATTACTTCAAAATTCCTCGATTTAGAATAAATTACTGAGAAACGATACACTATTTACTCACAGGCTACCTTGCTTTTTGCCAGTGACAAAAGTTCGATGAGGATTCATCGAGAAGGTTAATGAACCTACGAAGGTGTCAGTTTGCAAATTTCTTCTCGTCCTGTGATTGATCTTCTCTGAACAGTTTCACAATCATGTTCCAGTAACCTCTCGTGAAGCAGCGTTTCCAAGTTCCGCTCTTAAGATGACTGCAGAAATTATACTCATACGCTCGACTAACTCTACCTTTAAATTTGCAAGAATAAATGTTCCACTTCGTTCGTCTTTATCGATAAACATTTAACTTGCGCCGCTAACAGCTTCCTAATCAGTTTCATAAACATTGAAAATATCCGTATCCTAGTTTCTGTCACTGAAAAATGATGTAGTCCTAATCTATCACAAGAAAACTGATCGTTTCTGGGTGTAACCTGTATGCAATTCTTCTCACCAGAACACAGCGCTGTTGACGAACTACGAACAACTCGAACAATCTTTTGGCAGTCGAGCATAATCGCCTGCTTACGGAAACTAACAGTGCACGTTTCCGATTAGTACAAACTACTTTTAAAAATTGCAATTTTTTCCAGCCACCAGGACATTAATTTTTGAAACTGAGTTCTCTCCGCGACATCTATGAATTTTTTGCCAACTAGGTTACCTCCGTGCTTTTGTGTTTTTCAGCTGTGAGCTTTCAGGTATTTTACTAGTGCCGTACAATCCCTTTTTTTTTCAGATAAGTTTCTCTTTCTCGGAATCACGTCCACTTTCAAATTTGTCTGTGATATGTAGCGACGAAAACATTTAGGTGGTATGCGAAACAGAAAAATACATAGACTACAAAGTTTAAAAAGTAAGTTGCATGTTATGAATCTGAATGCTGCAGAGGACCTACCCTGAAACATTTTCTATTTATCAAACTTATTCTCCCGTCTAGGTCTGACAAAGATCTGTCACTCTTAGCGTCTGATCTCATTTATTTCACTACTAAAAATTTTAAAATGCATTTGTAACCTACAGTACTTCCTATTGAACTGAGAGAGTCGTCCACCGGGTAGAATAGCAGATGATTTTCTTTAAGTTCACAAAGGTTACCGTGAAAGTGATTACTCGACATCGTTTCCTAGCGATCTCTAAATGAGAATTTTGTCGCTATTAAGGTGAATTATTGCATCCATATTCGAAACCAATTGCGTGAAAATTGAAATGTTATGAAACTTGGTTAATAGCACCTGGAGCGCTATCCAACAGCGATTCTGCTTGGCGTGGTTCAATAAGTTCTAGGTAGATTTCCATTGGTAGGTGGAAACAGGTCACATTATTTCCGTGTAGGACAGGCAAGACGCTTGTGGAGCCGGAACAGGAGTTGTATCGTCCAACAAATGTGTTACATTGGGTTAAGACCAGGCGAAATTGGTGGCGAAGACAGCAATGTGAGATCACTATCATGCCTATCAAATTACTATACCACGATTCAGGTCTGGAAGAAGTCATGATCGTCGAGAAAGGAATCCCGTCTGAAGAGATGCAGGCAATGCGCTAAATTGTTAACGAAGACCACAGCTATCATGGTGTCTCATACTATTCCAGTGATTTCGCGTTCCCATCTCGATGATTCTGTGACGACTGCAACCGTAAGTATGTCGTTGAGTGAACATTTTGGACTGAATTGTGAGCTCTGAGAGACTTGGGCCTGCACCAGCATTTAGCTCTGTCGTCAGAAACACAGAAGGCCACTGCCTATCCTCCTTAACGAAGAAGGCAAGCCTCCGCCCTCCACCATCTGTGATGAGTCATGGACACCAACATCTAGTCACCTAAGCGTGGTTTCATCGTCCTTCGATCTCTTTCCATAGATGCTCTCGACAGTAGCACGAGAGCAGCGAACAGCCGGCCAAATTCATCGATTCGAGAAGCTCGTTGCTAAGTGCTGTTCCATATCAACGATTTTTTTTGAGTCAGCAGTGTTCTGACTGGTTTGATGCGGCCCGCCATAATTTCATCTTCTGTACTAACCACTTCATCTCAGAGAAGCACTTGCAACCTACGTCCCCAATTATCTGCTGGATGTAGCCCACTATCTGCCTTCCTCTACAGTTTTGTCCTCTACAGGTCCCTCTAGTACCATGGAAGTCATTCCCTCATGTGTTAACAGATGTCATATCGCCCTATGCCTTTATATTCTGAGTGTTCACTACATATTCCTTTCCTGCCTGATTTTGCGGAGAACCTCCTGTTTCCTTCCCTTCTCAGTACAACAAATCACTAACATTCGTGTGTTGCAGCACATCTCAAATGCTTCTCTTTAGTTTCGTTTTTCCCATGGTCCACGTTTCTCTGCCATACAATGCTGTACTCCAAACGTACATTCTCAGAAATTTCTTCCTCAGATGAAGGCCTATGTTTGATACTAGTAGAATTCTCTTGGGTAGGAATGCCCTTTTGCTAGTGCTAGTTTGCTTTTGATGTCCTACTGGCTCCGTCCGTCATTGGTTATTTTGCTGCCTAGGTAGCAGAATACCTTATCTTCATCTACCTCCTGACCATCAACCCTGCTGTTAAGTTTCTCGCTGTTCTCATTCTACTACTTCTTGGACCGTGGAACTACACAATTCCTTAGAAAATCAAAATTACAATCTCACTACAGTTATTTAAAGGAAAAAGGAAGACCGGGACCTCTGTTGATAGACAATCTTGTACTTGTTTTACAATTTTCGTTTGACTCCAAACAGACTTTATTATAAACTTCAATTCGGTCATCTGCCCTATTACTGATGCAATATGCAAATCTTCACTTTGATTGAATTACATAAACACGAATAAGAATCATGTTATTTTGCGTCAGTAACCAAAATTATTGATAGTAGGCACTGTGAATAATCAATCACAAACAATTGACCTTGTTTAACCACGTCTCAGGAGACTAATAACACTATAAACGTCCAACTAAAGTTACACAGTCACATAATACCACAACTTCATAAAGAACAAAGAGATCTTAAAGCTTAATAAAACTGAACTGCCCACTTAAAGGTTCACCGTGAAAGATGCTTATACTAAAAACACAAAATATGCCAGCTAAGGTCGCAAAACTTGCACACAGGAATAATAACACGTTGCACGTTCATTAAATATACACAAATGATTAACATAAGTGTTAAATAAGAAGGGATAGTAATAAATCAACCAATAAAATGACTCACAGAAACGTCAAAATTAACAAGGTATCCTCATTTGATTAACGGACATAATGACTCAGGATGATTCCCAATTTGCACTTAACTTTAGAGAACAGCGTTAAGGCCCATAGCTGTGTTAGGAAGCAATAACGCTACGCCCGGCAGGTAATACGAGCGTTCACTCCCCACGGATGTCCACAGGGTCACATAGCAGGCGGTATACATTTATATATAATCCGACCGGCCCCACAATGAGCAGTCCTGACAAGAATCCATAAGCGCGCCGACGCCAGGGAACGAGCAGCCTTAACGAATGGCCTGGAGCACAAATAGATTGCAATGAAAACAAGGTCAAATTACAGTCACACTGGAATGTACAGTAAGCACGCCCCCAAATTCTTAAGGAGAAATACTCTAACATTACCGGTCTGCCAGTAAATTAGCAGGAAACTTAGAGATCACTTTCGGTTGCCTTAAGGCAATTTCAACATTAAATAAACATACCAAATTCTGCCGTGACAAATGATTAACCCTTCTAATACCGTGGGGTCTGTAATGACCCCAGGCCGTAATTTTCTGTAAAATATCCTTATTTCCTATTCCTAAAAATTATGAAAAATTCGGACTTTTCTTGAATTAAGTAATGGGTTCGTAATATATTACTATAAATTTTTGAAAATATTTAGTATTGCAGAAAATCAAGAAAGAACCACTGAATTCCATTGGGGTCAAATGCGACCCCAATGCCGTATTATTACCCAATAATGCTGCATTGAAACCGTAACTGTTGCTATATTTCCTTTGTTTTATTCTTGTAAATATAGTTCAAAGGCGACAGTTATTTGTTCCATACACGTGGAGACTACTATTGTGTGTGTTGCATTTAGTGTAAAATGTCTCGTCACCTTTCCGAAGGCGAAGTGCTTGAAATATTACTGCACGATAATCCTCTACCTGGAGAATCAAGTAGTGATATCAGCGATATAGTTTGTGATGTCTCATGCAGCGATGGAGAAATTGTCATCTTAGAAGAGATTATTACTCAATCAGACGGAAGTTCAGAAGAAGATTTGGACAGCGCAGATGTCCAGCCTGAACAGAAAGTAACACATATTTCTGACTTGTGGCATTTCATGGTAGATGTCCATTTCGGCAATAAATTCCTTCAAAACCAGAAAAATATGGGTTGAAATTATGGGCTGTATGTGAAAGTACAACGTCTTACGATCTCAATCTCAAAGCTTACACTGGTCGAGAAGAAAATGAATCTCGTGAAGTTGGTCAAGGCAAGAGATTTGCTCTAGTTTTGGTGAAAGGCTTAGAAAACAGTGGCAGAAATGTAACAACTGAAAATTTTTTCACTAGCCTTAGTTTGGCGAGAGAACTTCTGAAAATCAATCTCACATTCTTAGGAACAATTAGAAAAAATTAAGGAGAACTAGTACAAGCTTTCACTCAGACCAAAGGTCGAGTCAAATATTCATCTATTTTTCGATTCCAAGAGCATTCTTCAAATCTTTCATATTGTCCGAAAAAGTGAATAGTTGTAACTTTGCTCAGTACAATGCATTCAAGGATGGAAATGGAAGATCGTGAAGAATGCAAGCCAGTAATGATTCTGGATTATAATAAAACAAAATCAGGAGTAGATACCATGGACAAGCTGGTTAGAACGTACACCACAAAGAGGGTGAGCAGAAGGTGGTCAATGGTATTATTTTAGAACATGATTGATATCAGTGCACTGAATGCATTTATCATATGGCTTCATCTTACACTAGACTGGGCAGAAAGGACCAACTACAAGACGCGGGCATTTCTCATAGAATTAGGAAAACAGCTCGTCGGAAGAAGGCCAGACAAAATTATTTCTGCAGTACTTCCATCAACAATACAGACAAAACAAAGTCTGAGGATAAAAAATTCACCTATAAATGTTCAAATTGTGGATGTTCTGTGTGTAAAAGCCACTCTGCAATTCATTGCTGTAAGTGTAATGCGTCATAAATGTCAATTCGGAATTTAATAAAAAATATTTGTAGTTTCATGAGAATAGTTTGTAAATTTTACGGAAACAAATAATTTTTCAAAAATATGCATTTTAATTTAATGTGATGTCACTGACATCATGTTTTAAATTGTGGAAAAATAAGGAATGTGATTTTATCGTACCATTATTAAAATTACCCTTTTAAAAAAATAAATTCCGTTGGGGTCACTAAAGACCCCAATGGTACTCACTGTAACAAAAAATACTCGGTATTAGAAGGGTTAAGCCATTGACTCTACGGCTGCCGGGCACGTACACAAACGCAGCCAGTCTCAAAGCGGACAATATGTACTAAAACAAATTAAAATTTGCATGAAAACCACTTAAAACACACACTCTACGAATGATCAAATCTGAATGAGGAATATTAGCATTCTTAAAATAACCACTGTGGAACGAAGTTCAGAATCATCTTCGGCAGACCCATGTCACAATAAGTTTCAACAATCTTCTTAGTTTAACACAGAATAAAAGTCATACGTAACTTGGAACTTGCAAATTACGAGCTGGGAAGCTGTTCAGAGTGATACGACGAACCCACCACAATTTTGCACGTCAAGTTGCGCAATGATCGTGATCGCACATGCCTAATGAAATTCTACAATAAGTAAGGCTATCGCTACCGAAGGAAAATAACACCGGTAAGTCGTACGAAAGTGTACAACGGAGTCTTCTGAAGGAAGAATCTATTCTAAAGTTAAGCTAAATACTAACGATTATTTTGAAATGAGTGGAATATAGTACAGTCGCTCCCGAACCCCACAGGGGAGGAAGGCTACCACGTAATATTTACTACAAAAGTTACTCGTAATGCAAAGAAAATACTGATTATCTTAAAAGAGGGATAATTAAACGGTCGCCAACCCGCTAGGGCAATGAATCTCCAGAAGCTTAAGAAAGACAACGGCAAAAAATTTAAGCAAGTAATCACTGGCGTGGCAACAGAAGGTTGTCACACTTCTCCAATCCACAAGAGTTCATGAGAAAATAAATCAATCAGAAAGCACTGGATTTGCAGTTAAGTATTCTGAAATAATAAATTTTGAATGTAAAGTAAACGACGCTACTGGTCAAATAAATGACTCGTTTAACTTAAACTCTGTTACGTAAGAAAGTGACTTTGAATAACCTCTGTGTAACGTAGCGCTAACTTTAGGAAAGAACAAGCAATTTATCTTTGATTTTTGAAAGACTAAATTTAATTTACTTCAAGCAAATGAGCAACTGATTTTACTAGCAAAATAACAAAAATTAGATACATACAGGGTGTTTCAAAAATGACCGGTATATTTGAAACGGCAATAAAAACTAAACGAGCAGCGATAGAAATACACCGTTTGTTGCAATATGCTTGGGACAACAGTACATTTTCAGGCGGACAAACTTTCGAAATTACAGCAGTTACAATTTTCAACAACAGATGGCGCTGCAAGTGATGTGAAAGATATAGAAGACAACGCAGTCTGTGGGTGCGCCATTCTGTACGTCGTCTTTCTGCTGTAAGCGTGTGCTGTTCACAACGTGCAAGTGTGCTGTGGACAACATGGTTTATTCCATAGAACAGAGAATTTTTCTGTTGTTGGAATTCCACCGCCTAGAACACAGTGTTGTTGCAACAACACGAAGTTTTCAACGGAGGTTTAATGTAAGCAAAGGACCGAAAAGCGATACAATAATGGATCTGTTTGAAAAATTTCAACGGACTGGGAACGTGATGGATGAACGTGCTGGAAAGGTAGGGCGACCGCGTACGGCAACCACAGAGGGCAACGCGGAGCTAGTGCAGCAGGTGATCCAACAGCGGCCTCGGGTTTCCGTTCGCCGTGTTGCAGCTGCGGCCCAAATGACGCCAACGTCCACGTATCGTCTCATGCGCCAGAGTTTACACCTCTATCGCTACAAAATTCAAACGCGGCAACCCCTAAGCGCCGCTACCATTGCTGCACGAGAGACATTCGCTAACGATATAGTGCACAGGATTGATGACGGCGATAAGCATGTGGGCAGCATTTGGTTTACTGACGAAGCTTATTTTTACCTGGACGGCTTCGTCAATAAACAGAATTGGCGCATATGGGGAACCGAAAAGCCCCATGTTGCAGTCCCATCGTCTCTGCATCCTCAAAAAGTACTGGTCTGGGCCGCCATTTCTTCCAAAGGAATCATTGGCCCATTTTTCAGATCCGAAACAATTACTGCATCACGCTATCTGGACATTCTTCGTGAATTTGTGGCGGTACAAACTGCCTTAGACGACACTGCGAACACCTCGTGGTTTATGCAAGATGGTGCCCGGCCACACCGCACGGCCGACGTCTTTAATTTCCTGAATGAATATTTCGATGATCGTGTGATTGCTTTGGGCTATCCGAAACATACAGGAGGTGGCGTGTATTGGCCTCCCTATTCGCCAGACATGAACCCCTGTGACTTCTTTCTGTGGGGACACTTGAAAGACCAGGTGTACCGCCAAAATCCAGAAACAATTGAACAGCTGAAGCAGTACATCTCATCTGCATGTGAAACCATTCCGCCAGACACGTTGTCAAAGGTTTCGGGTAATTTCATTCAGAGACTACGCCATATTATTGCTACGCATGGTGGATATGTGGAAAATATCGTACTATAGAGTTTCCCAGACCGCAGCGCCATCTGTTGTTGACAATTGTAACTACTGTAATTTCGAAAGTTTGTCTGCCTGAAAATGTACTGTTGTCCCAAGCATATTGCAACAAACGGTGTATTTCTATCGCTGCTCGTTTAGTTTGTATTGCCGTTTCAAATATACCGGTCATTTTTGAAACAGCCTGTACCAAGCCATCAGAAGTCACTCCCTAAGCTGAATACAGAATAAATGAAATTGGGCACTTTTAATTTGTGGTGCAACTTTAGTTATTAGTTTTGCCAGTGAAATTTTACGTTAGTTTAAGTGAATGAAGTCAACACTAAAATTTGCAAATAATTTTAGCCTCCGTTATGCAATACAAGAACGACTCAGAAAATTTAGACTGAAACTAGACATTCGCAAACACACAAAACTGGCAGTAAATAGTTAATAAATTCAAAATTCTTACGACACTAGGTGAGTGCTTGGGAAGGAAAGGGGCCCTGCCTGGTAGTAACGTCTGAGGACAATGACAACTCAGGTACCCTACAAGTATTAACTATTGCAAGTCATTACTCAAGTTGGTCATACTTTGTGAAATAAATATACGAGGGTGAGTCAAATGAAAATCTTAAATATTTTTAAAAATATTATTTATTGTGCAGAAGTGGTACAAAGCCGTTTCACTTTTCAACATAATCTCCCCCACACTCAATGCAAGTCCTCCAGTGCTTACAAAGTGCATAAATTCCGTTAGAAAAAAATTCTTTTAGTAGTCCGCGCAACCACTCATACACCGCGTGGCGTACCTCTTCACCAGAACGGAAATTCTTCCCTCCCAATGCGTCTTTGAGTGGTCCAAACATATGGAAATCACTTGGGGCAAGGTCTGGATTGTTGGCTCTCTTCGTTCCCGGTTGGTGGAAGTGAACCCAGGTTTCGTCCCCAGTAACGATTCTTGCAAGAAAGCCATCACCTTCTCGTTCAAAGCTCCGAATAAGTTATTCACAAGCATCAACACGTCTTTCTCCCATTTCAGGAGTCAGCTGTCGTGGTACCCATCTTGCAGACACTTTGTGAAACTGGAGCACATCATGCGCAATGTGGTGTGCTGACACATGACTAATCTGTAAACATGCTGCAATGTCCTTCAGTGTCACTCGGCTGTATTCCCCCACTATGGCTTCAACTGCTGCAGTGTTCCTTGGAGTCTCAACTCGTTGTGCCTGACCTGGACGAGGAGCATCTTCCACTGAAGTCACACCATTTGCGAACTTCCTACTCCATTCGTAGACTTGCTGCTACGACAAACATGCATCACCGTACTGAACCTTTATTCGTCGATGAATTTCAATAGGTTTCACCCTTTCACTACGCAAAAACAGAATAACCGAACGCTGTTCGCAAGTCGCAAGTCGTAAGTGGGGCGGCCATCTTTATACTGATACTGCGACGGGATGTATGCATCTGCACTATGCTGCTACCTACAGGCCATTCTGCACGCTGTTTTTAGCACGCTTACCAACTCACATAATAACGGCGCGAAGTTCCGATTTGTTATTACAAATTGGAGGTTTTCATTTGACTCACCCTCGTTGAGCCGTGGTAAAAATTTGCTGTTTTGAAAAGCGCGCCACAGAGCGTAGTGTAAAGCAACCGCCCTCTGTTCCTGGGGGTGGTGCCGCTGTGGCTACCGCAAATTTGGTGTCTCCCTCTGGTGGGAAAGGGGAAAAGTTGCTTGTTCACGTGCACTTAACGAGCGCTGTGAGCTCGGCAGTGGGGCAGTCTGAGTCAGTCAGTCGGAGGCAGTTGGTCAGCCAAGTTAGTTTGGGTCTGTCTCTCGTCCGCATTGGTGAGGCGGTTAGTGTCTGTCGGTCGTCTGGAGTGCTAGTATGTATTAGGCCGCCAGACTGCTCGAGTTCGCTCAGGCAATGGGCATTGGCGGTTGGATTGATCGGTTGGTCGGTCGCGCACTGGCACACAAGATGACTCGTCCGCCTGGAGCGTCGGCGCATGTGAGGTCGCCTCGTGAGTCCAGTGGCCGCGCCGTATAGCTAGGTGTAGTGGCTTGGCAGCCAAGACGGCAGCAGCAGGAGTCAACCCACGACATCGGTCTGGCCGGGGCGAGCTGCGGCGCCGTGAAACGGGAGATCGTCGCCCCTTCCTGCGTCCGTTGAAGTGGCTGCCAGCGGACGGTTAGGGAGAGCGTTTTGGGGGTGCTGCGTCAGTTCTTCGCCAGAAATCGCAGTTATTAGAAGTTAAGTGATTCGTGATATGTTGTTTCAGTTACTTGTTAAATTCTACTTGTTTTCTTGGTCGGTCTCTCGTCCCCAGCTTGCTCGTCTGTCCCCGGCCGCATTTCTTAGGCAGTTAGTGCCTGTGTCTCTGTCGGTCTGCCGTACGTTGATAGCTGCCTCAGTCATGTTTGTCGGATTCGGTGTTTACGAATGTATTGCTTAAAGGCCGAATTCTAAAAATATGTTTCTATCTTGCTTATCATCTTGCGAAGTGGCAGATGTGTAATGTAGGGCATGTTGTACATTTTATGTAAGTCTGCATTTGGTGGGTTTTATTTAAATAGTCATTTTAGGTTATAAGCTTGCCACCCTTCCAACGTAAGAGTCTTTAAAAAATAATGCTCTTCCGGTGGCAAATAATTTGAGGGTTGTACCATTTCCATTCCTTTTACGGGGTGCATAGTTTACATGTTTGTGTGAGTTGTTAAAATTTTTTTGTTTAAAGTAATCTGGTGTGTTGCAGATTTGCACCAGTGTGCTCTTTCAGAGGTTGTTGTGAGCGGTCATGACTACGGCCGTGTAGAAAGCGAGCAGGCAAGCTTCACAGCCCGAAGACCCCTACTGTTAATATTGTTCTTGCCTCTAAATAAAATTGTGGCTTGATACTTCGAGTTTGCTTTTCTGCTTATAATTTTAAATCTGTATTGAAAAGGCTTTTAGGAGTAAATTCACATTTGTTAAAGGTAATTTTCCATCAGTTACTTCCTTTCAACTACTTCCACGCTCACCTAGTGTGTTTAAATGTGTCAATGTTCTTGATGAATCGCCAGTATATAAAGTAAATTCTCCAGGAAAAGATTTTGAAAGTAAATTCTAGGTTCACTCGTATCTGGGTAAAGTCTCTACATTCCTAAATCTGTCAGTTAACAGTCTTACGGTGTTATAGCTGTGCGCACGAGGAAGAATGTAGCCGACGACGAAGCTGAGCTACCCGTTGTTGCTGCTGTTGCTGTTTAAGAACTCCGACTCGTTTCCAGAGCCACGGGTAGTTAAACGACAAGCAACAGTTCGAATTGTAGCTTCCTCCGCCTGTCTGCTCCTGCCGTGCTCTCAATACTCGCGAATTAACGAATCAGGCGCGTCTACACTGGTTGGAGCATAGCTGCATACCGCGTCGGAGGGACCGCCCAACAATCACTTCCGCACTCTTCCATCACTCAAACTGCTCTGCTACTCCTCTGCCTGCTACGCGACAGAGGCTCTCCATGCGCAAGGATAAACAATGGCACAGCTACTACCATTTCGACGCTGCTATCGATACATCAAAATAAAGTTCCCTTGGCTATTACCCAACAATATCCGATATTTTCATTATAATTACAATCAATTCTATACAGTCACAAATAAAAACACTATCAAATCTATTACTTATTAAATATAATTTCTGTAATACATCCTACAGCTTCAGAATCAGAGGTACAGTACAAGTTATCAACGGATATTGAACGCCGAAGATTTTTGGCTGGTCCAGAAGGTATTTTATCTGCATTTTCGGTGTTACATGTTCTCCACATTCTCATTAATATCATAAGTATGTATGGGCACGTAATAGCATGACAACGCTGTTTCATTACAACTCAAATCATCATAGTGCACCATAACATACACTCCTGGAAATGGAAAAAAGAACACACTGACACCGGTGTGTCAGACCCACCATACTTGCTCCGGACACTGCGAGAGGGCTGTACAAGCAATGATACCACGCACGGCACAGCGGACACACCAGGAACCGCGGTGTTGGCCGTCGAATGGCGCTAGCTGCGCAACATTTGTGCACCGCCGCCGTCAGTGTCAGCCAGTTTGCCGTGGCATACAGAGCTCCATCGCAGTCTTTAACACTGGTAGCATGCCGCGACAGCGTGGGCGTGAACCGTATGTGCAGCTGACGGACTTTGAGCGAGGGCGTATAGTGGGCATGCGGGAGGCCGGGTGGACGTACCGCCGAATTGCTCAACACGTGGGGCGTGAGGTCTCCACAGTAAATCGATGTTGTCGCCAGTGGTCGGCGGAAGGTGCACGTGCCCTTCGACCTGGGACCGGACCGCAGCGACGCACGGATGCACGCCAAGACCGTAGGATCCTACGCAGTGCCGTAGGGGACCGCACCGCCACTTCCCAGCAAATTAGGGACACTGTTGCTCCTGGGGTATCGGCGAGGACCATTCGCAACCGTCTCCATGAAGCTGGGCTACGGTCCCGCACACCGTTAGGCCGTCTTCCGCTCACGCCCCAACATCGATCAGCCCGCCTCCAGTGGTGTCGCGACAGGCGTGAATGGAGGGGCGAATGGAGACGTGTCGTCTTCAGCGATGAGAGTCGCTTCTGCCTTGGTGCCAATGATGGTCGTATGCGTGTTTGGCGCCGTGCAGGTGAGCGAGCGCCACAATCAGGACTGCATACGACCGAGGCACACAGGGCCAACACCCGGCATCATGGTGTGGGGAGCGATCTCCTGCACTGGCCGTACACCTCTGGTGATCGTCGAGGGGACACTGAATAGTGCACTGTACGTCCAAACCGTCATCGAACCCATCGTTCTACCATTCCTAGACCGGCAAGGGAACTTGCTGTTCCAACAGGACAATGCACGTCCGCATGTATCCCGTGCCACCCAACGTGCTGTAGAAGGTGTAAGTCAGCTACCCTGGCCAGCAAGATCTGCGGATCTGTCCCCCATTGAGCATGTTTGGGACTGGATGAAGCGTCGTCTCACGCGGTCTGCACGTCCAGCACGAACGCTGGTCCAACTGAGGCGCCAGGTGGAAATGGCATGGCAAGCCGTTCCACAGGACTACATCCAGCATCTCTACGACCGTCTCCATGGGAGAATAGCAACCTGCATTGCTGCGAAAGGTGGATATACACTGTACTAGTGCCGACATTGTGAATGCTCTGTTGCCTGTGTGTATGTGCCTGTGGTTCTGTCAGTGTGATCATGTGATGTATCTGACCCCAGGAATGTGTCAATAAAGTTTCCCCTTCCTGGGACAATGAATTCACGGTGTTCTTATTTCAATTTCCAGGAGTGTATTTT
Source organism: Schistocerca gregaria (assembly GCF_023897955.1). Taxonomy (NCBI): domain Eukaryota; kingdom Metazoa; phylum Arthropoda; class Insecta; order Orthoptera; family Acrididae; genus Schistocerca; species Schistocerca gregaria. The sequence continues at coordinate 305,622,578 of NC_064923.1, forward strand.
AAACACCAAAATTACATCTTTCAGAAACCATTACATTTTAAATAAAAATTTCATGTGAGTACTGTACAAGAAAACGTGTGCAACATAGTTACAGACGGCTGGCCGGAGTGACCGAGCGGTTCTAGGCGATACATTCTGGAACCGCGCGCCCGCTACGGTCGCCGGTTCGAATCCTGTCTGGGGCATGGATGTGTGTGATATCCATAGGTTGGTTAGGTTTAAGTAGTTCTACGTTCTAGGGGACTGATGACCTCAGCAGTTCAGTCCCATAGTGCTTAGAACCATTTGTAGTTAAATGTCTATAATAAAGCTTTACACTGGTTGTGGAGAAAAGAAAACGTTCCACACCCTTATTTACAAAGGACGCAGCAGCGTTCTAAGAACCGGCAGAGGTTCAGTCCCGACATGGCACTGTTGCGGGTGCCACGGCGGCACATACTTCGAAAATTCACTCGCGAATAATCTCAAAGGAGTCCTTACATTTCTATCACAGTGGATAACTCAACACCGTCCATATTCACCCTCATACACAGACTTGAAATTTACACGTAGTCTGAGTGTATCGATATTCACTTACGTAGTATCAAAGAACATATTATTTAGAAAATTACAAATCATAGATACACCAGATTGACTTTTATGCACATTGGTCATGGCTTGGGTTTTCCTTTCATTGCAGTTGCTTTCAGGACAGTAATTATTTAAGGTACATTTCTCGCTACACTTTTTGAAAAGTCGTTGATGATGGTCTGGTTCAAGAAATAAATTTGCCGTTGATTTTGAAAATTACACTATAATTAAGTCTTTATTAGAAATTCCTTCTCAAATTAATCGGTTCTTGAAACTTCCTGGCAGATTAAAACTGTGTGCCCGACCGAGACTCGAACTCGGGACCTTTGCCTTTCGCGGGCAAGTGCTCTACCATCTGAGCTACCGAAGCACGACTCACGACCGGTACTCACAGCTTTACTTCTGCCAGTATCCGTCTCCTACCTTCCAAACTTTACAGAAGCTCTAATGCGAAGGTTCGCAGGAGAGCTTCTGTAAAGTTTGGAAGGTAGGAGACGGATACTGGCAGAAGTAAAGCTGTGAGTACCGGTCGTGAGTCGTGCTTCGGTAGCTCAGATGGTAGAGCACTTGCCCGCGAAAGGCAAAGGTCCCGAGTTCGAGTCTCGGTCGGGCACACAGTTTTAATCTGCCAGGAAGTTTCATATCAGCGCACACTCCGCTGCAGAGTGAAAATCTCATTCTAATCGGTTCTTCGTTGGTACAACTTCAAGTCAACAATGTTGCGTACACATAACAGTTTGTCAGAATTGGGAAAAATTAAACAGTAAATGTTAGTGTGAGGTATACTGACACTCTTAAATGGTCCATTATAAGTGAATTTAAATTTTGCAATCTCATTGTCAGTCTCTCTTGATTTCTCGTTCGCTTTAATGAAAACGAGGTCGCTAGTTGCAAATTTACCAAACCGCGTTTTCTCGTCATGACGCGCTTTTCGCGCCTCGACTCTCTGTTTCGTTACCTGACGTAAACGTTCTTTCTTCACCTCCATGTCAACACTAACTCATGGAGAGAAATCAATAATCTCTTCCACGAACCTCTAAGAGATATGATCTAATAGGATTTCCTCCGGAGTGAATCCTGTAGGCTCGTGCGCCAAAGCATACATAATCTTTAAAAATCGTTTGTGTATTTGCCCCACGCTCTGTGATTGTGGTGACAATATATTCCCATATTTCTGCCTAAACCTATCTCATCAGGCCAAGTAACAATGTCAATAGGTTGGTACTGACTACTCACATCACCACCTGTTTCATTAAAACTCACTCCAATCTCAGTCTTATCTTCTGAAATGCCCATCATTGCTTCCTTGTTGCAGTCAATTACTGTGTGGTATTTCGATAACCAGTCTAAGCACATTATTATCTCGGTGCTCAAATCTGGCACGACGATAAATTCATGTTAAAATTTTTCCCCTTGAATTTCGAAAGAGGCAAATATTTGATTAGATATAGGTTTGCTATTGTTTCCGGTAGGACCAATTATTTTAGCTCCCATTACGGTACCTTTAACAAATCGAAAATTCTTTCGGACATACCACTCAGCTCTGCCCCAGTATCTATTAAAAAGTGAATTTGTAGGCCCTGCATATTGACGGGCAGTATTATTTGCCTATACTTATCTGTGTCCAGTTGTTGGTTTTCCCATAGTAAATTCTCATCCACATCACGGTCAGTCCAGAAAAATCCGTCCAGCTCTGACACCGATAGCCATTTATCTGGTGTTTTTTTTAATTATTTGTTCTTGGACGTCCATTATTTCTGTCTGCTTGGCCTGTGATTGTTGAAGCCGTTTTGATCTGAACACTAAACTTTTTAACAATTTCTTCCATTGACGAACCTTCTATTAACAACAATTCACTAACTGTCCAGTCAGGTAAATTTTCTTCGGAAACATGGCTATCATCTATCAAGTTGCTTTGAGAAACGTATTTTTTTCTGTTTCTAATTCTCCCCCCTAGCTCACGCAACCCATACGACTCTCGTCTGACTGTATGACGTCAGCCTTAACCTCGTAGACGTCGTAATCTACGTGGCCGTCAATTAGTCGTACCCGGTCCCCCTCGGCAAACTCGACTTGTCCCTCTTCAGAAATTTCGTCTCTATTTTCTTTAGGACCAACGTCATTGGTGTTGGCTGCTTCAGTTACTACAACATTTAAACAAGCCAGAATTTTCGGTGCAGAGCTTTCCGTCTCTTCATAAACGCTAATTTCATGCAGCTTGAGAAGCGTCAAATATTGCCCACTCTGCCCATTAGCACACCTCCAATATAGACCTCTGTAACTCTTCAGTCGGTTGTATACCTGATCTAACTGACCTAACCACACCTCCTCGAGTTCCTCGTTGTCCTGCGCGATAACGGAAGTTTTACGCGATATCGGCTTTTTTAATTTCACCGACGAATCATGTTGTGCAGGAGCCCATGGCACCATTGTTGTCTCAACAGCGGTCACCTCTTCCTCGTTGATCGGTACTCCATTTTCATCATTATGACGGAAGTGAGCGCTTTGTCAACTGACTTCTTCTTCAATTATTATTATTTCGCGAGCGTTACTCCCTCTGTCTTCTTCCACATTCTCCCATCGCCGATTTATTTATCCATATCTATCATAGAAACGTTGCCTAGGCTTTTTTCTAGGACGCCAAGGTTAATGTTTTCTCCGATTACGTACGACAGGTCCGTTTCTATCCGGGTGTCGCACCTGCTGATTCTGCTCCTGCCTTTAATCATTCTGCTGAGAACCATGCACCACATTCACATGATAGTAGCCTCTGTAATTTCTACTATTGATGTTCTCATTATGACTCTTATTGTTATAGTGGTGTGACTTATTATTACCATGGTGGTGGTTACCACTATTGCCATGGTTATTGTTGTTGTAGTTGTTGCTATGTTATTTGGTGCTACTACCAATACTCTTCAAACTATCGCACCTTTTGCAATAATTGATCTGTAACTACTGCCTATGTATCTCTTCGAATCATCTGGAAGCTTCTTTCACAGCTTCCAGGCAATCTCCGATTCAGTTCGTCGATCATCCAAATATTCTAATTTGCGGATTCAGTCTTCACCAAATTCTTTCATCGATCCGCTAGAATTCGTGTCGTAGGGTTTTGACACTACGAAATCGCGCGACTCCGCCTCCTGCTTCTGCTCAGACCAATATTCTTTCAAGAACGCATACTTAAATTCTTGAAATCTCACGTTCACAAATCGAGGTTTAAACCCCATCGCTTAGCCTCGCTCACCAGCACGTCAGTTACAGTGTTAATTTTTCTATTTTTCGTCCATAATTCAGGTAATACCCTTTCACAATTTTTAATGTGGTCTGTAGCTTGCAGTCCACCCTGTCTTTTGAGGGAATTTCGATGTTACAAGATGAATCACAAGTGTATGGTACGTAACAGCAAGCAGATTACAATAAAAGCTCTGATGTTTCTCAGTAGCTGAATAACGTGGTCTTTGCTTACTGAACTCTTTAAGTCATTAGTAACAGCAAAGAACTTGCAGCAGAAGATATTTGTTTCACAGCAGTGAGGTAAGAAAGTGTTTATACCTCTTAACCTATGAATTTCAGAGCCCAAGTTTACTGGGATTGTTTTTTTCTTGTTTTGATCCATGATATCACCTCTCAAGATATGGAGTAATTCTTTTAATACCCTACAGAAGTTACTCTTTTCCGTAATGCAGAGAGTCGCGCCCTACCTAGGTGTGTGCCGGTGCCACAGACAGTTTAAGGCCTGGAGCCGACGCTTATTGGCGGGGATCAGTAGTCAACACATGGCTCCTATCCCACGATCGCTACTTGCTACAAACAGCAAGTGCATTGATGTCAATTTCTTAACACATTAAATAGGGGTGTCTGGATACTTTGACAAGATAGCGTATTTTAACGCATTTGTTAACAATGAGGCGATTTTAGATGAAAATAATTTCTTCTGATAGAGTGTCATGTGCTATCGTGAAAGACAACTAACATCTTGTCTTTGTTGTACTGTGAGAAACTCCGTGTCCATGCACCAACTTCGTATCATTAAATCTCTGCGGAGTAGGCAGTTAGGGTGATTGGCATGTGAATGACGTTACACGTTAAGATCAACATGTGAGTAGATTGAAAGTTATGGGACTTTCAAAAGCAACCGAAATCACAGAATAAACACACATAGTAACAGACACTTTCAAACGGTCCTTTAAAAAAGAAAAAATCGAATAAAACACCATTGAATATTAGAAGGTTTCCGAATGCTGTTAAATATATCTCATTTTTGGCTAATGAATGTTTTCGACAGTAGGTGAAAATGTAACATAAAAGGGTTTCAGTCGCAAAACTCCTTCTTCGAATCTTGGTGGTAGCACTTTCTTTTAAATTCTATAGTTACTAAGAAAGGAAAATGTTACTTAAAAATGCTTAATCATAAATTTTTAACTGAAACATCTTATTTGTAACTAATATCCGCATTACAGTAAGATTGTATGGAAAATGTTAAAAGTTGATACAAAATGAAAAACATGAAACAGGAAGTAAACATACTTCTTTTATTTCTGTAGACTGAACAATATTATTGCCGTTTTGAATTTTACATCTATGAAGCAGGTTTTAGTTTATTGTCATTCTAGCAGTAATTAAATATAAAAATGTAATTTTAAATAAAAATGTTATTCGATATTCATTAATTAAAATTACCATTTGTTAATGAATACAGATTTGAAACAGAAGTTGTTATTAGCGAGATTGAAACCTGAACTCGATGATTGTACATCTGTCACGCTAAACACTCAGACACGTCAATACGCTTGGTGATTTATTAAATCAAAATTGCGTCGTACCAAATATACCACACATACACAGACTGTTCCGACATACGTGAGTAGTCAGCGCCCCTACATCCTAGGCAGCCTGTGGTACGATGTTTTGCTGTACAGCTAGCTCCTGCTAACAGGCGCGAGGCCTTAGCGAGCACAAGGACACAGCACACGGCTATAAATACAAAGGTGAGACCGCCATTCTGCAGATCGTCACGTACAACTGTACCTGCATACCCCTTTGCGTGCTCTGCAACTCACCCGAAATATTCCAAATGGATCAGTCGTTACTGGTGAGTGACCATTCTTTAGCTCTTTTAAATTATAAAGTTCTTAACAGATGTTACATTCACTTAGTGTTACAGATGTATTGCACATTATGTGTCAATGGAATCAAACCTTGCTAGGTTATCGTCACATTAGCTGTGCAGTCCTGTTAATTAGGTAACAGCTCTCCATGCCAAATAATACATCATTTCTTTATCAGTTGGCCTTAATGGATGTCTTAAAAACTGCATTTAATTTTAAATGATTAGTCTAATCATAATTTGAATAGCTCTGATCCTAAAATTGTTAATGTTATAAACATTTTAAATAGTGTTACTCCAATTCTAATTAAGTGGTATGTTTTACACAGCTAGCATTTCTACCGACATAATGATATGTAGGTCCTCAGATTTATATACACTTGTTCAGTGAGGGAAATCTGAAAAAACACAAGAATTAATGGTGGAGAAGTGAAATATACTTGAGAAGATGACAGCTGACAATAATTATGCATCAAATTATACAGGAGAGAAAAGAAAAACTGATTCACTTTATTTAAATAATTTAATTCACCTATTGCTATCATTTTGTTATTTACTGCTTGTGCTATTGCAAAAATTCACTCTTAGATGATTATCAACTATCTGTAGGGAAAAAAATAAGTCATTATTGGCATGTGATCTTATACAAGTCTGTACACAAGTGTATATTTAAATAGCGACCACCGTCATTTTTATGAACGCAGCTGTCGTAGTAGCCAAACAGGTATCGGTCAAATTTTTAAAATTACCGATAATTCAACAACCATAACACTGAGAACACATGTTATGAGTGCAAAATGACATTAAACAATGTCCTGCCATCACGTGTACGTTGAGTGCTATGGTATGTGAAATGTATCTAATTTTATTAACTGCCATGTACTCCTTTACTAACTACTGATAACCATTTGATGACAACAACAACACCTGCGCTCATAAGGACGATAATGGTGGACACTATTTAGATAAACACAGCTGAAGAGACTTGTGAAACATAACACACATTCGATGAGTTTTTTGGACTGATAGTTGATAATGATAGAAAACCGAAATTATGCATTAGCACAACGAATAAACAAAAATTACAGCTACAGACAAAATTAAATTCCTTAAATAATGAACCACAGATGCAAAACCAGTCTCTATGAAGTTCATTGAAAAAATTTACATATGTGGAGTGTAGACTGCAGACAAGAAATTGTCAAGGAACTATGATTTTGTTATTTTACAACAAGTTCCCATTCCTTTGTGTTAACACATGCTTAACAGTCTATAACGAAAAAAAAGTTGAAAGAAAATGAAAAGAAAAACGAAAAGAATGTGAATAAGAGCAAAACGCTGAAAATTTAAAAATTAGACGTCGCAGTGAACACTAACATTATGTAGTGCTGGGGAGTGTAAATGAAAGTTACTGATAAGAGGAGCTCAGATAAAAAACAGTAGTACAGCGCAGAGAAAGAGTAAGATAATAGAAAAGATGTACTGCAAACCTGTGCAGGGACGTTGTTGTGAAGGAAAAATAATTAGCATGACAGGAAAGAGTACACGCCATAGATTATGGACCATGTAATGTGTGAGTAAAGTATACAGAGAAGGTATTGCCACGTCAGGATAAAAAGCTCGACAGCAATAAAATTACACAATCGCTGCCCTCTCAAATGAGTAAATAAAAGCGAAAGAAATGGAAACCATGACATTTATATGTGTACACTTCTTGATAAGAGCGCCAAATGAGACTGTATTTCATGGAAATCTCATTCCATGCCACCATGTGCACTTATAGAAAAGTTTTTCCTCCGCCCACTTCTAGTGACCATGTGGAGTTTGCCTGCACAAGTTCACGGAGTCTCCATCAGAATATGTTTTCTTGCCTACCTTGCAGTTTCTTTGAATTGCTTACTCATATGAATCACTATTTGGAACGACTTGCAACTGACAGGGAAAAAAGTCGATATTAGGAACTAAAATACATGTGAAGTGAGTGTATAAGCACACAGGCAAGTGAGAAACTATGTCAGGGCAAATAAGGAAAGGACAGGGGCTTTATTTCAGTTTCTCCGTGACATAACCAACAACTTTAATCTTTGCACAATTCAGTGCACATTTATCCCATACGGACACAGACTCTGATTCGTTTACTTTACGGTGATTCCTCGTCCGAACAACCGATAATATCGTAGACATATAATAAGAAGTACCATGATGTCTGTTATACACTTCGCATATCTGAAATGTACGATAAGCAATAACTTCTCGGCTGTTGAAAGTCTCCAGCCCTGATCACATTCTCCAAGTACTAGAGTCACAGTAACACTACCATTACCATGTGCACTAGCGTCAGCATTAGTAAGTCTAAATTTCGGTTCACATCCACATACATAGAGATATGCATATAGGTTTGATGCCAACATAGTTTTATTACGCATTACAACGCATTGTACTGCAATGGGTATACTTTCTTCGCAGGTTTTAACTTTGGCTGTTCTGACAACCTCTATAGCTACGTATGCACTGCCACTGGAACCTGCTTCTGAGGAGCTCGCAACTGCGGAGGTCACCACGGAAAGCACGTTACAGGTCGAAGGGGTGATGATGACTACTCTGACGCCACCTGCTCAGCTGGAGTTAATTCTGGTCGCGGAGAAGTTTGACCTGGACACCGCTGCCAGCTGTATGATATTTCGACCATATTTCAGAAACAGCCGCCGAAGTCGTGGCCGAAGAGCGTTCTTCTTCTAGGCGATGAGAACGTTCTGCTGTTTGTCTGTTTGCATTTACATGGAATTGGCTTCACTCATGTAAAATGTGAAGTTCTTTTCCTGTATCCAGTTGATAACTGGAATTCAAGACATCTGCATCAAATCGTATCCTCTCATCACATTGTATATATATCATAATTTTATATTTATTTATTCTTTGTTTCATACAAACAGACATTCATTTCCACAATCTCATTCCTTTTTCGTACTTTTGAAATAAAGCAATGTTTTTAAATACACAGTTTTTATCTGTGAAGTTGTATAACACTAATACAGTACTGTATGTTAAACAGTTAAGGTTAAATTTCCTTCTTTGCAGACCCTCTTTGTTTATTGGAGTGAAAGAAAAATATAGTCGTGTTAATTGAGAAGACTGTTTAAATATCATCCCAAATACGGATGTGTCCATGGTTTCTCTAAAACTACTTTTAATCCAGAGTGAAGTGGTTCCTTCAACAATACCACTGCTTTATTTGTAAAGTGAAGTGTCTAAGAGAACTTGATTTGCTTTACAGAGAATGGAAGTACTTTGATCAGACTGGTGGGTTTGAAATATTTTTAATTTGTTATAGTAATAATACATTCTATGCAAAAATATTAAAACTCTGCGCTTATTCCAATATCTCTTTATACATCTACCATACCAAAGTCGATGTTTCGCTCAAAGTTTGGGAGATGTTTGTGAAGTGCTGTTCAGAAGCTTAGCTTATCTGCAGGAGTGGTATGCAAATTGCTTTCGGTACGAATATAGATATATATGTCGTCCCGGGAATCGAGAGTCTCGACGATTTTTCCCTTTCATCGATAGCGATATTGTTGCGATATCGATCACTTGATCGTAATGAAATCTCTACAGTAGCTCATGAGACTAGCCTGGACACACCATAAGAAGCTAGTGGGGGACATTAGTTTACATGTCTAGAGAGAGAAAATTAAAAAAAAAAATATGTTTACTTATTTACTAAAACATGGTACAACTTACATTTTATGTTTATATGCGATAATATTTTTCTATAATGCTGTTGACAGATAATAAATGCAGTGATATAATTACAATTCAACAAGTTCAGAGATTTTTTCCTTTATTTGTACTGTGAAATCTTGGTTCTTGCCAAATTTTATGATTCTAGGCCAACGGGAAGTATCACATACGTACTGAAACCTAATTTTGCGGGTATCAGAATGTGTGTCATACATTCCCATGTATTCTGACTGCATCGTCTTAAAACCTCAAATTTTTTCACGGTCAACGGACGAGACAATTTTTTTTTAATCAGTCCACTGGTTTCATGCAGTCTGGCACAAAATCCTCTCCTGTGCCAACATCGTCATTTCAGAGTAGCTCTAGCAAACTTAGTCCTCAATTACTTGGTAGATGTATTTCAGTCTCTGTCTGTCTCTACAGATTTTATCCTCTACAGCTTCCTCTAGAACCATATTAGTTATTCTATTATGTCTTAACAGATGTCCTACTACCCTGATCCTTCTTCTTGTCTGTTTGGTATAATTTCTTTCCTGAATGGGTTATTTTACTACCTAGGTAGTAGAATTCCTTAACTTTATCTATTTCGCGATCACCAATCCTGCTGTTAAGTTTCTCGCATGTTCTCATTTCTGCTACTTGTCATCACTTTGGTCTTTCTTCGATTCAGTCCATATTCTGTACTCATTTGTCTGTTCATTCCATTCAGCACAACATGGAACTCTCCACTTTCACAAAGGATAGTAATGTCCTTCCACCTTGAATTTTAATTCCACTCTTGAAACATTTTTTTTTATTTCCGTCATCGCTTCTCCAATGTATAGATTGAGCAGTAGGGATGGAAGATAAAATCCCTGTCATCCACCTCAGTATGTGACATAAATGTCAACCTGTTACGTCTAGGAGTAGCATGCTTGACCAGTAATCAGAACATCCAGTATCCGGGGTTTGATCCTTACATTGCATAAATTTTGAATAAAAATTAAAAGAAATGGCGGCTGAAGTCTTCCGGTATAAGAAGTCGGCCTTATTCTGTCATTGTCAAAGAGGTGAAGGAGCAGAAAGAAGTTCAAGGCTCCCTCTTGGGAAACTGTCCTAAAAAGGGAAGAACCCGCCAATGACAGACGGCTTGACGATGCAGAAGGCAACGGAATCCACTGCATTGGAGATATAATCTATATCCACAAGGTGTTCTGAGATCACCATTGGAAAAAGATTTCAGCGAAGTACACGTTCAGATCTTCGTCAAGAGCCTGCCAAGATGGAGGTGATCATGGCAAAAAGACTAAGGGGTAATGACAGGAGATGACAGAAAATTTGAAAATGGAAATTTGAAGGCTCAATCAAGCTACAGTGGGCGGGTGGGGGGATGGAGGAAGGTGGGTCAATGAACTGAAATATGAAGGCGAGAAGGATTTCTGTTTATACAAGTATAGAGTAACATCAGTAGCAGTATAAAACGGTGAAATGGGCCTAGAACTCGTTATGAATAGGAAGGTAAAGCAGAGTGAATTACTGTGAACTGTACATTGATAGGGTTGTTATCAGAATCGACAGCAAACCTACACAATATCCCAGATATACACAAGGACGTCCCGAGCGGAAGATGAAAAAGTGAAGAAAGTATATGAGATTGAACGAGCAACTCAGTATGTAAAGCGGGACTTTCATTTGAATGAAGGAATAATGATCTGGGAATTCTGGTACGGAGGAATAAAACACTCGATATTCCATGTGAAAGAATTCAAAAAGTTGTACTTCAGTTGTTGAGCTAGTCTTTGTATCTATACATAAAAGGAAATGTCCTGACTGAATGACTCGTCATAGCCCAACCCAAAAACGATGAGGACTGAAACTTGAAGTTTGGAGAACGTGTTAAACTTATGTTTCTTATATTGTAGGCAACCTTTAAAAAGCGATTGTTTAAAATTCCACCCCTAAGCGGGTGAAATAGGGAATGAAACGTCTAATGGATGCATTTCACTGTGAAAGCATTTTTGAAGCTAAGAGTATGAAAATTTGTGTGTGGCGTCTCGGTTGGATATAAAAGAAATAAGTGTTGCAGTGTTTTCGGAAATTCATCCACTAAGGGAATGGAAGATAAGATGAAATTTTTTTGTAAAAACATTTACTTACATTCAGACGTACAGGGTGTTTTCCTTACACTGGAGATATCATTTAAGTGAGGAATTTTTTTACATTCTACCCGTAACAGGGTGAGATAGGTGATGAAAAGTATTTTGAAAATCTGTTGCTATCAATGCCAATTTGAGACTAGAACTACCAATATTGGTATTTAGTTTCTCGCTGAGAGATAAGAAAATACGTGCTTTAACCTCTAAGGGTGAAGGTAAAAATTTTAAAAAATAAATCGTTATAAAAGAGCTACTAAAACGTTTTTAAAGCAACATCTATGAAAATTGGGATTTGACTTTTTGGTTCGAAATAGAATGTTTTTCTACGGTTTTGGAATTTCAAACCCTCGTGGTGAGGTAGGGGATGAAAGTTGTATGAAAATGTTTTATTATCAAAGCAGAATCACTTTTTGATTAGAGTTACATTAAGAAAACACCAAGCTTCTAAGGTTTTAATTAGTGTGAAAAGTTTAGGAAGTGTTGCAATATGTAAACTACACAAAATTAAAGCTGTTTGACGGTTACCACGACATATCGACTTCGTCAGTGTTACAAAGGAAGAGATAGGGATCTGTAATACATCAATTTTTCAATATTCCTTACATGTATTTATAAATTATTTTTGTTGTAATTACTACGCAAACTAGTTTCTGTTATTGACAAAATAAATACCTTACCACGCTGAAATACGATTCCTTGTAAAGGAATATATGTTTTAAATGAAAGAGTGTAGTACCGGGTGTAATACCTCAACTAATAATTATAGAACGACTCACTCGATTTGTCTCTTTCTTTTTCTAACTCACAAATATGGAATTTAATTAAAGTCACTGAAACACTGTAATTAACCAAAATTGGAAACTATGTAAAGGGTCACCAACTCTTTGATAATGGTTTGCTTTACATACGAGCAATGGGCTTGACAACAGACCAATTCGATCAAAGAAAAGCGAAAAACAGACAAAAATCTGTGCACGAACGAAGCAGCGGACGCTCTATAAGTTGGTTATAATGTGTCAGACATTTATACACTGATAACATGCAACATGTACAAAGAGAAATTACATTTGTGAAAAAAGTAAACGCGAAACCCATCCGAATACCTCTGTTTAGGACGGATTATTATAAAATTGAATTATATGTAAGTATGAAATTTAATAAATACAATTTAACAGATATTATGAAAACAGTGTCTGAAAACGAGAAGGATGAAATACACTCCTGGAAACTGAAATAAGAATACCGTGAATTCATTGTCCCAGGAAGGGGAAACTTTATTGACACATTCCTGGGGTCAGATACATCACATGATCACACTGACAGAACCACAGGCACATAGACACAGGCAACAGAGCATGCAAAATGTCGGCACTAGTACAGTGTATATCCACCTTTCGCAGCAATGCAGGCTGCTATTCTCCCATGGAGACGGTCGTAGAGATGCTGGATGTAGTCCTGTGGAACGGCTTGCCATGCCATTTCCACCTGGCGCCTCAGTTGGACCAGCGTTCGTGCTGGACGTCCAGACCGCGTGGGACGACTCTTCATCCAGTCCCAAACATGCTCAATGGGGGACAGATCCGGAGACCTTGCTGGCCAGCGTAGTTGACTTACACCTCCTAGAGCACGTTCGGTGGCACGGGATACATGCGGACGTGCATTGTCCTGTTGGAACAGCAAGTTCCCTTGCCGGTCTAGGAATGGTAGAACGATGGGTTCGATGACGGTTTGGATGTACCATGCACTATTCAGTGTCCTCTCGACGATCACCAGAGGTTTACGGCCAGTGTAGGAGATCGCTCCCCACACCATGATGCCGGGTGTTGGCCCTGTGTGCCTCGGTCGTATGCAGTCCTGATTGTTGCGCTCACCTGCACGGCGCCAAACACGCATACGACCATCATTGGCACCAAGGCAGAAGCGACTCTCATCGCTGAAGACGACCCGTCTCCATTCGTCCCTCCATTCACGCCTGTCGCGACACCACTGGAGGCGGGCTGCACGATGTTGGGGCGTGAGCGGAAGATGGCCTAACGGTGTGCGGGACCGTAGCCCAGCTTCATGGAGACGGTTGCGAATGGTCCTCGCCGATACCCCAGGAGCAGCAGTGTCCCTAATTTGCTGGGAAGTGGCGGTGCGGTCCCCTACGGCACTGCGTAGGATCCTACGGTCTTGGCGTGCATCCGTGCGTCGGTGCGATCCGGTCCCAGGTCGACTGGCACGTGCACCTTCCGCCGACCACTGGCGACAACATCGATGTACTGTGGAGACCTCACGCCCCACGTGTTGAGCAATTCGGCGGTATGTCCACCCGGCCTCCCACATGCCCACTATACGCCCTCGCTCAAAGTCCGTCAGCTGCAGATACGGTTCACGTCCACGCTGTCGCGGCATGCTACCAGTGTTAAAGACTGCGATGGAGCTCCGTATGCCACGGCAAACTGGCTGACACTGACGGCGGCGGTGCACAAATGCTGCGCAGGTAGCGCCATTCGACGGCCAACACTGCGGTTCCTGGTGTGTCCGCTGTGCCGTGCGTGTGATCATTGCTTGTACAGCCCTCTCGCAGTGTCCGTAGCAAGTATGGTGGGTCTGACACACCGGTGTCAATGTGTTCTTTTTTCCATTTCCAGGAGTGTAGTTGAATAGGTGAGGGTTGGAGAAAATACTTCATCAACGAGGAACGGTAACCCTGACTTTTATTACAAAGGACAACAATCATTTCCAGTTCGATTTAATTAAAATTTAGAAATGTTTCTGTCAGTTTCTGCTTATGAGAAGTTATGTCAGAGTTGACCGACTACATAAAAACCCGAAAAGAAAAACACTGTTGTAATTGGGGTGCTTACAGTTCGTTGCATATAGACTGAGACATAGCGTATAATTCACAGTCGTGGACAAGAAGTAGAAGTACATCCAGCCGCCAACATTTACTGCTTACACGCGACGCTGTTTATAATTTCAGACCAAATTCTAAAGTGTCAACTTGCATTAAGCACAAAGCTTAACGGACGTGTGTAACTAAGCGGGAGCAGCGTTACAAAGAAAACCTGATATATTCCGATTACCGGTTAAAGAGACTAAGAAAACACTAACGAATAGCAGAAGAAACGACAACAACAAATCAATAGTCACAGATGAATGATCTGCACTGCAAGAACGAAGTTACAGAGTACTGTAATCGATCGCCACAGAAATCAAAACATTTAAAAGTGAATGATAAGCAAAGTAATTGCCAGTTATACAAGTGTTAAAGGACTTATGTCGAAATCTGTAGCAAAAATTGCAGAAGGAATAGATATAATGAGAACAGGCACTTATTGTAACATGGCTGAAGGAAAATGGTATATAATGTCAGACCTTAAACACACCTTTGATGTACCAAGAAGTCTCAGATCAGTACACACTCCGCTGTAGAGTACAGACGCATTCTGGAAACGTTAGTGATGGTCAGAAACAGGAAATAAAACGACAGGACGAGTACCATCAAAATACGATTGGAACAGTTTGTTTATTAGTCGGCCACAATACTGAACCTCGGAGTGAGGGAGCCTCGTTGGACTTACTTTGAGATATTATTGTGATATTTCACGAGGACATGCTGAAATGCTTGATAGTATATGCTCAGCTGTCAAGAAATCATTCATAAGGCGATGCGTTTTCCCTTGTAACTACTGTACGTGTTTACTGTGACGTCATCGCGAGTTTGTGATAAAGACCACGGGATAAAGACCTTGGTCTCTATGGTGTTACAAGTTTCCTAAAAATCGCTGATCTTAGTAGGAATGCATGTGCAGTTCACATTAGACCTGCTCTTGCGCTTCACGACGATGCAAAGCGCCGGATCTTCTGTGCTGCTTCTGTGCTTATTTTGAGTAGCGGCAGAAACGAAAAACTATTTGTGAGAACCCAATTAAGTCATATTTTCAGCCTCGCGGGATTAGTCGAGCGTTCTAGGGCGCTGCAGTCATGGACTCTGCGGCTGGTCGCGGTGGAGGTTCGAGTCCTCCCTCGGGCATGAATGTGTGTGTTTGTCCTTAGGATAATTTAGGTTAAGCAGTATGTAAGCTTAGGGACTGATGACCTTAGCAGTTAAGTCTCATAAGGTTTCACACTTTTTTTTCATATTGTCAAGGCGGCCACCACAAACTTCGAAAATTGAGTCCGTGTCTGTCGCGTATGCCTCGTTTGCGATAACTTCAGGCTGAACGCAATTAGTTGTATGTAGTAAGCTGCTAATACACTGCCACTGAGATGATCGATTTTTATGAAATATGCCACAGCACATGCAGCTGTTTCAAGGAATATTAACTGATATTCCGCGACTAAATAGTTCGTTGTTAATGAGAGCAATCTTGTTAAATCCAGCCTAGTCGTCAAATATGGAATGTCTACGAAAACTGCTAAACAACATTCAAACAAATCATATTAATGAGTTTTATTACGAAAGGAAAAGATAGAATACCTAATATTTTGTTATAGAGATGTGTCGCAAGCAAAGGGCGACATACTAAATAAGAAATCTCATTCAGTATGGACAATCTTAAGTCAGTGTTATATAGATTGTACAATCGAAGTAACTAGTGTGGATGCTGCAATAGAAACCGGTAATCTTGAAGCTACTCTTCAACTGGGCCGCGACCAGTAGGGCGCGGCGCTAATGTCCTCTTCACATAGGGGCCGTTACTGTCGCGTTGGCGTCCTGGAGAGGGGAGTCGGTCAGCGCGCGATTTTCTGACGTCTTCTTACAGCCCTGTCTTCTCCATCGTTACTGACTGGTGTGCCGGCGCTAGACTTTACGCTGTAACAAATCTTATTTCTGTTGCTCTGTAGCAGTAGAGAGATTTTGCACGTAGAATCATTCAGTTAAAAAACATTCCTTGTAAACTCAAAAAAAAAAAACACTTGAACGTAAGATAGTCGTTGTCATGGTTCTGGTGTTCTACATAGCCTCGCCCCACTTGAGTACAATGAACAGAACATTCATAGAAGTACATGCAACTCTCCAAAAAATCCTCTGGAATGTTGTTCAACTCCAGCGTCACGTGGGCTTGAATGGCAGTTACATCGTGAATTTTTTGATCCTTCATGTGAATTTCCACAATGTCATTTTGTAGTAGGATGGTATTGTTTTTTCACAAAAAAAGATTTTTCTGCGCTTTGTATTCCGATTAATTCGCGGGCAGGAGTTCAATGTGTCATTTATTTCGGGAGGCAAGGTGTGCGGGACAAACTTTTAACACACTTTTCTCTTCTTCAAAAAATTGTAGAGAATGGACATTTCATTTAGAGATGTTACTCCAGTGCAGTTTGTGACAGCAATGGTGACATGGTACAGCCGCCCATAACACTAACTGTTCACAGCTCGTCGGATTCCTACCTGTTGTTTACAGTGTTTAGTTCAATGTTCCACCGCAGTTACTGCCCTGAGATCACTTGCCGCGCCAGTTTTCCGTTAGAGTGGTACATGTCATTTCTGGACTTGTCTGACATTGCAAGTGGACCATAAGAGTAGTATGCCATAAATCATCTTTCAATTATAGCATTCTCCTACAACCCGTAAACACGAAGGTAATTTCTGCCATCTGTCCTTTCGTCATAGACACGTTGTATATCATTTATACATTTCGACCAATGACTTACACCTGCTCTTCCTCCATGCACGTAGGATCATTCCCAATGGACAGTAACTCCCGACCCCCCCCCCCCCCCCCTCCCCGTCGTTCCTCCCGACCCACCACAATCATACTCTTCGTCCCCTCCCACCCCCCTCCACATCCACATTCACATGTCGAATATTCGTTTTCACTGGTGTCCTACGAAATTTCTTCTTTTTTACGTCTTTTCAAGCCACAGCTCTTTTTATACGGCTGTACGAAGTACTCCAACTTTGGTCCGGTGGGCCTTAGAGCTTTGCGTGGTAATATTTCAATACTGTCCATATAAGACAAATCGAAGATGTGTATCCTCTGTCTGCAACACGATGTAAATACATTCCTTGTTCCTCACGACGCCTTTCAATACCGCAGAAAGTGTTACGTTTGACAAAGCTAGTTCATCGCTAAACATGATTTTCAGCTAGTCAGTACACTAGTAGACGTGTCCACCCCATTGCAACAACAATTTTTGACTTCGACGTTCATAGCAATTGCAATAGTGGATAACATTTGTAGAAAATGGCGTTCAGAACAACTGCCGGATATTTATAAATTGCTGCTTCAGTCACATTACAGACTCTATTGAGCGACAAAGCAGTGATTACCTTCACTGTGGAGTCAATGAGAGAAACATCCAGATGACGGGTAACCACGTTTGAAGCTTGTTCACTAGTCTTGGTAATTGGAAATGTAAGCTGAATCTGGAGGAACAACACTGGACTTGGTTGTAACGGTTGGGAGTTGCTGGCGACTACGGTGGTGATGGAAATGGGTTTGGTACCATAAGGAGCTGGTATTTCACCATCCTCAGAGCGGCACCAGTGGATCAGCAAATGGTTGTCCGGTTTCAGGATAAGTGTCGTCTACAAAACATCTTTTTATAAGCGAATATACTACAGTCCGTGATCTGTATAGCGTCCTTTTCTTAGTAATCAATAAGTCTTCAGTCCCTGGTTCGACAACCGCCACCGTCTAAACTAGCATTAGCAACCGAAGAACGTTCTGTAGAAACAGTAACTCGTTCAATCTGAGTATGCATGGTTAGGTGTAAGAGAGGGCCTGAAGGCCCTAATCTTGCCAGCTAAAATAAATGCATAAATAAATAAATAAATAAGAATTTCGGCATAAGAAGTCACCCTCATTCTGCCAATGGCCCTATCAAAGACAGAGTAGGAGCGGAAATAGGTCAGGATACTCTTGTCCTTGGGGTATGAAACTGCGCCTAAAGGTGAAGAATCAGCAGTGACCAACGGCATGAGGGTGCAGAATGCTATGAATATCACTGTATCAAAGACAAATAACGTATATCTATAGGACCTGTGGCCTCTAACTGAAAAGGTGACATTATGATCTCTCCAGTGGCAAAAGATTTTGGAATAGTCCCCCATTCGGATCTCGGGGAGGGTATTGCCAACGGGGAGGGGACCATGAGAAAAAGACTGAGAAACCAACGAAAGTATAAAGTTCTACGAGTCGCCATGTGTGATGTCAGAAGCTTGAACGTGGTAGGGAAGGTAGAATATCTGAATAGGAAATGCAAAGACTCAATCTACACTCCTGGAAATTGAAATAAGAACACAGTGAATTCATTGTCCCAGGAAGGGGAAACTTTATTGACACATTCCTGGAGTCAGATACATCACATGATCACATTGACAGAACCACAGGCACATAGACACAGGCAACAGAGCATGCACAATGTCGGCACTAGTACAGTGTATATCCACCTTTCGCAGCAATGCAGGCTGCTATTCTCCCATGGAGACGATCGTAGAGATGCTGGATGTAGTCCTGTGGAACGGCTTGCCATGCCATTTCCACCTGGCGCCTCAGTTGGACCAGCGTTCGTGCTGGACGTGCAGACCGCGTGAGACGACGCTTCATCCAGTCCCAAACATGCTCAATGGGGGACAGATCCGGACATCTTGCTGGCCAGGGTAGTTGACTTACACCTTCTAGAGCACGTTGGGTGGCACGGGATACATGCGGACGTGCATTGTCCTGTTGGAACAGCAAGTTCCCTTGCCGGTCTAGTAATGGTAGAACGATGGGTTCGATGACGGTTTGGATGTACCGTGCACTATTCAGTGTCCCCTCGACGATCACCAGAGGTGTACGGCCAGTGTAGGAGATCGCTCCCCACACCATGATGCCGGGTGTTGGCCCTGTGTGCCTCGGTCGTATGCAGTCCTGATTGTGGCGCTCACCTGCACGGCGCCAAACACGCATACGACTATCATTGGCACCAAGGCAGAAGCGACTCTCATCGCTGAAGACGACACGTCTCCATTCGTCCCTCCATTCACGCCTGTCGCGACACCACTGGAGGCGGGCTGCACGATGTTGGGGCGTGAGTGGAAGACGGCCTAACGGTGTGCGGGACCGTAGCCCAGCTTCATGGAGACGGTTGCGAATGGTCCTCGCCGATACCCCAGTAGCAACAGTGTCCCTAATTTTCTGGGAAGTGGCGGTGCGGTCCCCTACGGCACTGCGTAGGATCCTACGGTCTTGGCGTGCATCCGTGCGTCGTTGCGGTCCGGTCCCAGGTCGACGGGCACGTGCACCTTCCGCCGACCACTAGCGACAACATCGATGTACTGTGGAGACCTCACGCCCCACGTGTTGAGCAATTCGGCGGTACGTCCACCCGGCCTCCCGCATGCCCACTATACGCCCTCGCTCAAAGTCCGTCAACTGCACATACGGTTCACGTCCACGCTGTCGCGGCATGCTACCAGTGTTAAAGACTGCGATGGAGCTCCGTATGCCACGGCAAAGTGGCTGACACTGACGGCGGCGGTGCACAAATGCTGCGCAGCTAGCGCCATTCGACGGCCAACACCGCGGTTCCTGGTGTGTCCGCTGTGCCGTGCGTGTGATCATTGCTTGTACAGCCCTCTCGCAGTGTCCGGAGCAAGTATGGTGGGTCTGACACACCGGTGTCAATGTGTTCTTTTTTCCATTTCCAGGAGTGTAGGTATAGTTGCGCTCAGTCAAGTGACGTGGAAAGAAGACAAGGACTTTTGGTCAGATGAGTATAGGGTAATATCAACAGTACCACAAAAGGGTATAACGGGAGTAGGATTCGTTATGAATCAGAAGGTAGGACAGAGACTGTGTTACTGTGAAGTGTTCAGCGATACGGTTGTTCCTATCACAATCAACAGCAAG
The DNA here is from genome assembly GCF_023897955.1 of Schistocerca gregaria. Taxonomy (NCBI): domain Eukaryota; kingdom Metazoa; phylum Arthropoda; class Insecta; order Orthoptera; family Acrididae; genus Schistocerca; species Schistocerca gregaria. Next base: position 305,642,962 of record NC_064923.1, read on the forward strand.
CTGAATATGAAGAGATAGAGGAAGTATATATGAGGATACTGAAAGGATAATACAGTACATAAAAGGAGATGAAAGTCTAGTAGGCATGTGGAAGTGGAGTGCAGTCGTAGGAGAAGAAGGAATGCTTGCAGGAGAACATCGGCTTGGGACAAGGAATGAGAGAGGATAAAGTCTAATAGAGTTCTGTAATAAATTTCAGCTAGTAATAGCGCATACTCTGTTCAAGAATCGCAAGGGGAAGGAGGTATACTTCGAAAATGCCCTGCGTTACGGGAAGATTTTAGTTGGATTACTTGATGGACAAAAAGAGGTTCCGAAATCAGGTACTGGATTGAAAGGAGTACCGAGGAGCAGGTGTAGACCCATATCACAATGTAGTAATGATGAAAAGTAGGCTGATGTTTAAGGTAATTTGCCAGAGAACGGCTGGAAAAACAGCAAGAATTTTCATAAAGTTTATGAGTGTCTAACTACATAATGCGAATTCTGAATGCAAAGAAATTTTAGGATATTAGAAGTGTTTTAAGGATGAAGATTTTGGTATAAGAATAATCAGAATAGCTTTGATATAAACTTTATTAAATCAACATTTATGTCGGTCAGTAATAAAAAAATTGCTGCCAGTCTATGTTTTAGGTCTATAGACTTATTAACTACTTTTCTTAGATGCTTAAAACTTTGTGCACACATTTATGTCATCGTAATCTAAAATATAGACCATAATGAAATTATTTCTATCAGTAGTTTTTATACTACAAATACATAAATTAGACAATCAAAATTAAGGTAATTTTTTTAGTATTACTAAGTGTATATTTTTCCTCCTGGTGATAGCAAGCTGATGTCTGTAGTCTACTTTTCTCCAAATGGTAGCCCGAAATATCACAAAAAATTCAGACATGTAGCTCAAATAGTTTTTTTGCATAAAACAAACACGTCAGAAAATTTGACTGTGGGGAAATACAGTTTAAAGGTACATTTCATCTGTTACTCACCTCTGTTGTTCTTAAAACCCGCCAGTTGCATAATATTCTTGGTTTATGTGTCCCTCATCTTGTATTTTCCTTTTCTTGTTCCTCTTTGCTATTCTGGCCTCAGTTGCCTCAAGAACCGATTTTCGCCTTCGGTCACTGTCAAGGAATCAATTGCCATGAGTGCTTGTCTCATATTGAAACCTGGAGTTAGTCCCAGCAACTCAAAAACATTACATCTGCTAACTGCCCTATCATTAAAGCAAATAACTACATCTGAAATACCTAACCTCATGGTATTGAAACCAACAAATACAGTTTTAGGCAGGCATCACCATATCAAATGGTTGAATCATTCATTAACATTTTATGTCTTCCCGTGTAAACACAATGACAATAGTGTCACTTACGTCCCTGTATATGTATTTAATTGCTTACATTACCTAAAATGGCAAGTAGTGATGATATGCATAAGTCTCACCATTTGTTATTGCTTTTTTGTATCCACACCATATGTCTACACCACTGCCACAGAGAGCATGCTGTGTATGGTCATCTGTAGAATCTTTATGGAAAAAGGTAGCCCATACTGCTTTCTTCATGGCCTCAGTATTGTCTCGATTCCTTCTTATTGCTAAACCATAATAGAGCAGCAGTTTGTTCACCTCTTCCTTAGTAAAACGACCCCAACCACCAATTGATTTGTCATCACGCAGCTTTTTCCTCTTCATATTTATTTATTGGCTTATGTAAACGTGTACCCATCCTCTTTTGTACATGACCATAAACTATAAGTTTTCAATTTTTACAGTTACTTCCAAAACGCATATTTTCCAACACATTTGGAGACCGCTTGGAATCTCTGTCTCCAAGGAAGTTCAAATACCGTACACCAAAATTCTCTTCTGGCTTTTGAAATATTCTTAGAACTCCCTCTGATTCCATTCTACCACTGCACCCAGAAAAATTCTATACACAGACATGATCCTGGTTATTTCCTTTGCAACCATGGCAGTACTTCGTCATACACTCTATGTTAATCACCTTACTACTTCCTACAGATGTTGCGGTGAGAACATCATTCAATGATAGGTGACCATGCTTCTACCATGTCCATAAAAAGCCGTAGCTATATGAGTGTCACATTTCATTGCATAACACAGTTTTTATCACTGCTTTCTTCATTGACACAGCACTCACTTCACCAAGACTTTCAAGAAGTACCTGTGTGTACTTCTCAAATCTTGTTGTTGGGAGCAAATTCATGATAGCACAAAAAGTTTGAGCTGACTTGTTATCCTTACCAATACACCTCATTCCATACGCTAGTCTGATATTTGTATTATAAACTCTTCCTTTGCACAATCCAGAAGAATACAGAAATCACAAAACGCTTGTAACTTACTAACCTCACCTTTTCTGCCTACAAAATCTTCAACGATTTTGATACCACCTTTTGCACAAAGCGCACATACAGCAAATTCTTTAGAAGCTAACACAAAGGACTCAATCCCGAAATTTTGAAAACACATTTCGTCACAATGTTTTGATCATATTTTATAGAAATGTCACTCTGGGTACCCAAATAATTTAGCTTCTGTCTTGAGGCATTTATCGGAGCCGACATAAAATCCATCTGGTTTGTGTATGTAATTACACAGTCTGCTTTCCAACGAAGTAAGCCGATTACCATAAAACTTACGTTTTCCCGTTCCAGAACACTTTTTTGGAGACATAACTATTTCCGAGAATGGCACAGCACCAACAACTCAACAATGTACAGAAATTGGAACACAAACAACTCTCGAAAACCATAGACATACAAAGGAAAACAATGGGGCACCGGAAAGCGTGTGTGCTAACAGAGCAGTCAACTCAAAAAACGATCACTCAGTGTATCTTTTCGAAGTGAAAAAATAATAATGACGCCATTTGACATTCGACCGTAGCGGAAACACGGTCGTTGCAGCATACCGACATATATATATATATATATATATAATTTGTTTTTAAAAAAGTTCCCGATGTCCGAATCGATTCATTTAACTACCATTTTGTTCACAAAACTCTAAATATTGACTTAAGACGAAAAACATTCCAATTTTTGAAGCAGATTCACTAGCAAGTGACCTTAAAGAATTAGTCAGGACGAATCAATACGCAAAGAAGTAGGATATGGAAGTACAAAGGAATGACGAGATACGCTTGAAGTTTTATAAAGTAATAGATACAGGAATAAGGAATAGCTCAGCAGGTAGCACAGTTGAAGAGGAACGGAAATCTCCAAAAAGGCCAATCACAGAAGCTGGAAAGAAAAACATAGGTACAGAAAAGGTTACCGCGAAGAAACCACTGGTAACAGAATAAATACGTCAGTTGATCGTTGAAAGAAGAAATGAAATTCGGGAATAAAGGAGTACCAATCTCTCAAGGATGATATACACTGGAAGCGCAGGGAAGCTAAGACGAAATGGTTACATGAAAAATGCGATGAAATCTAAAAAGAAATTATTGTCGGAAGGACTGATCCAGCATATAGGTAAGTCAAATAGCCTTCGGTGAAATTAAAATCAAGGGTGGTAACATTAAGAGTGCAACAGAAATTCCTCTGAGAAATGCAGAGGAGAGAGCGGACAGTTGGAAAGAGTACAATGAAGGCGTCTATGATGGGGAAGATTTGTCTGATATGATAGAAGGAGAAACAAGAATCGATTAAGAGGAGATACATATCAGAGTCATAATTTAAGAGAGCTTTGGAGGACTTAATAACAAATAAGGCAGAAGGGATAGATAATATTCCATCAGAAATTCTAAAATCGCGAGGAGACCTGGCTACAAAACGATTATTCACTTTGGTATGTAGAATGTATGAATCTGGCGACGTACCTTCTTACCTTCAGGAAAGTATCATACACACTATTCCGAAGATAGCAAGAGCTGGCAAGTGCTAGAAATATGGCACAGTCAGCTTAATAACCCACGCACCAAAGTTACTTACAAGAATAATAGAAGAATGGAAAAGAAAACTGAGGATGTGTTAGATGGTTTTAGGAAAGACTCGCCAGATTAGCCGAGAGCGCAGATGTGCTGCTTCCTGGACTCGGGTAGGCGCATCGACCCCGGATCGAATATACCTGGCGGATTAATGAGGTGGGCTGGTGTGGTGGCCAGCCTGGACGTGGTTTTAGGTAGTTTACCACATCCCACTAGGTGAATAGTAGGCTGGTTCCCACATTCGACCTCAGTTACACGACTCGCGGACATTCGCAACACGTTCGTACCATTTCATGGTTTACACTAGATGCAGACAGCCAGGATACATTTATTTCATCCCGTGCGGTTTGTGGTTGCGGCAGGAAGGGCTTCTGACCACCCTTCAAAAATTAACCATGACTAATCCGATTGTAAGAATAGTGACTCTGTAAAAAATGCTGGAGAAAGGCACAAGCAAAGAAGAAGAAGATGTTCGGATTTAGGAAAGACACCAGAGAAGCAATTCTGACCTCGCACTTAATAATGGAAGCAAGACTAAAGGAAAATCAAGGCACCTTCATACACAGACAGTGATTCCAAAATCAGATAGTACACTGTAAAGCGTACCGAGGAGAGATGTGAACCTAGACCACAGTGTAGTAGTGATGAAAACTATAGGACCTGTCGACCTGGAAAAAGCGCTCGACGACGTAAAATAGTGCAACAGAAAACTTGAATCTGAAAACAGTCATAATGCTCAGTGCTCGGAGAATTCAGCAATGTCTATGCAGTGATCCAACTGAGACCACTACGCGCCAAAATATCACCGCCAACCAAATAGCACGCCAGCTACAGTTAAATGGGAAGTCCAGCCATAAATCAAAAAAAACCTAAACTATGAAGAATTGAGCAAGAGAAGAACAACAGTTTTAATTCCCATTCGCTATGAATGAATTACAGAAGACTGTTAAAAAGAGAAGAACTTGTAAGTCAGCTGTATGTACAAACTGAGCAAATTAAGATATCCGGGTTAACAATAAAGGAATGAATTCCTCAACTCTTCAATAAATTTATTGATAAATGTCAGATTCCAAAGACAAGTGGTAAGAACCGAATAATTGCTATACTGAAACTTGGTAAAGGAGGAAACAGACCAAAGAATTTTAGACCAATCGCGCTTTTGTGTCACCTTTAAAACCTGCAACAGATATTAATAATTTTAAACAGTCTGTCACATGTTATTGTTTCCTTGCATATACCTCACCGAGCAGGGTAGCGTAGTGGTTAGCTCACTGGACTCGCATTCGTGGGGACAACGGTTTAAATCAGGGTCCGGCCATCTTGCTTTAGGTTTCCGTGATATCCCTAAATCACTTCAGGCATATGCCGGAATGGTTCCCTTGAAACGGCAAGGCCGATTTCCTTCCCCATTCCTGCCTAATCCGAAATTGTCCTCCGTCTTTAATGACCTCGTTGTCGACGTGACGTTAAACACTAATATGCTTTTACCTCAACAAGCTGGATACCGCGCTGGTGAAAGATTCACTGGACAATTACTCTGTCTTACACAGTTCATAGACGATATAGTTTTGAAACACGTAAGGTGACGGGAGTGATATGTGTGGACTCGACAGCAGCGTACGACACCGTCAACCACTAGTTACTATTAAAGAAGGTCTACAACCTAACCAAGGATATCAGCCTCACCAGGTTCTTCAACAGTCTTCCTCAGAACCGAAGGTTCTTCGTTGACCTTCAAGTACAACGTAGCCGATTGAGGCTGCAGAAAAATAGCCTTCCCAGAGAAGTGTGTTGGCTTCAGTTCTGTTCAATATGTGTACTAACGACCAACCCATAGCACCAGCTGCAGGAGTTTCTTGTATGCTGATGATTCTGCTTTGGCAACCGAAAGGACAAACTGCGATTCAATAGAAATCACCCTAAAGAGTGTTCTTGAAGATTTGTAAAATACTACAGAATAAACCAGCTTAAACAAAACCTACCAAAGACACATGTGAGTGCTTTCCATCTGAGAAATAGTAAAATCACCCTCAAATTAAAGATAGAATGGTCAAGGGTTAAATTGTAACACTGTAAAGCTTCAAAATATCTTTAGTAACACGTTAAAGAAACACGAATTTCAAAGCAAAAGTCACGACCAGGAACAACCTACTGAGGAAACACTGTGTGGCAATCAAGATGAACCCATCCGGTCTTCTGCAATGGCATTACGCTACTCCGCTAAGAGTATGCCTGTCCTGTGTGATATAAGTCGACACATGCAAAACAGGTGGATGTTTCCCTAAACAGGAAATGCAGAATTATAAAGGCTGCTTGGAGCAGGAAGAAAAGCATCCCAAGCATGGGCAACAATCTGACTCACATCAACAAAGGTCAAGGAAAAGATTTCTCAGAACATGGGAGAAACTAAAAACCACTGATGAAGAAGCCAGACTGCAACTATGGAGGGCTGAGACATCCCACCCTCCTAATTGGAAACGATTTTCAAAATCTTTACCTTCTGGTCACAATGACACTTGGACAATCTGGAAGTCCTTGAATAGGCTGAAGTCAGGAGTGGGAAAATCACGGAAACCTGGCAAAATGGGGATGTACTAAAGAAATCAAAAAAACCAATGCGACTGCGAGGAAGAACAGACTGTTCAATATATGCTTCAGTGTCGACTGTGTCCAGGCGCCTGCACAGAAGATTATCTTCATCACGCAACGGAACATACACTGCAGGTGGCCAAATTTTCGTCAAGGTTTAAATGAACTGCGTTGATTCGTCAACAATTGCATAAATTGTCTTATGTATGTATTTCTAACAGTTTCTGACACGAGAATGATGACAAACAATTTTTTTTTAATTACGCTGTGGAAAAAGCACAACATATTGAAACACTTTCCAGACTGCAAATGGTAGGTTCTGGGAAATTTGGGGTCACATCGCAAAAAATTTTATCATATTTTCATCTTTAAATACAAAAGTACACGTATTTTCCTCGAGTTTTCTACAGATTACAGACAACGTTTTCTTGGAGACTCGATGCACTAGTAACAGAAGAAACTTTCACTCTGCAGCGGAGTATACGCTGATATGAAACATCCTGGCAGATTAAGACTACGTGCCGGACCGACATTCGAACTAGAGACCTTTGCCTTTCACGAACAAGTTATGTCAGGAACCTTCGTATACCGCACGCTCCACTGCAAAGTGAAAATTTCATTCTGGAAAGGTCCCCCAGTCTGTGGCTAAGACAAGTTCCCATAACATCCTTTCTTCCAGAAGTGCTAGTGTCGCAACGTTTACAGGACAGCTTCTATGAAGATCAGAAGCTTGGAGATGTACTACGAGAAGTAAAGCTGTGAGGTCGAACCCACAGTCGTTCTCGAGTAACTCAGTCGGAGAGCACTTGCCAGCGAAAGGGAAAGGTCTCTAGAACACTTCCCTGTCCGGCACACAGTTTTAATCTGTCACGAAATTCTATCCGTAACGGTTTTCCAGAAACCTATTTTACCCTAAAGCAAACTTGTACGAAATGATTTTGACATAAATTTGCACTACTGTAAGTCTGTTAAACGCAGTGCAGGAGTTACAGGTCAGTTGTTGTCATTGGTAAGTTTCTTCATAAGTTATATTTTCCGTATACATGTAAATACGTCTTGTAATTCAATTATCTGAAATTCCTTCCTTTCCCGATGTTTCAACTTCCCATATGACAGTACAACAAGAATACCAGAATTGAACATCAGTGACCTGTAGAGCTCAGACAATAAATAAATACACTCCTGGAAATGGAAAAAAGAACGCATTGACACCGGTGTGTCAGACCCACCATACTTGCTCCGGACACTGCGAGAGGGCTGTACAAGCAATGTTCACACGCACGGCACAGTGGACACACCAGGAACCGCGGTGTTGGCCGTCGAATGGCGCTAGCTGCGCAGCATTTGTGCACCGCCGCCGTCAGTATCAGCCAGTTTGCCGTGGCATACGGAGCTCCATCGCAGTCTTTAACACTGGTAGCATGCCGCGACAGCGTGGACGTGAACCGTATGTGCAGTTGACGGACTTTGAGCGAGGGCGTATAGTGGGCATGCGGGAGGCCGGGTGGACGTACCGCCGAATTGCTCAACACGTGGGGCGTGAGGTCTCCACAGTACATCGATGTTGTCGCCAGTGGTCGGCGGAAGGTGCACGTGCCCGTCGACCTGGGACCGGACCGCAGCGACGCACGGATGCACGCCAAGACCGTAGGATCCTACGCAGTGTCGTAGGGGACCGCACCGCCACTTCCCAGCAAATTAGGGACACTGCTGCTCCTGGGGTATCGGCGAGGACCATTCAAAACCGTCTCCATGAAGCTGGGCTACGGTCCCGCACACCGTTAGGCCGTCTTCCGCTCACGCCCCAACATCGTGCAGCCCGCCTCCAGCGATGTCGCGACAGGCGTGAATGGAGGGACGAATGGAGACGTGTCGTCTTCAGCGATGAGAGTCGCTTCTGCCTTGGTGCCAATGATGGTCGTATACGTGTTTGGCGCCGTGCAGGTGAGCGCCACAATCAGGACTGCATACGACCAAGACACACATGGCCAACACCCCGCATCATGGTGTGGGGAGCGATCTCCTACACTGGCCGTACACCTCTGGTGATCGTCGAGGAGACACTGAATATTGCACGGTACATCCAAACCGTCATCGAACTCATCGTTCTACCATTCCTAGACCGGCAAGGGAACTTGCTGTTCCAACAGGACAATGCACGTCCGCATGTATCCCGTGTCACCCAACGTGCTCTAGAAGGTGTAAGTCAACTACCCTGGCCAGCAAGATGTCCGGATCTGTCCCCCATTGAGCATGTTTGGGACTGGATGAAGCGTCGTCTCACGCGGTCTGCACGTCCAGCACGAACGCTGGTCCAACTGAGGCGCCAGGTGGAAATGGCATGGCAAGCCGTTCCACAGGACTACATCCAGCATCTCTACGATCGTCTCCATGGGAGAATAGCAGCCTGCATTGCTGCGAAAGGTGGATATACACTGTACTAGTGCCGACATTGTGCATGCTCTGTTGCCTGTGTCTATGTGCCTGTGGTTCTGTCAGTGTGATCATGTGATGTATCTGACCTCAGGAATGTGTCAATAAAGTTTCCCCTTCCTGGGATAATGAATTCACCGTGTTCTTATTTCAATTTCCAGGAGTGTATGAACGTGTTAGTTTCCATGAAACGGCACTCCGGAATGGAAACCAATTAGATGCAATAACATTAGTATGGAGCTAAAATACTTTAAAAGGTTTGCAATAGAGAGTGCTTTGAATCAGTAAACTATTAGCGAAACGTATTGTTAACGCTAAACAATGAACAGTGGGTGGATAGCGGAAGACATCATATCTAACATTATTAATGTCATATTAATCAGTAGTTAGTGCCCTAAGGTTCCCCATTACGGTGGATACCGTCATGACCATATTCCCATCTGCTTTTATGTGTATCGTAATAGATTTCCAGTCATCGATATCCTGTCTAATATATACCAATTTCAATTCATCTCCAGGCTTTTAAAAGACACTGTAAGTTACTGTGCATTATTTTTTGAGCTTGGGAGAACTATCTGCCATTAATTAAAATTTATGGAAACATGACAGTGCCTTGCCTGCCTTAGAAGAATTTTGTCAATCGATCGCCGACTGACAATCTTATTGATTCTTATGGATTACAGTGATTTTTTTCGACAAACTTGGCTGCTATATAATTCTTGTCATCCTGAATGAATTTGATACTCTGCAGTGAAGTGTGCGCTGATTTTAAACTTTTTGTCACATTGAAACTATGCTGTACCACAACGCCAACCTAAGACGTTTGCATTTCGCGGGGAAGTACGCTAACGACTGAGTCTGACTTGTTTCCTTATTTAGATTAGTGTAATAACAGAGCATAATTAATGTGAAGCGAAAGTACAGTTTTCGTTGGTGGTAAAGACTTATTAGTCGTTAGTACAAATATGAAAAAGGAAATTGTTCATCAATTGATATTTACATTCTTCCAGTACTGTGAAGTCCTCACGTTACTTTTGTTTGGAGGGTAAGAAGATAAAGCTCTACACATCTTTTGGTTTGCACTCTCTTTGTCTTGCTAGCAAGAGTCTACACGGTCGTTGCAAAATACTTGTCACGTTGGTCGCGATAAATTGATGACCAAACAGTAAGTTGCTGAATTTGAAGAAATACCTAAACTGAGATACTAGAGTGTTCTCGTAGATGCTTTGTACTAAGGAGTCCACAATATTGCAGCATTACGGATTAAATGCAGTAAGTACCGTATGTACTGACTGCAGCCAGCCACAGTTCTCATGAATTATAAATTTTAGAATATTACGTTTTGTTTGCGAAGTGTTTCGAGTTACTAGTACTCATCTTCAGACGTCAAGGCGCAGAAAACCCCTTGAACGTCATTTACTTTGGCACGACTGTTACCAAGATTATGACTAGGGTTGACAGGGTCTGTAGGCTTACCTAAAGAAATCACAGTCAGTCGGGAAACAGTAATTGATTCGAAAGCACGCATTTTACAGATTTATACAAAATTGAATAATAACGTTGAGAAGATACACTTAATGGGACTTAATACAGAAAGCTGCTGTAAAAAATTCTAAAGGAACGAGTTCGTCTTACGTAGGCCGTAGAGGAAAATAATAACACTGACAATTTTGTTAAAATCTAACATATGAATCACCACTTAGTGTATCAAATTAACGTCTATACGATATGAAGTGTTGTCAGTTTAGTTTGTACACAGTTGTAATTCTTGCGTAACGTTGCATAACACTGTGCAGCCATTGAACCAGAACTCAGAGGTGGTGAACTATCCCTAACAAACGAAAATATAGCTAGACATTAGCGTAAGGTAGTTTTGATGCCTACACTGTACAAATGGATACTAGACAGAGCACTATGAACAGCTATGTGCGTTTTCTCCATTTTTGTTAGAATTCAAAAACCAGTTGGACCAAAAGTTTCAAGTATTTCCTCTTCAAACGCGTCATTGTACATACATTTTTCAGTGTTTTGTCCCATGATGGGGTGTGAGTAATGGAAGATGGAAACACTCGGTTGTCTGTTGGTTTCATCACGTCGCGAAATAGCTGCATCAGGCTTGGGGCATGGAAGCACCAGCTGCTCATACGATTCGTCACCATCTGTTGTCCGAGCGGGGAATCAGTCGCTAATAAGGACCAGATTGGAACGAGTCACGGTGACGTGACGGACCGGGGACACGCGTATAAGGGAGACGAACACGGCGTGTTGGTCAGATCATCTCCTGACATTCAGCTGTCTCTCCTCCTCGTATTAACCTGCAGTAATTGCACCTCCATCGTGATGGCTCGTTGGTCTCTGGTGAGTGGGTTGTAAATTATTTACAATAATTTCGTGCAAATTCTACAATGTAAGGAATCAGAATAAGCAGTAAGCACATTGTGTTAGCTTGTGAAGTTTCTCTTCTGGTTGATCAGATTGTACGTGTGGAAAGCAAATAGCAAAATAGCAAAATGATGTTACACCTGATCATTGTATTAACTTCTCGTTTCCTGAAGTTTCAATTCTTTATTTTCAAGATATAAGTTATTAACTACAACTGATGGACAAAGAGAAGGAGACATGACGACGTATATTTTGTATTCGTTAATCATGCGCTATTCCTTTTCGTAGATTCATTAAATTCCATACGTCATGCCATGCTTGCTGAACATTTTTATTATTAGAATTACCACTCTGTTTGAAGTGTATAATATACTGAGATTTTTTTGAGTCATCAGTATTCTGGCTAGTTTGATGCGGACCGCCTCCCCTTCATTTCAGAGTTGCTCTCAGCTAATTTAATCCTCAATTATTTGCTGGATGTATTCCATCTATGACTTTCTCTACAGTTTTCACCCTCTACAGCTGTCTATAGTATCATGTTAGTTATTTCTTAATGCTTTAACCGACGACTTACGATCTCGACCCTTCTTCTTCTCCTCAATGTTTTCCATATGTTCCTTTCCTCGTCCATTCTAAGGAGAACCTCCTCATTCATGAACTTAACAGTCTACTCAGTTTTCAACATTATTCTGTAGCACCACATGTAAAAGGTTTTCCTACAACCCACGTCTCACTACCATATAACACTGTGCTCTAAATGTAGATTCTCAGCAAATTCTTCCTCAAATTAATTCCTATGTTTGAGGATAGTACACTTCTGTTGGCCAAGAAAGCATTTTCTGCCAGTGGCTTGTCTGCTTCTTATGTTTTTGTTCCGTCCATCATGGGTAACCGAATTCCTTAAGTTCATTTACTTCGTGATCGTCAATTCTGATGTTAAGTTTCTCGCTGTTCTCATTTGTGATGCTTCTCATTACTTTCATCTTTCTTCTATTTACTCTGAATCCATATTCTGGACTCATTAGACTGCTCATTCCATTCAACAGATCCCGTTACTTTTCTTAACTCTCACTGAGGACGGGAATGCCATTAGCAAATCTAATCATTAATATCCTTTCACCTTGAATTTTAACCCCACTATTAGAACTTTCTTTTATTTGGGCACTTCGTTATAGGTTTGAGATTATCGTTCAATAATCATCTGAACTGAAACTGAGATTGAAGATATGCCAGATATGGAAATCAGTTGAAAGTTTTCATCGATAACATGTACAAGGCCGCTGGTTAAAAGTTATATTCCAACAGTATAAGTAGAAAATTATTACGAAAAAATGTCAGCGTTGGATAGTAATCGTTAAACTTATAAAATTTTTTTCAGTACACTTTTAGGATCGCAGACCATCGAGTAAACTGGTTACTAGAAGCAACACTGGATGGATTGCTTTACGACCTCTGCAGTCACGATCGGTATCACCTCGGAACACTTAATTCTTATACACTGTGCCTTTTAAGCCCGTCGTTTTCACGCACTGTGCAGCTGAATTCACATAATGGAAAGAGGGCTCGAAACAGGAGAGCTGCAAAAGCGTGCACATTCTTTATTGCTTCTGGTCACATTCAGATTCCATCCTGTTATCAGATAAATAATTGCGACCGTTCAGTGTGGTTGCACCTGGCGATGGCGTATGACAAGGTATGAATCGTCTGCGATGGAGGGGAGGGGAGGGGACGGGGGGTCGGAATAGGTGTCAGCTGTGTCAAAGGTCTATGAAGGTCGTCATTGTCAACGCCCCAAAAGAAGGGATGGTTTCATTGACATCCTTTATGCCACCTCCTCAGGCCTTTTTGTGCCGATTCTCAGCGGCGGGTGTCTGACACGTTTTCCGCAGCCACATAAAAGAAAATTTCGTGATTCAAACGATAAGAGTCGCGGTTTTGCGACCATCGCAAAGTCGTCAAGATGTAAGTAGGCTGTTTAGGTTTTCTTATTGGTAACGCCACATAGCGCTCGGTATGAAAAAATCACTGGCTGTGCCGTGTGCAGTCTGTGTTTAGTCTGCATTGTTGTCTGCCATTGTAGTGTTGGGCAGCGGCAGCTGGATGCTAACAGCGCGTAGCGTTGCGCAGTTGGAGGTGAGCCGCCAGCAGTGGTAGACGTGGGGAGAGAGATGGCGGAGTTTTGAAATTTGTAAGAATTGGTGTCACGAACTGATGTATATATTATGACTATTAAGGTAAATACATTGTTTGTTCTGTATTAAAATCTTTCATGTGCTAACTATGCCTATCAGTAGTTAGTGCCTTCAGTAGTTTGAATCTTTTATTTAGCTGGCAGTAGTGGCGCTCGCTGTATTGCAGTAGCTTGAGTAACGAAGGTTTTTGTGAGGTAAGTGATTTGTGAAACGTATAGGTTAATGCTAGTCAGGGCCATTCTTTCGTAGGGATTTTTGGAAGTAAGATTGCGTTGCGCTAAAGATATTGTGTGTCAGCTTAAGCACAGTCGTGTATAAATTGTTCTAAGGGGACGTTTCAAAGAGAAAGGTTGCGACGCGGTTAATGTTGGGCATGGCGACCGTCCCATCATGTCACTGTCGGCTGAGGCGCTGGGAAAAACTGTGGTGAAATTTGTCGCCAGTACAACATCATTACCCCCTCTTTCACCTCACAAACTTCAGTGCTCTGGCTCTTTTATCGCGTGTGTTCACTGGCGCACTGCTATTCGAAACGTCGCTGAACCCAAGCGTGCGCTGCTTGGTCCGCACCCTTCAACCAGATTTGAAACTGACGCATCGCAGTGGCGTAAAATGACAGGATTTCAAAAAAATGACCCTTTAATTATTTCTTTGCAATTGCTAAATGTTAAGCACAGAACGCTGGAATAGAAATCGATACGGGACAAAATTGCATTATTCCTGACTCACAACAAATAGTTATTTGTAAAAATTTTCGAAACCAAAGACAAGGTTTAGTTCTAAGGCCGATAACAGGTCACAAAGTGTGCTTTTGGCGTTCAGTGGGAAACAGTAGCATAGCAATATGAAGCTTGTTCTTGTTCGTAGAACAGTTTCTCAGAGAAACATTTGAGGACTGCCCTATGTGTGGAGGCTGATACTGCCTACGGAGTTAAAATGGCTCAAATGGCTCTGAGCACTATGGGACTTAACATCTGAGGTCATCAGTCCCCTAGAACTCAGAACTACTTAAACGTAACTAACCTAAGGACATCACACACATCCACGCCCGAGGCAGGATTCGAACCTGCCACTGTAGCGGTCGCGCGGTTCCAGACTTATGCGCCTAGAGCCGCTCGGCCACTCGGCTGGCGCCTACGGAGTACAATGGCTTGCCCGGACGCCTCCTTTGTCTATATGGTGCCACTGCCGTGTAAAGCAGATTTAGCAGGTTCTAGTTTTACCTGTGGTAACAGTACGAATTTTCTCCGTTTTCTAAAAATAATGCCGGAAATGATTGTTTACTGACTTATAAAAACTACTGGGACACATTAGTCGACATTAATATGGACGTCTTAATCCTCCTTGTTTAACTCTGCTGGGGACGGTTTCAGTGATTTGTTTGAATGTCTGTGGAGAAATGGCATCCCATTATTCCTCAGGATTCGAGATTGATGGACACCGGAGACTGGAGCGAAGCATACGTTCTAATTTATCGCAAAGCTGCTCTATTGGATACCGGTCCGGACTCGGTAAAGGCCAGTTCCCTTCAGGAATATTAATGCCCACAAAACATGCCTCAGAGATGCTGCTTAATGACAGTACGTATTGTCATGCTGATACAAACAATCCTTGTCTCCGAACTATTCCTGTACTGTATGCGGTACCAAATGCTGTAAAATATGTCATATTCTTCACCAGTTAACGTTCTCTTTAGTCAAAATGAGAGGCTGACAACCAAACCATGAAGAACACCTCCATACCATAAGACCACCTGCTCATATTTACCCTCGCTGTCGGGATTGGAATACGGAGAATTATTGTGGAGGTGATTCGATGAACCCTCTGCCAGGGACATATATGTGGTTTGCAGGGCACCCATGTAGACGTAGATGTAGCTCTGTCAAAGAGAGCGCATATAGGACGCTAGTGCGACCTATTCTTGAGTACTGCACAAATGTTTAGGATTTGTACCAAGTAGGATTAAACAATGACATCAAAGCAATTCAAAGGCGGGCTGCTAGATTCATTACTGGTAGGTTCGAACAACACGCAAGTGTTACGGAGATGCTTCGGCAACTCAAATGGGATTACCTTGACGAAAGGCGGCATTTTTTTTTTTTTTTTTTTTTTTTTATTAACACTGGTGAGAGAATTTATGGAACCGGCATTTGACGCTGACTGCACAACGATTCTACAGCCTCCAAAATACACTACTGGCCATTAAAATTACTACACGACGAAGACGACTCGCTACAGACGTGAAATGTAACCGACAGGAAGAAGATACTGTGATATGCAAATGATTAGCTTTTCAGAGCATTCACACAAGGTTGGCGCCGGTGGCGGCACCAACAACTTGCTGACATGAGAAAACATTCCAACCGATTTCTCATACATAAACAGCATTTGATCGGCGTTGCCTGGTGAAATTTTTGTCGTGATGCCTCGTGTAAGGAGGCTTTCATATAGGTTGGATTGTATCCTATTGCGATTGCGGAATATCGTACCGCGACATTGCTGTTCGCGTTGGTCGAGATCCAATAACTGTTAGCAGAATATGGAATCGATGGGTTCAGAAGGGTAATACGAAACGCCGTGCTGGATCCCAACGGCCTCGTATCACTAGCAGTCAAGATGACAGGCATCTTATTCGCATGGCTGTAACAGATTGTGCAGCCACGTCTCCATCCGTGAGTTAACAGATGGGGACGTTTGCAAGACAACAACCATCTGCACAAACAGTTCGACGACGTTTGCAGCAACATAGCCTGTCTGCTCGGAAACCATGGCTGCGTTTACCCTTGACGCTGCATTACAGACAGGAGCGCCTGCGATGGTGCGATGGTGTACTCAACGACAAACCTGGATGCACAAATGGCAAAACGTCATTTTTTCGGATGAATCCAGTTTCTGTTTACAGCATCATGATGGTCGCATCCGTGGTTGGCGACATCGTGGTGAACGCACATTGGAAGCGTGTATTCGTCATCGCCATACTGGCGTATCACCCGGCGTGATGGTATGGGGTGCCATTGGTTACACGTCACCTCTTGTTCGCACTGACGACACTTTGAACAGTGGACGTTACATTTCAGATGTGTTACGATCCGTAGTTCTACCCTTCATCCGATCCCTGCGAAACCCCACATTTCAGCAGGATAATGCACGACCGCATGTTGCAGGTCCTGTGCGGGCCTTCTGGATACTGAAAATGTTCGACTGCTGCCCTGGCCAGCACATTCTCCAGATCTCTCACCAATTGAAAACGTCTGGTCAGTGGTAGGCGAGCAACTGACTCGTCACAATGCGCCAGTCACTACTCTTGATGAACTGTGGTATCGTGTTGGAGCTGCGTGGGCAGCTGTACCTGTACACGCCATCCAAGCTGTGTGTGACTCAATGGCCAGGCGTATCAAGGCCGTATTTACGGCGAGAGGTGATTGTTCTGGGTACTGACTTCTCATGATCTATGCACCCAAATTACGTGAAAATGTAATCACATGTCACTTCTAGTATAATATATTTGTCCAATGAATACCCGTTTATCATCTGCATTTCTTCTTGGTGTAGCAATTTTAATGACCAGTAGTGTAGCTATTCAAGCTATAATCTTAGCACGGCGTGGCCTGTGAAGGATATGCACCATTTTGGCAACGGAAGACCTCATATCGAGGCGGTTATGGCTCAAATGGTACAAATGGCTTCGAGCACTATGGGACTTAACATCTGAGGTCATCAGTCCCCTAGAACGTACAACTACTTAAACCTAAGGACATCACTCACATCCATGCCCCAGGCACAATTCGAACCTGCGACCGCAGCAGTCTAGCGGTTCTGGACTGAAGCGCTTAGAACCGCTCCGCTTGGCCACAGCGGCTTGCGAGGCAGTTATCCTGTCCTCGTTGCAGCGGTATCTTAAGAGTTTACCCTAAGTGTAGCTGTGTGCTCTGTAACATAGTAACTCGTCTCCGTCTTCCCCGCAGCTATTGGCCGTGGCTCTGCTGGTTGCTGCCTCAGCCCCTGCGCCTTCCCCACCTGCGGACGCAGCGACCACAGAATCCGCGCCCGCCGACACGGGTCCTCGATCTACGCTGCAGCCAGTTGACTCTAAGGCAGCCGCGCGTCCAGCGCCGCCCGCCGCTCTGGTCGGGATGTTCTGGGTGGAGCAGCCGGTGGACTTGGACACGGCAGCCGACAGCATCATATTCCGACCACTGTTCGCCTACAGGCGGGAGCAGCGCAGGAGGCGGAACTACTTCTTCTAGACGACCGGACTTGTTCAGTTGGGTGTCTCCTGTGTGAGACACCAGTTTTACATAGTGTGTAGCTGCTGTGATTTGCAAGCTCTCTAATATGAACGTATAATAACAACGAAAGTCTTTGTTACGTGTCCATAATACATTGTACACAATTATTTATTATTTAACTCATTACTTCGCTGATGTATTCTAATATGAATACCTCATGTTGTAAGTTAGAACGTCACTTGAAATAAAAGTAAATCTTCATTTAGCTTACTATTACACATTCACACTGCAGACTCCTAACTAAGGTACGAGAATATGGGATTGGTTCCCAAATACGTGAGTGGCTACAAGACTTCTTAAGTACTAGAACTCAGTACGTTGTCCTCGATGGTGAGTGTTCATCGGAGGTGAGTGTATCATCTGGAGTGCCCCCGGGAAGAGTGGTAGGTCCGCTGTTGTTTTCTATCTACATAAATGATCTTATGGATAGGGTGGATAGCAATGTGCGACTGTTTGCTGATGATGCTGTGGTGTACGGAAAGGAGTCGTCGTTGAGTGACTGTAGGATACAAGATGACTTGGACAGGATTTGTGATTAGTATAAAGAATGGCAGCTAATTCTAAATATAAATAAATGTAAATTAATGTAGATGAATAGGAAAAAGAATCCCGTAATGTCTGAATACTGCAGCGCTTGACACAGTCACGTCGATTAAATATTTGGGCGTAACATTGCAGAGCGATATGAAGTGGGACAAGCATGTGATGGCAGTTGTGGAGAAGGCGGATAGTCGTCTTCGGTTCGTTGGTAGAATTTTGAGAAGATGTGACTCATCTTTAAAGGAGACCGCTTAGAAAACACTAATACGACCTATTCGTGAGTACTGCTCCAGCGTTTGGGATCCCTATCAGGTCGGATTGAGGGAGGACATAGAAACAATTCAGAGGCGGGCTGCTAGATTTTTTACTGGTAGGTTTGATCCTCACGCGAGTGTTACGGAAATGCTTCAGGAACTCGGGTGGGAGTCTCTAGAGAAATGGAGGCGTTCTTTTCGTGAATCGCTACTGATGATATTTGGAGAATCAGCATTTGAGACTGACTGCAGTACAATTTTACTGCCGCCAACTTATATATCGCGGAAAGACCACAAAGATAAGATAAGAGAGATTAGGGCTCGTACAGAGGCATATAGGCAGTCATTTTTCCCTCTTTCCGTTTAGGAATGGAACAGGGAGAGAAGCTGCTAGTTGTGGTACGAGGTGCACTCCACCACGCACCGTATAGTGGATTGCAGAGTATGTATGTAGATGTAGATTCCCTATAAAACGCTCTACATCAGTCCAGAACTACAACCTTAGATAAAAGTATTAGGTTCATGCATAACTTCGTAGGATGTTTGTTTCGCATTTTTGTATTCCGGTTCCTTTTGGGTTTATTTACAGATTGCAATTTTTTATTTTTCGTTCACTGTTGCTGTCTGAGTTTACATGTTGTTATTTTGGAATTTGGTGATAGTGAGTGGAGCTGTGGACACTAGAAAATGAAGTGCCTAGTGGAGAAATCGGAACATTTTCGACATATTCTTCTGTATGAAGGTGATGCTACCACACAGAGAAGGCCAAAAAATGGTTATCTCGTTGTAAGAAGGATCACTTTGGCATTAGTGTCTCTCCACGTTCAGGAAGAAAAAAAATGGTTCAAATGGCTCTGAAACAATGGAGCTTAACATCTGAGGTCATCAGTCCCCTAGAACGTAGAACTATTAAAACCTAACTAACCTAAGGACATCACACACAATCATGCCCGAGGCAGGATTCGAACTTGGGACCGTAGCGGTCTCGCGGTTCCAGACTGAAGTACCTAAAACCGCTCGGTCACTACGGCCGGTGTTCAGAAAGTTGTTTTCTTTTTTTTTTTTTTTTTTTTGTTTGGGTCATCAGTCTACTGACTGGTCTGATGCGGCCCGCCACGAATTCCTATCCTATGCTAACCTCTTCATCTCAGAGTAGCACTTGCAACCTACGTCCTCAATTATTTGTTTGACGTATTACAACCTCTGTCTTCCTCTACAGTTTTTGCCCTCTACAGCTCCCTCTAGTACCATGGAAGTCATTCCCTCATGTCTTAGCAGATCTCCTATCATCCTGTCCCTTCTCCTTATCACTGTTTTCCACATATTCCTTTCCTCGCCGATTCTGCGTAAAGCCTCCTCATTCCTTACCTTATCAGTCCTCCTAATTTTCAACATTCGTCTATAGTACCACATCTCAAATGCTTAGATTCTCTTCTGTTCCGGTTTTCCCACAGTCCATGTTTCACTACCATACAATGCTGTACTCCAGACGTACATCCTCAGAAATTTCTTCCTCAAATTAAGGCCGGTATTTGATATTAGTAGACTTCTCTTGGCCAGAAATGCCTTTTTTGCCATAGCGAGTCTGCTTTTGGTGTTCTCCTTGTTCCATCCGTCATTGGTTATTTTACTGCCTAGGTAGCAGAATTCCTTAACTTCATGACTTCGTGACCATCAATCCTGATGTTAAGTTTCTCGCTGTTCTCATTTCTACTACTTCTCATTACTTTCGTCTTTCTCCGATTTACTCTCAAACCATACTGTGTACTCATTGGACTGTTCATTCCGTTCAGCAGATCATTTAATTCTTCTTCACTTTCACTCAGGATAGCAATGTCATCAGCGAATCGTATCATTGATATCCTTTCACCTTGTATTTTAATTCCACTTCTGAACCTTTCTTTTATTTCCATCATTGCTTCCTCGATGTACAGATTGAAGAGTAGGGGCAAAAGGCTACAGCCTTGCCTTACTCCCTTCTTAATAAGGGCACCTCGTTCTTGATCGTCCACTCTTATTATTCCCTCTTGGTTGTTGTACATATTGTATATGACACGTCTCTCCCTATAGCTTACCCCTACTTTTTTTCAGTATCTCGAACAGCTTGCACCATTTTATATTGTCGAACGCTTTTTCCAGGTCGACAAATCCTATGAACGTGTCTTTATTTTTCTTCTTTAGCCTTGCTTCCATTATTAGCCATAACGTCAGAATTGCCTCTTTACTTTTCCTAAAGCCAAACTGATCGTCACCTAGCCCATTCTTTTCCATTCTTCTGTATATTATTATTGTAAGCAACTTCGATGCATGAGCTGTTAAGCTGATTGTGCGATAATTCTCGCACTTGTCAGCTCTTGCCGTCGGTATGTCGCCAGACTCATATATTCTACACACCAACGTGAATAGTCGTTTTGTTGCCACTTCCCCTAATGATTTTAGAAATTCTGATGGAATGTTATCTATCCCTTCTGCCTTATTTGACCGTAAGTCCTCCAAAGCTCTTTTAAATTCCGATTCTAATACTGGATCCCCTATCTCTTCTAAATCGACTCCTGTTTCTTCTTCTATCACATCAGACAAATCTTCACCCTCATAGAGGCTTTCAATGCATTCTTTCCACCTATCTGCTCTCTCCTCTGCATTTAACAGTGGAATTCCCGTTGCACTCTTAATGTTACCACCGTTGCTTTTAATGTCACCAAAGGTTGTTTTGACTTTCCTGTACGCTGAGTCTGTCCTTCCGACAATCATATCTTTTTCGATGTCTTCACATTTTTCCTGCAGCCATTTCGTCTTAGCTTCCCTGCACTTCCTATTTATTTCTTTCCTCAGCGACTTGTATTTCTGTATTCCTGATTTTCCCGGAATATGTTTGTTCTTCCACCTTTCATCAATCAACTGAAGTATTTCCTTTGTTACCCATGGTTTCTTCGCAGCTACCTTCTTTGTACCTATTTTTTCCTTCCCAGCTTCTGTGATGGCACTTTTTAGAGACGTCCATTCCTCTTCAACTGTGTTGCCTACTGCGCTATTCCTTATTGCTGAATATATAGCGTTATAGAACTTCAAACGTATCTCGTCATTCCTTAGAACTTCCGTATACCACTTCTTAGCGTATTGATTCTTCCTGACTAATGTCTTGCACTTCAGCCTACTCTTCGTCACTACTATATTGTGATCTGAGTCTATATCTGCTCCTGGGTACGCCTTACAATCCAGTATCTGATTTCGGAATCACTGTCTGACCATGATGTAATCTAATTGAAATCTTCCCGTATCTCCGGGCCTTCTCCAAGTATACCTCCTCCTCTTGTGATTCTTGAACAGGGTATTCGCTATTACTAGCTGAAACTTGTTACAGAACTCAATTAGTCTTCGTCCTCTTTCATTCCTTGTCCCAAGCCCATATTCTCCTGTAACCTTTTCTTCTAATCCTTCCCCTGAATTCAAAGTAGGCCATGACTATTAGATTTTCGTCCCCCTTTACATACTGCATTACCCTTTCAATATCCTCATACACTTTCTCTATCTGTCCATCTTCAGCTTGCGACGTCGGCATGTATACCTGAACTATCGTTGTCGGTGTTGGTCTGCTGTCGATTCTGATTAGAACAACCCGGTCGCTGAACTGTTCACAGTAACAGACCCTCTGCCCTACCTTCCTATTCATAACGAATCCTACACCTGTTATACCATTTTCTGCTGCTGTTGATATTACCCGATACTCATCTGACCAGAAATCGTTGTCTTCCTTCCACTTCACTTCACTGACCCCTACTATATCTAGATTGAGCCTTTGCATTTCCCTTTTCAGATTTTCTAGTTTCCCTACCACATTCAAGCTTCTGACATTCCACGCCCCGACTCGTAGAACATTATCCTTTCGTTGATTATTCAATCTTTTTCTCATGGTAACCTCCCCCTTGGAAGTCCCCTCCCGGAGATCCGAATGGGGGACTATTCCGGAATCTTTTGCCAATGGAGAGATCATCATGACACTTCTTCAACTACAGGCCACATGTCCTGTGGATTCACGTTACGTGTCTTTAATGCAGTGGTTTCCATTGCCTTCTGCATCCTCATGTCGTTGATCATTGCTGATTCCTCCGCCTTTAGGGGAAATTTGCCACCCCTAGGAAAAGGGAGTGCCCTGAACCTCTATCCGCTCCTCCGCCCTCTTTGACAAGGGCGTTGGCAGAATGAGGCTGACTTAACCTAAATTATCGTAAGGACAAACACAAACACCCATGCCCGAGGGAGGACTCGAACCTCCGCCGGGATCAAGGTAATGTTTAAGCTATGTGCATAATAATAATAAAAACATCTTGATAGTTTGAACGACAGATTTTAATCAAAGGACGAAATATCTATTCAGAAAAATACTTTGATCGAAAATCTCTTTCTGTTATCAGAAACTACCTTACGCCGTAGATGATACACAAGGAGGAAGTCTCAAAACTGCAACTGCAGACGAAAACTCAGAGAAACTCTTCAGTGTGGTATTGGGAGGTCGCAGATTAAAATAGGGCAAGTTATCTAATGCTGTAAGCTTATAGAAGGAAACAACAGTGTGAAAATTACATGGAGACAGGATTCTGAAATAGACTTATGAAGGAAATATGTTGTACTGATTAAGTGCTAAAAAGATTCAAAACGAAATTGAGGCTTTTGTGGATTTCGTTGAGATTAGCAATTAAATAAATATTACAGGCTATTTTTATTCATTTCTTGATGAAATTAACATAAAGAGTTGACATATTATGCAAGTGTCACTAACGTGTTAAAAAGGTAGAACGATGTGAAAAGGGCATATTCTTTATTGGCCTAGCGGACATGTTAGTAGGCCTAATTTAGAGCGTGATAAACGTTTGTAATCTGTCAAGCAATTTTGTATTTCATCATGTCTACTACATTTCTTCTGAAGTTTTCTGTCAGTCAGTGACACATGGCAAGTATGAATATTTCTGTAAGTCAGCTGAACTTGGAGTGTACTGCGAAAACTGTAGTTTGTGGCTTCGTTATAGCTACTGCTGTGGGGAATAGAATGAAGAGCTCAATGGGGTTCTTAGTTGCTATTTATCTAAATCATGTTGCTCCACCGTCAGTCCGTATGAAACTCTTTTTTATTGCTTCCACTTTTGATTTCTTGTACTCGTCTTCAAGCAAAAGACATCTTTCAATTGTAGTATTCACGTTGTTATATAAAAGACGTTCCATATTACTCCATACGACGTTAAAAACACGAGCTGGGAAACTGAGCAGATTACACAGTTTAGAGATTACTCAGATATTTCAATGCGTCATTAATATAATAGCATTTATGTTTAACCTCTAGAGACTTGTAAATTATTGAAACTCTAGCACTACCAACAATTACAATTTATGCGGATTGTTACCACAGATACTATTTTTCCTTTGAGAAATACCTCCACAATACCAGAAAAAACAGTAATATTTAACAACCAAAACGGTCAACAAAAGAGACAGATAACTGCA
The DNA here is from genome assembly GCF_023897955.1 of Schistocerca gregaria. NCBI lineage: Eukaryota > Metazoa > Arthropoda > Insecta > Orthoptera > Acrididae > Schistocerca > Schistocerca gregaria. The sequence goes on from NC_064923.1 coordinate 305,667,102, forward strand.
ACAACCCACCGGTACAGATGTACTGTTGCATGGTTGCCATCGCGGTGGGACATGTTAGTATGGTGTCGTTACACCCCTCTTATAAAGCAGTTAGTCTTTCCTATACACAAGCAGCATATTGACCAGCTCTCAGTCATTACTGTTGTATCAAGTACTTTCAGTGAGTGAGTGAGAGGAAAAAGTCTGTTTCGGAACGGGATACCCATGGCGTAGTATCGACATATACACTTTTCTTCAGATATTTTCAGAGCAGTAAAATTCTAATGGCGGTAGGAAATCAAATAAAATGCAGTTTCTCTGTTACAAATCACCAGAGACCAAAATACTCAGAAAAATCTCAGAAATATCTCTAGAGTAGTATCGGAGGAGTTTTCACCTGGTATATGAAACTACACGATATCGATCAAAGATACTTTGACATGAAAATTTACATGAAAGTCTGGCATAAGAAATACTTTACTTTGAACTTCAGCAATTAACTATAGCAAACGAACCTAATATTATTACTTGTTAAGTGATATGCCACGTCTGACGATGCAAATTAGTCAAATGTTACGCCTAAGTTAATGCAGTCTTGCAATATAAACTTTATTTACGGAAGATTGTGACATGTTTCCAACATATGCTGATGTGGCATATGCCACGGTATCAAAGATTACATAGGTTACTCGTAGTGTAAATTTTTTACCAAATTCCTAAATGGAAGACTCTGATTATTTTCCTGGACACTCAGTGATGTCGTTATTAGTCAGCTTCTTGTGAGTATACTGATTTTTTTTAAATTTTATCGTCATTCTAAGATGTAATATCTCTTCCAGTACCAAATTAATTCCAGTTGTTTCAATAATGGTAACAAATATTTTCCGAAAACTGAACATTACATATGTTGAAAGGTAATTTTCACACTTCAAAAGTCCTTCCAAATATATGCGTGTAAACTCTAAACTCTAGAGAGAGAGAGAGAGAGAGAGAGAGAGAGAGAGAGAGAGAGAGAGAGAGAGAGATGGTGCAGTTAAAATGGCCAAGTTATTGAACATGTACCTACAAAACGATTGTGTGCGAACACCACATATTATTCTTAAGGCTCACTACTGTGCAATTAATACAGCCCCTTGTAAGCGATGAGTTAGCTGAGGCGATTGTACCGAGAGAAATCGCTGAGGAGAAATATGCAAAATAGGATAGGTGTTTTATTCGATTGTTTCCAGACTGAGGGATTATGCGAACAGTAAAAGTAGCTGAACGTAATTATTTCAGCTCCTCAGTAATATGCTTCTTCGATTTAAAGCTTTCCTCGGTAATTACACCCAAAATTTTGGAGAATTCTACACTGCTGCTCCTATACTACATCAGTTGCCGATCTCCTACTTTTTCTCTGACAAAACAGAATATAGAGTGATTCCTCAAAACTTATAGACAGTCCACTTTCATAGAATCATTTAATCATTGTTTAAAAATATCGCTAACAAACACTTGTGTTAATGTTCTGTAAATGGATTTATTGTAATACTATATCATTTGCAGAATGAACCAAATCTATCTGATGAATTTTATGTGAAACGCCATTTGTGTGTAGGGAATATAAATGGACACAAAGCTGATCCTTGAGGAACTCTCCGCACCTGATCTCTCTCCCATGTCACTAAGATTTCATCTCCTTCCAACACAGAATTTTTCACTGCAACCTTTTGCGTTAAGTCCGTTAAGTATGATTCAGACCAGTTTCTTGTAAAGCCATTAATTTCAAGAAAACCTGACTTTTTCTAAGAGACCAGCGCTATCTACGGAGTTAAATGCGTTGCAAAGATCACAAAAAATGCTAGCGATATTTCATTCTTTAAGAGTTGTAATATTTGTTTGGTGGATGTATTATCAGTAGTTTTAATTAAGCAACCCTTACAGGATTCAAACTGTTATGTTTTAGGAAATTATTTCTAGTTAAATGAGAGATTAATCTTTAGTACATTACATTTTCAAATATTTTTGGGAATGACTGCAGTTAAAAAACCGGACAATAATTATTTAAGTATTTCTTGTCACGTTGCCTATTAAGAGGCTTGCCAATAGCATACTTTAATCAGTCTGAACAATAATTATTTAAGTATTTCTTGTCACTTTGCCTATTAAGAGGCTTGTCAATAGCATATTTTAATCAGTCTGGAAAAATTCCTTGTACTAGTGACGATTATATATACCTCTAACGACTTTACCTATTAAGATAAAACAACTTTCCAGAATTCTGGCTGAAGTTTCATCAACACCACATGATTTTGTTTCTTAGCATTTTTAAAATTCCAATAATATCAGTGAAGGATGTTGATGCTGCTTCTAGTTCCTCAAAGCTTTGTGAAATGTTTTCAATATACTCACTTGTTTCTTCAACTGACTCACTGAATCCTATACTTGCTGCTACATTTAGAAAATGATTGCTAAAACTACCCGCACCTTTTGAATATCACTCACAACATATCTTACTGAGCTGCGGCGCGGTCGCCCTTGCCCTAGCTTTGATGGTGATTCGATATCTCGCTTTAAATCGCAGGTCGCGTAGTAGAGGAACTCTGGCACGGCTAGAGGGAAGACAGAGAGAGAAAGAAGATAGGGACAGAGAGAGAGAGAGAGAGAGAGAGAGAGAGAGAGAGAGAGAGAGAGAGAGAGAGAGAGAGTGAGAGAGAGAGAGAGAGAGGGAGAGGGAGAGAGAGAGCGCGCTCTCGATTGCAGAGAGTGGTCTCTAGTGTAGATAGGAGGCGGACCACAGTGCAACTAGCCGCACGCAGAGCCGCCGCCACTGTGTGCGGTGTCCTGTGTGGACGGGCGATTGCATGTGCCTGTTGGGTCCTGGCAAGCTGAGTGGAGTACGTAGTGTCGCAGTAGTCGTAAACGGCGAGTGTTGGCTTGGCTCAATTCCACGAGTGGATCGCAATTTGAGCAAAGCAGCTGCTGGTTACTTGCCATTGCACGCACCGTTCTGGAGATAGTGGATGGAACAAGTTATTGATGGTAATATTGCTACGACACTCGGATCTTGATCCAGATAGATTTTGCACTATTCAGTCACATGAATGTTGTTCTATCACTGATGACGAAGGTGACAGTGAAAGTTTTAAATTTCGTCAGCACTAATCTTGCTCTCAGAATTTGTACTAAACCTGCATGAAGTTCGCAAAAATGGTTGTCATATATTTAGTTTCAGTACCCGCATAGTAACATGAAGGAAAGACCTCCATAAATTTGAAGGCAATAGTGCTCCAGGCATGTGACATGCTGTTTACTGATATTTAAATTTGTCAGGTGAGTTTGCCTACCTTCTTGTCTTGTAAGTAAATTTTTGGTAAATTAATTTCCTTGCATTAAATTGCACCAAGTATTTGAGGTGCTGAGTTCATTTTAAGATTTAAATGTTTTCTTTGTTTTGGCAATTAACTTTTCTAGCACCTTCTCTAGCTAAGTAACATTTTTGGGTAAATTAAGAGCCTTGTCTTTAAATCAGGTAATCACGCCAAGCTCTGTTGTTATTAAGGATCAAGTTATTTTACTCATGTTTTTGTGTTATGATAAGTGCTTAACAGCTGTCGTGTTGCAAGAGCTGCTATTTCTATGTGCATTATGTTGCTGTAAGGCCAAATAACGATTTTGGATGTGGTATATAGGAGTGGTACCAGCCCACTGACCAGTTTAAAGTTAATTCACCATGTAAACGGAGTTCGTTCAGAAACGAGAAGCTTGATGTTCACTTACTGTAGAAGGGAATGACCCACTAGCCATTATATTGTTTACCTTTCAGTAGTTTAGGTAGCTGATAATTTTGAATACTTGTTGTCTTAAAATTCGTTAAAAAGTATAAGTAAAAAAAATTGAAAATCGAAGAAAGCTTTGAAATTTGTAGAATTGTTTCAATCTGTTGTAAAGTTATATAAATTTTTTGATATTGGGTTTTACTGCAAGATATTTTATAAGTATAAATTTAAACTGTCATAGTTTTGCAAGCGAAAGAAAGATTTGCCCTGATTGCAGCTGATCTGAGCAACTGTGATTTGAAATGGCCAGCCATTGGGTATTTAGTAAAATATTTTTTTTTGCTAGTGCTTAACATTCTTGTCCCAGCTCCTCTCCTATTCCATAAGCTTGGAGCTACCAGTTTGATCAAAAATTAGTTAATTTCTTCCTGATTAAAACCGTGTGGAATAATTTAAATTGTAATACTTTCTAAAGTAGCGGACCACTTATCTGCATTATTAATTAATGTCAGGATGTGCGTATTTCTGGACCATTTGATGACCTTCCTTAAAATACTTCAGTTTCCAGAATGAGATTGTACTCTGCTCTGATGTGAAACTTCGTGGAAGATTAAAACTGTGTGCTGGCCCGAGAATCGAACTCGGGACCTTTGCCTTTCGCGGGTAAGTGCTCTACTATCTAAGCTACCCAAGCTAGACTCACGCCCCGTCCTCACAGCTTTACTTCTGCCAGTACTTCGTCTCCTACCTTCCAAACTTTACAGAAGCTCTCCTGGCAGAAGTAAAACTATGAGGACGCGGCGTGAGTCGTGCATGGGTAGTTCAAATGGTAGAGCATTTTCCCGCTAAAGTCAAAAGTCCCTCGTACGAGTCTCGGTCCGGCACACAGTTTTAATCTGCCAGGAAGTTTTACTTCAGTTCCATTTGTAAACTCCTTAAATATCACGTCATAGGCAGCCCTCTATACATCTCCTAATACTGAATGCTCGAATAGTCCACAAGTGCGACATTCTTGCGCATATTCGGATAGACAAGCGGTCGCATCGGTGGATTTCGTGATACTCTGACTGTGTCTGTAGGTGGTAACTCGTTTTTAGCGGTTTTGTTTGAAGTTTGGTATTCAGAAATAAAATTATGGTGTCCGGGATGGAAACAGCTGAAGGAACTCCTAACACAGAAACTACTGCTTACGTGGTGAGGATAAATACAAGTAAGCAAGGAATCACGATCTATGGAAGTTCATAAATTTCGTTTTCGATGGTTTGTGAATTTCTTACAGAATACCAGAGGGTGGAATCCAACGGCTCCTGAAATGTCAAGCTGAAGTGCGCGGGGAGAAGTTATTTTCGATCTACATTCTTCTAAATTCAGCTTCAAAAAACACTGTGCGAGATTTTAAATCATGTTTGATTTTTATAAGCTGTACAGTTAAAACAACAACGACCTTGCCGCAGTGGTAACACCGATTCCCGTGAGATCACCGAAGTTAAGCGCTGTCGGGCGTGGTCGGCACTTGGATGGGTGACCATCCCAGCCGCCATGCGCTGTTGCCATTTGTCGGGGCGCATTCAGGCTCGTGATGTCAATTGAGGAGCTGCTTCGGTCAAGAATACCGTCTTACCACCGAGAGAGCGGTGTGCTGACCCCAAGCCCCTCCTATCCGCATCCTCCACTAAGGATGACACGGCGGTCGGATGGTCCGGTAGGCCACCAGTGGCCTGAAGACGGAGTGTACAGTTAAAGCGTAAATTCTCCATTCCATTTTTCTCATTCAGATTTCCTGTAATGAACTATCTATTGGAGACAGCAAACGATTTCTGGAGCCCATTACTGGCAATCTCTTTAAAGAGTTCTCAACCGCTCGCCTACTAGGTGGCTGCTCATTCACGTGTCTGCCCTCACTGCTACGGAAGAAAGTGTTCAGGCGTGCCTGTAGTACTATTTGATGCTGCCTGGCTAAGGTGCACCGGAAACAGTGGCAGATGGACTGTGTGGGAGTATCAAAGCAGGGACACTGCAGGATCCACCGCGAACACTGCACACACCTGGACTACGCAGGTCCCTGGTTACGTGATAAGGGGCTGCAGCTGCAGAGGCAATATGTGAAGAAAAGGAGACTTTTTTCGAGATAAGTGTTGTGTCTGCGTAAATGATTATTTATTTACTTCTGTCAAAATAACCGACATACTTGTTTGGTATCTGCGACCGTCGAGGAGAATAATTTTCTGCCAATGTACAGATTAACCTAACCTCATATCGCTGTGAAAGTAGCGTATCAGTCTTGGTTCTTTGTACCTACATTATGAACCAAAACATTAAGAGTAGTGTCCAGCACGAGATTGAATGCCACCTGATGACGCGATAAGGAAAGCATAGGAGTGGAACGGAGACGAATGGGGAATCATTCTAGCAATGAGAGGAGTCACAAATCGGGAAATTCACTGCCTTTTGTGACAAAAGGGCAAACTGTTACAGCCCAGTCAACTGTTTGCGTCGTGCTGGTGTCTCCCACGCGAAGGGCTGCTGTATGCTGAATGACCTTCCGCTTTAGACATTGAACAAGGAAAATTGAAAGTGTTATAATTCATCCCAGTAAATAGAAAACAATAAAATAGTTGGTAAATGACATTTTCGAAAGAAATGTAGCTAAATTTCGAAAAATAAAAGAACTCACTACATTCAGTTCTGCCAACAAAGAACCTCATACCAATAAGTGACGTTCAAAATTTTTGGGTGAACATATTGCCGAAAATTTGAACTGGAAGAAGCATATTACTAAGCTTCTCAAACAATTAATTTCAGCTACGGTATATTGATACATTTTACTTTATGGTCCGTCTCACAGCAACTGAATGAAACAATTTCAGTGCCATACGCGTTTCGCCTTTATTTTCTGCAAGACATCTTCAGTGGCCTGGAATACATACATATGTTTGCTATTTAATTTGCATTTTGGTCACTGTACCTATAGGTTATAAACAGTAAAAAATTACACTTGTCCCTATTGAGTCTAAGTCCATTCTCACGTAGCACTTCCAACAACTGTCTCAAATTATGACAATGTCCATGCTACGTAGAGCCAGAAACTGCGATGTCATCTAGTTAATTACACAGCGAAGGAATAACCGCACGAAGAGTCTAAGTACAGCTGAAATAATGCCGGAGCACAGGCACATCGGAATGGAAGTCTTAAATTTGTAGAGACCTAAATGGGTTCACGACGAGAATCTTCTGAGATTCTTCATCCACAGGAATTTGAAGAGATGTGTCTTGAGAATCTGACTTAGAAAAATATTTGCCCGGACACAATACGTCAAACGAGTCTTCTGGACGGGGCAAAGGAAATGACGATGGCTTTAAAATCCACGCACAGTCGCAGCTTGCCTGATGGTTTCGTTAAGACAACCAAGGATGAAGCCCATAGCGATTCTGTCACTGGTTCAATCACCCCTTGATCCTCAAGTTGACGTAATGTTTTAGCACCAAGCACGTGAGGCACTGTGCGAGCACGGAAAAATTTAGGTTGTGGATTGTCCTGCAATTCAATATGCGGGTGAAATTTTTCGCGCAACCTAAACCTGGGGAAAAAATGTTAGCAAACTCTGGACATAGTTCAGAAACACTGTTTGTGGGAACAATGATAATGACGGTTAGTACGCAATCGTGCGCAGTTAAGGAGAAATCATCAAATAAATCAAACCAAAAATATTTACAGATGAGGGTGAACACAGTACATGAAAAGAAACCTGAGTTTGGCCACGGTTTGTCGCTGGCAAACTACCTAGTCCTAACACCTGGGTACATTTTCGTTACGCAATGGAGGTGAATCAAGCAATTCGTAAGTTTTACGATTCATTAGTGAAACAGACGCTCCAGTGTCCAACTGAAAAGCAATAGTATGATTCTAAATGTTCAAGTCCACAAAAAGTTTGTTCTGCTGTCGCCGGAAAATGTCAGCCTGAGAAGCCATGTTCACTGCAAAATGCGCACGGGCACATCGTGCGTGGCGGGCCGCCTTTCGTCGGCGTGCACTAGCCTTGCAAGCAAAATAGTCACAGTCGGGCAAAAGCACAGGTACTGGAGGCGAATTTCTTGTGGCTCGTTGCGATGGGTACTCTTATATCGGGAACCGTTCCGGCGAAAGCTACTGTGTCCGGAAGCGTGTTACTGAACGACAGATTTTCGTCGTTATGAGGCATACTGCCTGGACATGTCCCTTGTTGCAAAAATGTCACAGGGCCTTACGCGATGGGCAATTACGGTCCGAGTGCTTTGCATTACATTGCGGGCATGAGCGCTAAGCGGGCAGCTGTTGCCGGCGCAATGCAGGTGTCTGTTTACCGGAAGTGAATTGGACATGAGTGCGCCGAGCCGATACAGCTGCATGTATGTGTGAGTCGCGCGCACCTGGCTTTCTAACCTGAGAGACAGCAGGAGGCGATTCCAAAGAATTTGCAGTAAAGTCCAAAGTGTCCTGTCTGTCCAAAATGTCCAACACTTGTTTTAAAGTGGGATTGGATACATTAAGAATTTGCTCTCTAATGCGTGTGTCTGACACGTTTTGAGTAATAGCGTCCCGTACCATAGTGTCAGAATATGATATTCCGCAAGAACATGAAAATTCACAGTCGCGATTGAGGCCTTGCAAAGTGGCTACCCACTCACGGTAATACTGACGAGGGGCACTTGTTGTGCGGAAAAATGTATACCGTTTAGCCACAATATTTATGTTTTCCTTGTAATAATGGGTTAATGCCCGAACAAGTTCTTCGAAACTGTACTGATTTGGAGAACTTTGCGGGAAGAGTTAAAGGAGGATTTTGTACGATGCCACTTCTACACAAGAAAACCGCATGCAGATTTTTTGTGCCTTGGATGTCACATGCAGCAAGGTGGTGAGAAAACTGCTCGTGCCACTCCTGACAGCTTTCCACGCTGGCGTCGAACGTCGAAACGGCGGGGCTGTGGCCCGCTGCACTGCCGGCTCCTGTGCTGTTGTTCCTGGACGAGCTGTTCAAAGGCTTGCAGGAGAACGATGGACTGCTGATTCTGTAATCGTAACAGGTCTGCCAGTACATTTTTTCCTCCGGATTTGCCATCGCAAATAAATCAAAGAATCACAAATGGGAGTCGGAAAAAATGTCTTCCACTCTTCAGTCACACAATGCGCAGCCGGATGTATAGTCTGTAAACACACATAAATAGCGATAGTGTAAACACAAACGAAGTAAATGTCTCGTCAACGATGTATCGTTCAGTCAGCTCTGCTTTCACTGCTCTGCTCTCCAAATAATCTACGTCGCCGTTTCCAAATAGCGACGAAAGAAACAACCGAGAGATATACACTGTACGTCGTCGACACTTAAATAATGACGAAATACTTTTACTTGTCATGATGACGAACGAATCGTCGCCAATGTGAATAACTGGTGGCCAATGCTAAACAGAATCGTACAAATCTCTCCTTTGCATATACAGTCAGTGAAGTCGACAAAAAGCTAGCTGCATGGTCTGAGTCTACAACGATTAAAATAATTAGTAGTCGTTGGTAAAAAAAATAATATAAAGTACTTAACTGGTGATACAGGAGTCTTCACAGTCAGGAGTACAAACAGAGAGCTATAGAGGGATCACATAGGCCATACTTCAACTAGGCGCCCTGTTAGAGGTTGCTTCCTATCAGCTGAAGGCTATGCTACTTTCCTACTTGACGTCCCGAGCAAGAGTGACCGAGCGCACGCAGGCACGGTAGCTCAGCGTGTACGGTCAGAGGGTAACGTGCCCTCTGTAATAAAAAAAAAAAAAACTGAATTAACAGATCAACAACGAACTTAAATGGATGTCTTACGACGTCCACCCCGAGGAAATGCAACGAACTAAAGCGAACAAAATGGAAATTAAAAAAGACTAGAGACTTGTTGCTAGCCGCGGAGCGGCGCTAGCGGCGCTAGTCCGGACTCACGGGTCCAGCTGATACTAGTAAGGACCCCTAACAAGTGTGGTATCGAACGTTGACACCACAGACATAAACCAAAACATTGCATCGAAACAAATGTTCAGTTCATAGTGCTGTGAATTGTGGGAAAAAAGCCGCAAATTGGCATTTAGAAGAAGAAGAACAAGAACACCAAAACTGCAACAGGAACGTAATATGCAGGAAATACTCCAAGCAACCTGTAAGTACAGTTCAAAATATTACTACGTAATAGGAAATACCAACTACCAGAAGTGTTTATAACCTATAGGTACACTGACCAAAATGTAAGTTAAATAGCAAACGTATGTACATATTCCAGCTTGCAGAAAATAAAGGCGAAACGCGTGTGGCACTTTAATTGTGTTTCATTCAGTTACTGTCAGACGGTCCATACAGTAAAAATTCTCGATATACTGTTATATTACACGCAACTGAGGAGGACAGGACTACAAAAGTTGAAGATGTAAGTTCAGGTACATTTGCTCTCCGTGTAAGTGCTAATCTTGGAAGCAAACGTATCAAACGACTGACATATTTTGATATTTCCACTCAATAATGTCGTGCGGAATAAATTTCGAGCGTAACTAAACACTTAAAAAGAAATAATTGAATGCACAAAAGCGTGCAGTAAAATTAGTAATTCGTGTGCAGTCTCGGACATCATGTTGGTACATCTCCACGGAGCTAGGCTTTTTAAAGGCGCCGCCACAATACGTATATTCGCTATGAAATTGGCCATAAATAATGCATCACAATTGGAGGAAAACAGTCATGTCCGTACCTACAACACTAGCGGAAACATTACTCTTATTAACTGTTGTTAAAGCTGTCAGCATCTCAGAAAGGAGTTCGATGTACAGCAACAAAATGTTTTTTTGTCGTTTGTCCAATAACACTCATAGCAAAGCAAGTTTTAAATCTAATCGAAAAGCATTTCTCCTTGACAACTTACTGTATACCATTGACGAATTTCTACTTAAAAATTGAAGCCAATAAAAAATAAATAAATAACGTAAGTTGTCAAAGTAGGGCAAAAATAGTAATGTGTACATTGATGTTAACACTAATCATGTTTACATATCCTGTAAATTGACTCGTTTCACATCATACCGACAAAAGAATCGTTCAAATAATTTATGCAACGTGTAACTAACTAAGTAGTTGCACGAAACAGGTACCACGTCACAGAGCAGGGACACAGGCCGATGGGGACTCTATTACGCTAAAGGAGACATTCACCCCTATGTTTCGATAAGATCCGTGGCAGTAATCGAAGCGATCACGACTGTTGTGGACTATATAAACACCATTGTCGACCATCGGCGAATTTTCATTCTTTGTGTCTGCCCTGATAGCGACGGCACCTTCCAGGGGAATAAATGTCTGCATCACATGACCAGAATATTCTGCGGTGATTTGAAGAAAGTAACAATGAACTCAAAAGAGATTACTACATTTATTTAATAGGTGCTGATGAAAGAGAACTATTCCAAAAGCATGTAGATATTTAAAAAAAGAGACCCACAATATCTGCGAGAAACATACAGGAAGAGACCCACAATATCTGCGAGAAGCATACAGGAATCAGCTTACTTGACATCGCACACAAAGTTTGTGCAAGAACAAAGAACAATCGGTTAAATGTTGTAGCTGACAGTTTATTAATCGAAGAATAAATGGAATTTAGGAGAAGCAATTCGACGACAGATACATTGTTTATACAAAACAAATAATCGAAAAACAGAGTATAATAGGCAAACACATACCACGTCAATTGATTTTATTAAGGTATTCGATAATGTTGCTAGAGAGAAACTGTGAAGAATTATGAGGAAAAGAGAATACCCATAAAACCTAAAAAACAATTAGTCTGTACAAACTCATGTCTATTATTTTAGAAATAAATGGAACTCTAACACAGCCTACAGCCACAGACAGAGGAGTAAGACAAGGAAGCAGCATTTCATCCACACTTCAACATTTATTTAGATGAAGCAATTCGAAATGGAAGAAGAGTTTTACGGAGAATTAAGATTAACAGAAATTCCCACTTGAACTTTCATTTACATGCAGACGATCCCACACTTTTGGCGGATAATAAAGATGTCCTCAATGGGGAACATATTTATTAGGTAAGTTTTGTGAAGAGTGCCATTGACGAATTCGGAATAGAAGGCAAACTTATTGTCTTTCAGAGGGAAACATCCGCTACGAACAAAAATTAAGATCTCAGTAGAGCGACATAAAATGTCAAACATTTCAGTTATTTAGGTAGTGACGTCACATATCAATATGACGAATACGTGGAGAAGAAATTAGCAAGTTTGGGAATATATGTGAAACAATAAGCAGATGTCTAAAAAAATAAAGCAAAGAAAGAAAGATGATTTTATAAGACAATGGCAGTTCTACTGCTTTTTTACGAAAGCGAATCGTATGTTGTAAGTAACGACAAGAAAGTCGCATACAAGCAACGGAGATTACGCTTTTTAACAATTCAATTTTTCACTTTAATGTCTTAGGGAACTTCCGAGAAAATAACAACTAATGTTTCCAGAACGAGATTTTCACTCTGCAGCGGTGTGAGCTGATACGAAACTTCCTGGCAGATTAAAACTGTAGGCCGGACCGAGACTCGAGCTCGGTATCTTTGCCTTTCCCAGGAAAGTGCTCTGCCATCTGAGGGTCCCAAGCACAACTCATGCCCCGTCCTGACAGTTTTAATCTGCCAGGAAGTTTCGTAACAAATAATGTGATTATTAATGTTCATGGGATAGAAAACAAGTGATTTGAATCTGCAGATTAATCTTACGATACAATTAAAAATTCCAAAGGCTTCAATTTAAGCCGTGGAGTATTATTGATGGTACGTCTTAAACCAAATGATTCAGTACTGAAAATATTCTGTTACTAATGAATTTCAATCAGAAAACTCCAACACACTGAAATGGTAATATTGTTTGAAGTTTCTGATTTGTTCGTTGTGAAGGCACCCAAGACTGAAGTTTCTAAGATGTGGCCTAAAAAAAGTTTTATATACACATACACATACACACGCAAGTGAATTCATTCCCTTACAATTTATGTTGTAAGAATTTGACTGTGAACAGAATTCTGATGCGAGTGGAAAATTTTTAACGAGAAGCAGAATCTTAACTGATCACTAATTTTGGGGTAAGATTACGGTTCGAAACAGGATCTCAGTTTTCAGGCTTTCACTGCCATCATTGATATTTAAAAAGTGAACTCATTATCTGCCAAATCTTTCTTCCACAATGTCTGCCAGCGTTTAATACACAGTGCTGTTGAAACCCCAGTAAGAGTAGCAAGCAGGGAATCCCAGAACACAACAAAGCACTACGACGTCTTAAAAATGAAATTAGTTGTGAGACTGCAAAGTGTGACTATAATGAAGTCGATAGAATCTCAGTTATATCTCCCTGCAGCACAGTGCATAGAAATACCTAAGCGGTGCTTGAATTTACATACGTTGTTATTGGTAATTGTGGCTGTTGCGGAATCGTGGCACGACGTGCTAGATACTGTGAAAACCACAGAGCTTATGTCTCATTGCCAGCTGTGGATGTGAAGAGAGGAAGCTGTGTGTTGCAATCCATGGATATGTAGATGACAGTAACGTTACGTGATTATCTTTCGTATTACTGTCCAGTGGACAGAATACGCAAAACTGGGACATATGGATATTGTGTTGGTGGAGCTGTGAAAGCTCATGTAGCAACGCGTTGGTGGTTTTGTCAGCGCTGCACAGGTGTGGCTGGCCGTCCCCTATTCCCTGTCCTCGAATTACTTGCCGGTAAAGGTCGATAAAGCTCAGTTGCCTAGCTTTGGGGTAAACCCGACAGGCAGAATAATTCACACCGCCATTGGAACGTCACCACCAGCAAACCTTTTCGTCACGGTGAAGAAAGGGTAAAGTGGTGCAGTGATTAAGGCACTGAACAGGTGTTATGAAGCAGTTCAAATCTGTGCTTATGTTTCCAGTGGCCTCCCTGTTTTATCGTTAAATAATACTGCTGCTGTTTTCCTGCGCCATACGTATTAGACTCAGCTTGTCTTCCATCATTAATTACCTTAACAGTACCTCAGACGAAACTTTCCTTCCCGCTACTCAGATTTGAGACTGGTTTCCTTTAGGGATCAGTTCATTCATAAATTGTTACCATCTAATGGTGTTTATGCGCATCTTCAGGAAGCAGTATGTATTTTTCAGACTCGGTTAGGTACTGAGTTCGTTTCGATTTCTTATCCTCTACATTCTAATTTTGCGATAAGTTAGTAGACTTCTAACAACAGACTGACCTACCGGTCCTGTCTGGAAAGGCCATGTTACTCGTCATCACACTGACGTGCTCTTCCTATAATTGCTGAACTTGCTACGTTACTTCATTTCGGAATTCAAAGCATGAACACAGACATTAAAAAACATTTTCGGCTTCTGTACGAGTATTGTTTTGACTTAGAAATGAATTCTTCATATTTTATTCTTTTAACACAATTGAATAAAAATATGAAACAAATATTTAGGCTAAGCAATGAAAGAATCAGAAAGAATAGAAATTTATTAGAATCACAGGAACCCAGTTTGCTGACTTTCGTGTATACTTCAAGAGGTAGCGTAGATTACATCGAAAGCCTTATTACATGGGGATGAGTGATGAATATTAGGGAAGCAATTACAATGAAGCTATTCATATTATCAACATGAAACTTCACGCTGTTAACCGCATTGTGCTACTATTTTAGTTCTCCGAGAAATAATTTACTGCTGTAGCTGTGTTCATAATGTTTATCATCACATTTATCGTGATTAAGAGATTAATTTAATGTGACTGTCACGACCTAACATAAATTGACATACAAATGCTTTATGAAACGACGAGTGTTAAATCGTTTCAATGCAGTGTATGTTTCAGGAATACGTAGGAGATATAATGAATCCTACGTATATGTTGTTACGATCCATTAATGAGCAAAAAAGCCATCGCCCATATTTGCAGAACACGGATACAGACACGTTTCGAAGAAGAATCTTGGAAAAATCCGTGTGACCCACACTGCAAGAAGCTTCCTACAGACGTGCTATGACGTCACCACACTGTATTCGCCGTGTTCTAACACCATGTATATTTTATGGATGATGGTCAGACACAGGAGATGTGACAACACACTGAAAAAATTTCTCAGGATTCTTTGAACGATACAGAAACTAGTTAGAACCTATAACAGTTATCAGTGGAAAACACTTATATCCCTTCCATCATTGTTTGCTATTTCTGTTCAGAATTACACAGCGAGCATGTCGACAATCTCCACGAATTTTCACGTGTTCACAATGGCTTGTTTTGTCCTGAGAATTTTAATCCTACAGTTGTGGTCAAGCTACGAGTTTTAGAGATAATACGTGATATGTCGCTGTAATTTAACGTCATTTTCATCAGATTTACGTCTGCCCTATTCCAGATGCACCCATAGAAAATGTCGTTAAGATCTAGTTGCTTGGGACTCAGGTCCTCCGCTTCAATGCTATAACATTTATTTTCAGTTGAAGTTTAGTTCAATCTATTCTCAATAAAGAAGAGCATAGAGTCACGTTCATTAATATTCTTTGCAACAGGGGAGTCCTATTTGACTACGAACTGAAATACAATATTTTAATGCACGATATTTGTTCCAAAAATTTAAACTTCAAAAGGTCACATTATGACGTGTACAATGGTGTCGATCCAATCGAACGAAAAGAAAGGTAACATTTTATAACGGGCAAAACCCGTTAATATGCTGAATTGGATCTAATGGTTCAAATGGCTCTGAGCACTATGAGACTTAACATCTGAGGTCATCAGTCCCCTATAACTTAGAACTACTTAAACCTAACTAACCTAAGGACATGACATACATCCATGCCCGAGGCAGGATTCGAACCTGCGACCGTAGTGGTCGCGCGGTTCCAGACTGTAGCGCCTAGAACCGCACGGCCACCTCAGCCGGCGCCAAATTGGTACTACCGTCTCTAACGGATAATAAATCCCATGGAAAAGAGAAGAGATTACTCTACGCCTGTTAGTCTTTCGCTGTACGTAATCGATGATGAATAATTTGAGTTCTATCAAATACGAAAAAACGTTACTTATTGGTGCTACCTGGAATTATATAGCGTCTCCCTAATAAGGGGAATGTTCAATAAGTAATGAAACATTTTTCTCTCTCCGCCAATTTCGGTTGAAAGAACGCGGAATTTGTTGTGTGACGTGGCGGAATATTCCCGCTTCAGCCCGTACAGTTTCATGAAGTTCCAGTTGTTGGCGGAGCTATACTTTGCCTTTAAAGTGGCGTATGTAACGGAGGTGTTTTCCAAGCAGAGTGTTGTCATTGAGATCCTTTGTCCCAGATATTTATAGGCACTTGCAGAATGTCTATGGAGATCTGGCATTGAACAAAACACGGTGAATTCCTGAGCGAGGCGTCTGTCTTCATCGCATCAAGGTCGCACAACCTGTCCTATCTCCTGCATGCCGATCAGCCGCACACATAATATTCGAACGTACAGACACTCTCATTCGAGGTGATCAACGGATCGCAAACACCTCGTGTTCAGTTGGACGTCTCTGTTGATACTGCTTACACGCACGTCCTTCAGTTGGGGTACTCATAGGTCTGTGACCACTCTTTCCTCCTGACAGAAGACAATAAAGAGCAACGATGGACCATGTGTGCGGAATTGCTTGCGAGGATCTTCATGACAATTTTTATGTCGAACATCATCACCGGAGATGAAACATGGGATCATCACTTCGAACCAGGAAACCAAACGGCAATCCATGGTTTGGCGTCACGCCACCTCTTCTTCGAAGAAGAAGTTCAAATCCGCATCTCCAGTCGGTAAAGTTATTATGATGGTCTTCTGGGACCCTAAGGGGTTTATTCTGTTTGATGTTCTCCCTCATGGTGCAACCATTATCTCGAAAGTGTATTGTGCCACATTCAGGAAACTTAAGACACAACGTCAGCGTGTTCGTCGCCATTAAAATGCAAACGAGCTTCACATTCTCCATGACAACGCAAGGCCTCACACAAGTGTGCGCGCTGGATAGGGGCTCACAAAAATTCACTGAGCATTCTTCCTCGTCCTCGTCACAACCCGGATATCGCACTATCTGACTGCCATCTCTTTCGCTCAATGACGTATGCATTCCGCGGGAAGCAGAACATGGATGATGTGGAGGTTATTGATGCAGCAAGACGTTGGCTCCGACGCCGACCAGCGGTTTGGTACCATGGAGGCTTACAGGCCGTCACAGTATGGTGGCGTAAAAGTGTCGCACTGAACGGAGATTATGTTGAAAGATAGATTTCTGCAGAGGAAAAGGTGAGGAATAGTATGGTGTACTGGAATCCTGAACAAAACTGACAAGCCGTAAAAAAAAAAAGTATGGCATTACTTACTGACGTACACGTAATACCTCTAAAACTCACATGTACAAATTGTGACTAGAATATGCAGAATGTAGGTTAGAGTAAATGATGACATGAGATATGAATCCTATTTCCATTTCTATTTAGGCTGTATGTAAAAAAAAAAGGTAAATGAACTGCAAAAATTACAGAACAGGAATAAAGTCACGGGGGCAAACAAGTAGCTGCCTAAGGTCCGTAGATGAGACAAGCCTTCTAAGTGAAAGCAGAGCAAAATTAGCAGTGTTGCTGGTTGGATGACTGACTTCAACATCGAATAGGGTAGAAATATGGCCCCATACAAGTGACGAAGAGCAGAATAAAAGGTAACAACAATATCATATACATGCCAGGAAAGTTAAAACCTTCTATGAAACCACAAGTACAAAGAGGCAAAATTAAAAAAAAAAAGTTTCCGGTAGGGAAAGATGAGGGACGTTATGAATCATTTTTGCAAACGGATGAAGTTCATAAAGTAACTAGTGGTGTCTATATCAAAAGCTATGCGTTCATTCAGATTAGGGAATTGACAGTTAAGATCAAATAAACGCTTCGGGAACTACATTCATGCAACAGATAGGAATTCACTTGACGACTCTGATTGGATTGTAATTAATATTATCATTCAAGGCTAGAAAGCTGTATAATCTACAAAAGGAATTCACTGTTTTCGCCAGTTGTTATTTCTACCCTGAATACCACTAACATCTTCCAAGATACGTAAATGTAATTCGATATTGATGATCTTCCCACATTCTTAGTTGAAATTATAGGAGACTTAAGAATATTCGGCCATCATTTGTCTGGTCGACAAGTAATCTCCATCACCTATAACTTTTCTGTATCAAAAACCGGATTTGATAGTAGGATAGCAGTTCCTTCTCTAGCTATTCTGTCGCTTCGTAAAGAAAACACTTTTAATGCTTTTACCTTTCGTTAGAGCATATTTAAGGCATCGACTGTAAAAGTATTTTGTTACATCGCACTTTTGTGAAATACCGGTAGTTTTCATGCCCAAAATAGTTCCTTACTGTTATTAAATTTAGTTCAGAGATGATCACTAACAAATTCGTCATACATACTGCAGCTTGTGAACGTCAGCTTTCGACAGACATGGGGAAACAATCACTTCGACGACCGGTTACACGCTTGATGTACACAAATGGGCGCTTTCTAAGTTATTTATTACATTCAAAATGCGCCGGAAATTTCATTGTTCGGACTCGAATAGAAGCACTGAAGATGATGTCGGAAGGTGTATTTAAGGAGCTACTCAACGGTGGAAAAGACAAGCACAGTCGCTTATATAGCTCGGAACACAATAGCACGAAATCGGAGAAATCTAATTAGTTCCGTAGCAAGAAACTTTTCACTCCCTCTCCTTTCATTTGGAAAAGGCTCAGAAATTTTCTCCTTTTATATTCCAATGCTACTAAAGCTTGCAGTCGACTGAGATCATTCACCCAAAGTTACATAATGAAGGTTGTTTGCTTTGTTTCAAAATAGAAAATACTTGGTTAAAGGCGTCCTCGAAGTGTGACGTAAGACAAAGATAAAATCTGTGCGTACGTCAAACTGAAAACTAAAAAGATAAATGAGGCGGATTAGATGTACTTTAATTGAGCCTATTTTGAGAAATAATAAAAATTATTCGCTTTTAAAACTGGAAGATGCGGCCAATTTAGATAGTTTCGCAAATCAGAAACTGAGCAAGAGTCTCATTTCAAAACAATGAGAACATAACGACATCGTACATCAAGGCACCTACGATAATAATCATGAAGATAATACATTCCATTGATTATGCAACGCATTTTAATAATCTGAAATGCAAAGTAACTGTACTAAACCATTCAAAGAGAGAATGACAATCTCTTCATTGCACACCCTTAGCGAGGTGTGGGGTGTGTACTAAAAATATTGAACCACAATGTAAGGAGCGGATAACTGCTTCACAGGCATCAAAATTCTATGAAAAGTGAAACGGAGCAAATTGAAAGGTAACCCGATGCTTACTTTTATTGATAATACTTTGTGGTGTTGAGAAAAAATCAATTTACCACATCTACAAAACGGAAAACGTCAGGTAACATATGCTGTACAAATTCTAAAAAAAGGAAGACCGTTGTTCTGTGATTGTCAATTAGCCTATACAAAGAAGTATGCAACAGCATATGTTGTTTATTAAGCAATTAATCTGGAAAAGTGAATTAAAGGCCACTTGTTTGATTTACGTGGGTTGTCCAGAAAGCAAGTTCCGATAGATCGTGAAATGGAAACCACTGGGAAAATCCGGTAAAGCTTTGCACAGATGTATTGGGCAGTGTCTCTAGTGTTCTCGTCGCTCTTTTCAGTTTTGAGTGAACAGTGAGCACGTAAAGATGTGTAGGGAATAGCGTCTCCCAACGAGTGTGAGGGCTTGGTTAGAGATTTCGCCTGTGTCATGCTGCCCATATAACACAACTGTCGAGCAATTGCTTCTTCATGCCAATTCTCGGCTCCTCACTGCAGGGGCAATGAAGACGCTCCTGCAGCGTTTCCGATGAGAAGTGTTTGATCACCCACAATACAGTCGGTAATTGGCTCCCCCTGAGTCTCATATCTGCTCACAAGAACCGCTGGCTATGAAGAAAAATTTTTCCACAGACGGCGAGTTACAGACCAGAGCAGATAATTGGCCGAAAGCACAGGCGGCTGCTTTCTATGACGAGTATACTGGAAAGTTGAAACAACACTACGACAATACTCGGAGTTGGAGCCACTAGTGTGTAGAGAAGTAGGTGGAAGGTTTATCTAACCGTTGCAAATAGAACGTTTCTGGTTTTAACTGGGCTTTCCAATGCCCTCCTCATAGAAGACAGCCGCCTCTTTTTTCCGCCAAATCTCTACGCTGGTCTACACCTCGTAGTCTGTGGCAAAATATTGTCTTCGTAGCCAGCTGTTCATATGAGCAGAAACGAAACTCAGTGGGTACCAATTACGAGCTGTAATGTGGGTACTAAAACACTTCCTAACAAAAACGCTACAAGAGCATCTACACTGCCCTTGCAGAGTACGGGCGGCAATTGTCATGTCGAAGGAAACGCATGACAGTTATGTTATGTTGGCTGCATGATATCAGGCGAAATCTGTCACAGAGCCTCACACCTGGCGGGAGACTCTGTTTTCTAGGCACCTTTATGTACTCACTGTATGCTCAAAATTGAAAAGGGCGAGGTGACGTGATCGACGAGCATACTAGAGACTCCGACCAAACATTTGTGCATAGTTTCATCGGATTTTCTCTGTCGTTTCCATTTCACGACCGATCGGACCTTACTTTCCAAATAGCCCTTGTAAGTGTAAAAAAAGTCTTAAAAATTGTATAACTCAATAGTGCTGTAACAAACCGAAACTAATCGCTCGGAAGCTATGTAACACATGTTCGTGCACTTAAATTCTTTTAATTTATTGCTGTCCTTCAAACTGATATAAAATCACTTGCCTATTTCCAGTGATAAATATAATAAACATGCAGAATTTACGGGAAGCCTCAGAAGGAATATCAAATATTGTATCAGGTGCTGGCATAGACTAATTGGAATAAAACTGACCATATTACATTTGTTCAATTTTTATTGGTTACAGAGATACAGCTGGTTACCTATTCACTTCGTATGACAGTATTCAAGTTGATAAGGGTTTACTTAAGTGTGGAGATGATTGATAATTTTCTGAACTTTCGCCAGCACCAGTGGCTCGTATTATCAAAACTTCACCCTTCGTTGCTGGTAGTGGGCTAGAGTCGAGATCACGGCCGCTGATGAAATGTACCTGGCTCGCCAACGTCTGAGGGCTTTTCCGTGGTCATTACCGCTCCGGTTCTCCCCTAGCTACCTGAAATTGTTGTTCGTTGCAGATCGGCAGTCCGGGATGCGTTCGCCTTGAGGGTTTCTTCTTCCTTGTTGAAGCTATCATCATGTTTCTGTGAACAAACGGATGTGGTAGCTCTACTCTACAGCAACAACTTCCGTCGGTCCGTCTCACACAGCGAGTGCTCCACCACGGCTGATTTCTCGGTCTGCCCCAACATGAAGTGATGCGTATGTTCTGTAATCCTGGCTTTGATTGATCGTCCAGTCGTGCCAACACAAACTGTTACACATGTAAATGGTGTGAGGTATTTACCAAGCATTGGAAGTGGGCCCCTTTCCTCCTTTGCCTATCTGAGACACTCTTTGATCTTGTTTGTCAGTTTATAAGTAGTCTTCAACCGTGTTTGCACTATCTACGTCCGATTCTGTCCGCCTCTCTGGGAATGCGTGGCAGATTTACCGTAACTGTCTGTGTCTTCAGCAAGAAAGCCTCTATATGAATGGATTTTGCACTCCCATGATGCAGCGTACGACAGTTGCAGGTACGAAAAGAGAATCGGTGGCGCGCCAGGTACATATAATTTGCGACCATAATTTCAACACCAGCAGCAGCATTGGAGGGTGACAGCGTTAGCCACTTGTGCTGGCGAAACATCAGAAAAATCATAAAGAAACGTCGGCCGTAGAACCCAAAACAGAAGCCAACAGGCAATTGAACCACAAGTGATCACGACAGCCTTAAAAATTTTATAGAATTCGACACCTTCGAAAAGAAAATGCAGGTAAACGATTGTAATTTTCTGGTTGGCTAATTCCAGATGGACGAGTTGTCCTAATAATACTGTTCACTCATGACGTCACTTTTACTGTTGTCAGTATCAACGACATTCATAACTCACGTCAATAATTGCACTGAAATCCTTTATGGAAAAACCTTTTCAATAACACTTCGCTGTAAATGTGTGGTGTGGTACGATAGTTAAGAGGGCCTGTTGTGTTACCGCATCGAATTATACGACAACGTTACTTAGACTTTCTAGAAGACGAACTTCCGGCATGATTGTGGGAGGTTCCGTTGATTACAGCGATGAGTTTTTCTTCCAGTATGACCGGACCCCTGCACATTCTAGTCGCCAGGTGACACTTCACCTAAACCTAAGATCGGCAGAAACGTTCGCGTCTGTTGGCCACTAAAATTCCCGAATCTTGCGCGATAAGAGTTTTGCCTGTGGGTATGGTTGAATGACAAAGTCCGCAAAGAAAAAGTAGACACTAGAAATGAACTGATCGTTTTTATTATGAATAATAATTGGCTCTTCCCCTAACTCCCTTAAACGAACTCCAAGACAATCTCAGAAGACAGTATTCCAGTGCCTGTGTTATTCCGAATTACGATACAAAGTGCCTTTGAACATGCATGTCCAAAGGAAAAGGCACTGCGGTGACTACAGTCGTTATGAAGTGCATTAACTGTATAGATTATAAGAGTAAATGCTAATCTGCACAACCATCAGCTGTAGAATGGGAAGGCGACAGTTGAAATTTTGTGCCGGACCGGGACGCAACCCAGATTTTTAGATTACCGCGGGCGGGTCGCCTTACCGCCATCCGTGCACGACTCCCGGCCACAGTTTCATATGACGTGAATTATGCATCTACAACCTGCATTGGTACATCCGTTATGTACCGGGTGATCAAAAAGTCACTGTAAATTTGAAAACTAAATAAACCGTGGGATAATGTAGATAGAGATGTAAAAATTGACACACATGCTTGGAATGACATGGAGTTTTATTAGAACCAAAGAAAAAAAAGTATTCCTAGACGCGTGAAAGATCTCTTGCACGCGGCGTTTGGTGATGATCGTGTGCTCAGCCAACACATTAGTCATACTTGGCCTTCCAGGTCCCCAGATTTCAGTCCGTGCGATTATTGACTTTGGGGTTAGCTGAAGTCGCAACTGTATCGTGATCGATCGACATCTCTAGGGATGCTGAAAGAAAACATCCGACGACAATGCCTCACCATATCTACGGACATGCTTTACAGTGCTGTTCGCAACATTATTCGTCGACTACATCTGTTGTTGAGGAATGATGGTGGACATATTGAGCATTTCCTGTAAAGAACATCATTTTTGCTTTCTTTTGCTTTGTTATGCTAATTATTGCCATTCTGATCAGATGAAGCGCCATCTGTCGGACATTTTTTGAACTTTTGTATTTTTTTTGGTTCTAATAAAACCCCATGTCATTCCAAGTGTGTGTGTCAATTTTTACCTCTCTATCTACATTATTCCCTGATTTATTCAGTTTTCAAATTTATACTGACTTTTTGATCACCCGGTATATCCCCGTACAGGTGACACCTTTTACTTGAGAGTCACTTTCCCGGCGTCGGCGAACAAAAGACGAGCTTGCAAAGCCCGTGTTATTCTGAATTACGAAACAAAGTTCGTTTGGATATGGATGCATGTCCAGAGGAACTGTCCATTGTAATTCAGAATAACACAGACACTGCAAGATCGTATTTATTTGCCGACACCCGCGAGATAGTTTCAATTAAAACGTCTCTCTTGTACGTGAATATATATAATGGACGTACGAGTGCAGGGTGCAGACACACATTTGATGACATTTGGAATTCTGGGTCCGGACGTGAATGGTGCACGGGTTGCCAAATGGTGGCCGGCACGGCAGCTCATCATTTGCGGTCAGAGGGTTTGGTGCCTTCTGCAATAAATAAACACTGAGTGAATGGATCAACGATGGACTTGAAAGGGTGTCGTGGGACGTCCGCCCCGAACAAATGCAACGAACAAAATGAGATCAACATTAAAGAAGGTAAGACAACTTCTCCCGGTCAGACATCAATTTTCATTGTCGTCATTTCATTCTACAGGTGATGGATCTACATCTACATCTACATCGATACTCTGCAAATTACATTTCAGTGCCTGGTAGAGGGTTCATCGAACCACCTTCACAATTCTCTATTATTCCAATCTCGTATGACACGCAGAAACAATGAACACCTATATCTTTCCGTACGAGCTCTGATTTCCCATATTTTATCGTGGTGATCGTTCCGCCCTATGTAGGTCTGTGTCAATAAAATATTTTCGCATTCGGAGGAGGAGGTTGGTGATTGGAATTTCGTGACAAGATTCAGTCGCAACGAAAAACGCCTTTCTTTGATTTCCAGCCCAAATCCTGTATCATTTTTGTGACACACTCTCCCATATTTCGCGATAATACAAAACGTGCTGGATTTCTTTGAACTTTTTCGATGTACTCCTTCAATCCTACCTGGTAAGGATCCCACACCGCACAGCAGTATTCTAAGAGAGGACGGACAAGCGTAGTGTAGGCAGTCTCCTTAGTAGGCCTGATACATTTTGTAAGTGTCCTGCAAATAAAACGCAGTCTTTGGTTAGCCCTCCCCACAACATTTTTTTTGTGTTCTTTCCAATTTAAGTTGTTCATAACTGTAATACCTAGATAGGTAGTTGAATTTACAGCTTTTAGATTAGACTGATTTATCGTGTAACCGAAGTTTAACGAGTTCCTTTTAGCACTGATGTGGATGACTTCACACTTTTCCTTATTTATTGTCAACTGCCACTTTTCGCACCATTCAGATATTTTTTTCTAAATCATTTTGCAGTTTGTTTTGATTTCTGATGGCTTTATTAGTCGATAAACGACAGCGTCATCTGCAAACAACCGAAGACAGATGCTCAGATTGTCTCCCAAATCGTTCATATAGATAAGGAACAGCAAAGGGCTATAACATTACCTTGGGGAATGCCAGAAATCACTTCTGTTTTACTAGATGACTTTCCGTCAATTACTACGAACTGTGACCTCTCTGACAGGAAATCCCAGATTCAGTCACATAACTGAGACGATATTCCACAAGCATGCAATTTTACTACGAGCCGATTGTGTAGTACAGTGTCAAAAGCCTTCCGGAAATCCAGGAATGCGGAATCGATCTGAAATCCCTTGTCAATAGCACTCAGCATTTCGTGTGAATAAAGAGCTAGTTGTGTTTCACAGGGACGATGTTTTCTAAACCCATGTTGACTGTGTGCCAATAGACCGTTTCCTTCGAGGTAATTCATAAAATTCGAAGACAATATATGTTCTAAAGTCCTGCTGCATGTCGACGTTAACGATATGGGCTTGTAATTTAGTGGATTACTCCTACTACCTTTCTTGAATATTGGTGGGACCTGTGCAACTTTCCAGTCTTTGGGTACGGATCTTTCGTCGAGCGAACGGTTGTATATGATTGTTAAGTATGGAGGTAACGCACCAGCATACTCCGAAAGGAACCTAATTGGTATACAGTCTGGACCAGAAGACTTGCTTTTGTTAAGTGATTTGAGTTGCTTCACTACTCCGAGGATTTTTACTTCTACGTTACTCATGTTGGCACCTGTTCTCGATTCGAATTCTGGAATATTTACTTCGTTTTCTTTTGTGAAGGCATTTAGAAAGGCTGTGTTTAGTAAATCTGCTTCGGCAGCACTATCTTCAATAGTATCTCCATTGTTATCGTGCAGAGAAGAGATTGATTGCTTCTTGCCACTGTAGTTGAGAAACCCGTTTTGTTTTTGGTAAATTATTTGGATAAGATTAACAGTGAAGTACATGAAAGTGGGTTCGCCTTGGTAAAAGCTAGTGAGTCTCATTAGCTGCACGAAGAATGGACAGAGTTAGTTGTATGTGCGGATTAAACTAATACAAAAGTTGGTCAGTCTCCAGTATATCATGTTTTAAACTGAAAAAAATTCAAGCTGGACTTTATTTATTTCAGAAGCTTCTACCATCAGCACAGTTATCCGTGAACGCGTAGATCAGCATTAAATACTGAAATTTTGCTTCTTGCGGAATGTAACTAAATCAGAAGTCTAGAATAGGATGGAAATGAACTTGATATTTATGGAGACTAATTTCCTAGTATATCTAGGCTACGTATACAACGTTCATATCCATGAATGGCCGAGTTGCGGAAATCTCGCAAGACAGCGGAAGTTGCGGTAGCTTACTTGGCATGCCGCAAGAACCTCAGACGTAGGGCGGTTTCTCAACCTGCCATTCATTCGGTAGTTGTCATACGAGCGAAGCAGTACAGTGACGTCAAAATCGCTTCGAGTGATCCTCACTTATGCTCTGAGCTATTTCGTTCAGTTTCTCCAGACAATACCCGACATCTATTTAATGAAGTGCTCATGATTTATCTATGAATTTTCTTAAATTTCTCCACGTTACTGCCGATTACTTTTTAATCAGCGACCCTATTAAAAAAGACATGCTAGCCCTGTTGTTGTTGTTGTTGTGGTCATCAGTCCAGAGACTCGTTTGATGCAGCTCTCCATGCTACTCTATCCTGAACAAGCTTCTTCATCTCCCAGTACCTACTGCAGCCTACATCCTTCTGAACCTGCTTAGTGTATTCATCTCTTGGCCTCCCTCCACGCTGCCCTCCAATACTAAATTAGTGCTCCCTCGATGTCTCAGAACATGTCCTACCAACCGATCCCTGCTTCTAGCCAAGTTATGCCACAAACTTCTCTTCTTCTCAATCCTATTCAACACATCCTCATTAGTTATGCGATCTACCCATCTAATCTTCAGCATTCTTCTGTAGCACCACATTTCGAAAGCTTCTATTCTCTTCTTGTCTAAACTATTTATCGTCCACGTTTCACTTCCATACATGGCTACACTCCATACAAATACTTTCAGAAACGACTTCCTGACATTTAAATCTATACTCGATGTTAACAAATTTTTCTTCTTGAGAAACGCTTTCCTTGCCATTGCCAGTCTACATTTTCTATACTCTCTACTTCGACCACAATCAGTTACTTTGCTCCTTTACTACTTTAAGTGTCTCACTCCCTAATCTAATTCCCTCTGCATCGCCCGACTTAATTCAACTACATTCCATTATCCTCGTTTTGCTTTTGTTGATGTTCATCTTATATCCTCCTTTCAAGACACTGTCCATTCCGTTCAACCGCTCTTCCAAGTCCTTTGCTGTCTATGACAGAATTACGATGTCATCGGCAAACCTCAATGTTTTTACTTCTTCTCGATGGATTTTATTACCTACTCCGAATTTTTCTTTTGTTTCCTTTACAGTTTGATCAATACCCAGATTGAATAACATCGCGGAGATGCTACAACCCTGTCTCACTCCCTTCCCAACCACTGCTTCCCTTTCATGGCCCTCGGCTCTTTTAATTGCCATCTGGTTTCTGTAAATTGTAAATAGCCTTTCGCTCCCTGTATTTTACCCCTGCCACATTGTCAAAAGCTTTCTTCTAAGGTAAGTCGTAAGGTCAGTATTGCCTCACGTGCTCCAACATTTCTACGGAATCCAAACTGATCTTCACCGAGGTCAGCTTCTACCAGTTTTTCCATTCGTCTGTAAAGAATTCGCGTTAGTGTTTTGCAGCTGTGACTTATTAAACTGATAGTTGGGTAATTTTCACATCTGTTCAAATGGTTCAAATGGCTCTGAGCACTATGGGACTCAACTGCTGTGGTCTTAACTCCCCTAGAACTTATAACTACTTAAACCTAACTAACCTAAGGACAACACACACATCCATGCCCGAGGCAGGATTCGAATCTGCGACCGTAGCGGTCGCGCGGTTCCAGACTGTAGCGCCAGAACCGCTCGGCCACCAGCGGCCGGCATTCACGTCTGTCAACACCTGCTTTCTTTGATATTGGAATTATTATATTCTTCGTGATGCCTGAGGGCATTTCGCCTGTCTCATACATCTTGCTCACCAGATGGTAGGACTGGCTCTCCCAAGGCTGTCAGTAGTTCTAATGGAATGCTGTCTACTCCCGGGACCTTGTTTCGACTCAGGTCTTTCAGTACTCTGTCAAACTCTTCGTGCAGTATCGTATCACCCATTTCATATTCATCTATATCCTCTTCCATTTCTATAATATTGTCCTTAAGTACATCGCCCTTGTATAGACCCTCTATATACTACTTCCACCTTTCTGCTTTCCCTTCTTTGCTTAGAACTGGGTTTCCATCTGAGCTCCTGATATTCATACAAGCGGTTCTCTTTTCTCCAAAGGTCTCTTTAATTTTTCTGTAGGAAGTTTCTATTCTACCCCTAGTGATAGAGCCCTGCTGGTGCAAAGAAAATTAAATACACTGTCCACTCACATTAATATGAACACCTGTGAAAAGCCTAAATAGTCATCTTTCGTAGCGCCAACTCCTGCGACACGTACAGGAATAGAGTCAGTGACGTCCGGAAGTACGGATAGGGGTATAGGGGGCAATGTCGATAGTGTGGTGCAGCGCCGACTCCAGAGCCGCAGCCAGCTGCGCTTGGTTTCTCGGTTGAGGATCCATGTCACCAACTCCTCGATCGAGGCTGGTACCGCAGAATTGGTGCCACAGCTTCTAGATTGGGTTTCATTCGTTGGAGTCGCGTGGTCAGGTGATTACGGCAAAGAGATCGTGGTGCTCTTCAACCAACGCACATACACCGCAACTATTTGACCCGTTGCGTTGTCCTGCTGGTAGATGCCATCATTCCGAGGTAAAACCACTAGCATGCACACCAATTTGCGTTGATCCATAGCGCTTACCATAATCAAGAGGCCATCCACGCCACGAAAACATTTCCCAGACCGTTAACAGTCCCTCATTCGACGCAGTCCCTTCCGACAGTTATTGAAGGGTCTTTGCTTTCAGGCATACACGTCAACGGCCATCTTCTGCTGGAGCATAAAACGTAGTTCATCTGCAAAGGGTTATCTGTCGCTACTTTGTCGGCATCCAGGTGCGTTATTAGCGAGCAAATTCCAGCCTTCGTCGCTGATAAACAGCAGTCAGCATGGGTGCGTGAACGGAGGAACTTTTGCAGCATCTTTGGCTGAAATGTTATTGAGGAGACACTGTTAGTAGTGTCTTGGTTCATCTGGGCGGTCAGCTAGTCGACAGTTGCACACCTATTCGCCCGTACACATCTTCGCAGCCTGTCGACTACGGTTTTGGGTAGCGCCATTTTGCTATGCGCGGTATACTTCAATAACAGCTGCACGCGAACAGTTTAAAAAGTTAGCCGTATCGTAGTTACTTCCACCTTTGGCCTGAAACCCAATGTTCATGATCTTTTGCAACTCAGATAAGACACTGTGTTTCCGCATTACGACAGCAACTGGACTGTTTTCCGCCCCTCCACCTCGCCCCCCCCTCCCCCCTCCCCCATCCACCATCCACCCGCCCAACCGGACTTACTTCATATTCCGTATACTGCCAGTGCTGCCACCGGCCGTCTATGACTGGTTGCTGTAGCTGACCTCTAACATAGACGGTGGTCACATTAATGTGACTGGACAGTGTATTCAGAGGCACATCAGTATCTCTCTCACAGTTTGTGGGAGAGGATTTCGATGCAGGAAACATGGAAAGTAGTTTCCTTTTCAGAAAAAATATAATAATTCCTTTTACATATTCGGCCTACAGAAGTAAATAATTTCAACAGACGAATATGCACTAAGTCATCAGCACCTAGGTATAACTCAAACGTACATCCACCAAGGAATGGTATTACACCACCAGCAGTCATACGTCTATAAAATTTAAACGTTTGGCTACCTAAGGAACATGATGTTTTGAACATGAGATAAGATGACGTGAGTTGCAGCTGTAGCGGCAAATCGAAAGCTAAGTACTAATTAATTGTTGGTGTATAGTGGTTTATTTAGGAACTTTAGTAGTCTTCAACCGAAGTTTTTTGTGTTTTGTGGTGAAATAATTTCAGAAGAACCTTTTCCGAACTGTTTCCAGCTTCGTTCCTGTATCATTAGACGTTTGATTCTCTTTATGCATTAGTCTTTTGTTATATTCACATTTGCTGTTTATTAATACTGTTAATAATAGTAGTTACTTCCCTTGTCCTCCCCCCATGGACCATGGACCTTGTCATTGGTGGGGAGGCTTGCGTGCCTCAGCGGTACAGATAGCCGTACCGTAGGTGCAACCACAACGGAGGGGTATCTGTTAAGAGGCCAGACAAACGTGTGGTTCCTGAAGAGGGGCAGCAGCCTTTTCAGTAGTTGCAGGGGCAACAGTCTGGATGATTGACTGATCTGGCCTTGTAATAATAACCAAAACGGCCTTGCTGGTACTGCGAACGGCTGAAAGCAAGGGGAAACTACGGCCGTAATTTTTCCAGAGGGCATGCAGCTTTACTGTATGATTAAATGATGATGACGTCCTCTTGGGTAAAATATTCCGGAGGTAAAATAGTCCCCCATTTGGATCTCCGGGCGGGGATTACTCAAGAGGATGTCGTTATCAGGAAAAAGAAAACTGGCGTTCTACGGATCGGAGCGTGGAATGTCAGATCCCTTAATCGGACCGGTAGGTTAGAAAATTTAAAAAGGGAAATGGATAGGTTACAGTTAGATATAGTGGGAATTAGTGAAGTTCGGTGGCAGGAGGAACAAGACTTCTGATCAGGTGACTACAGGGTTATAAACACAAAATCAAATAGGGGTAATGCAGGAGTAGGTTTAATAATGAATAGGAAAATAGGAATGCGAGTAAGCTACTACAAACAGCATAGTGAACGCATTATTGTGGCCAAGATAGATACAAAGCCCACACCTACTACAGTAGTACAAGTTTATATGCCAACTAGCTCTGCAGATGACGAAGAAATTGAAGAAAGGTATGTTCAAGTAAAAGAAATTATTCAGATAGTGAAGGGAGATGAAAATTTAATAGTCATTGGAATTCGGTAGTAGGAAAAGGGAGAGAAGGAAACGTAGTAGGTGAATATGGACTGGGGCAAATAAATGAAAGAGGAAGCCGCCTGGTAGAATTTTGCACAGAGCACAACTTAATCATAGGTAACACTTGGTTCAAGAATCATAAAAGAAGGCTGTATACATGGAAAAAACCTGGAGATACTAAAAGGTATAAGATAGATTATATAATGGTAAGACAGAGATTTAGTAACCAGGTTTTAAATTGTAAGACTTTTCAGGGGCAGATGTGGACTCTGACCACAATCTATTGGTTATGACCTGTAGATTAAAACTGAAGAAATTGCAGAAAGGTGGAAATTTAAGGAGATGGGACATGGATAAATTGAAAGAACAAGAGGTTGTACAGAGTTTCAGGGAGAGGATAAGGGAGCAATTGACAGGAATGAGGGAAAGAAATACAGTAGAAGAAGAATGGGTAGCTTTGAGAGATGAAGTAGTGAAGGCAGCAGAGGATCAAGTAGGTAAAAAGACAAGGGCTAGTAGAAATCCTTGGGTAACAGAAGAAATATTGAATTTAATTGATGAAAGGAGAAAGTGCAAAATGCAGTAAATGAAGCAGGCAAAAAGGAATATAAACGTCTCAAAACTGAGATCGACAGGAAGTGCAAAATGGCTAAGCAGGGATGGCTAGAGGACAAATCTAAAGATGTGGAGGCTTATCTCACTAGGGGTAAGATAGATACTGCCTACAGGAAAATTAAAGAGACCTTTGGAGATAAGAGAACCACTTGTATGAACATCAAGAGCTCAGATGGAAACCAGTTCTAAGCAAAGAAGAGAAAGCAGAAAGGTGGAAGGAGTATATAGAGGGTCTATACAAGGGCGATGTACTTGAGGACAATATTATGGAATTGGAAGAGGATGTAGATGAAGATGAAATGGGAGATACGATACTGTGTGTAGAGTTTGACAGAGCACTGAAAGACCTGAGTCGGAACAAGGCCCCCGGAGTAGACAACATTCCATTGGAACTACTGACGGCCTTGGGAGAGCCAGTCCTGACAAAACTCTACCATCTGCTGAGCAAGATGTATGAGACAGGCAAAATACCCTCACACTTCAAGAAGAATGTAATAATTCCAATCCCGAAGAAAGCAGGTGTTGACAGATGTGAAAATTACCGAACAAAAAGTTTAATAAGGCACAGTTGCAAAATACTAACGCGAATTCTTTACAGACAAATGGAAAAACTAGTAGAAGCCGACCTAGTTTGGATTCCGTAGAAATGTTGGAACACGTAAGGCAATACTGACCCTACGACTTATATTAGAAGCCAGATTAAGGAAGGGAAAACCTACGTTTCTAGCATTTGTAGACTTAGAGAAAGCTTTTGTCAATGTTGACTGGAATACTCTCTTTCAAATTCTGAAGGTGGCAGGGGTAAAATACAGGGAGCAAAGGCTATTTACAATTACCAGATGGCAGTTATAAGAGTCGAGGGACATGAAAGGGAAGCAGTAGTTGGGAAGAGACTGAGACAGGGTTGTAGTCTCTCCCCGATGTCATTCAATCTGTATAATGAGCAAGCAGTAAAAGAAACAAAAGAAAAATTTGGAGTAGGTATTAAAATCCATGGAGAATAAATAAAAACTTTGAATTTCGCCGACGACATCGTAAATCTGTCAGAGACAGCAAAGGACTTGGAAGAGCAGTGGACATGTGGCTGCTCCTTCAGCAAGATATAAAATGAACATCAACAAAAGCAAAACGAGGATAATGGAATGTAGTCGAATTAAGTCGTGTGATGCTGAAGGAATTAGATTAGAAAATGAGACACTTAAAGTAGTAAAGGAGTTTTGCTATTTGGGGAGCTAAATAACTGATGATGGTCGAAGTAGAGAGGATATAAAATGTAGACTGCCAATTGCAAGGAAAGCGTTTCTCAAGAAGAAAAATTTGTTAACATCGAGTATAGATATAAGTGTCAGGAAGTCATTTCTGAAAGTATTTGTATGGAGTGTAGCCATGTATGGAAGTGAAACATGGACGATAAATAGTTTGGACAATGAGAGAATAGAAGCTTTCGAAATGTGGTGCTACAGAAGAATGCTGAAGATTAAATGGGTAGATCACATAACTAATGAGGAAGTATTGAATAGGATTGAGGAGAAGAGAAGTTTGTGGCACAACTTGACTAGAAGAAGGGATCGGTTGGTAGGACATGTTCTGAGGCATCAAGGGCTCACCAATTTAGTTTTGGAGGGCACTTTGAAAAAGTAAAATTTTACCATGAGTGAGAAGTGTGGGCTTTGCTGTAAGTTTGTGAGTAGTGGATTGCGGTTTGAGACTTGTCCGAAGTATTTTTACTGGGGGAATGCTGTGGGGAAGCCAGTGGGCATTCTGGTGAGATCCTCTGCTGGAACTGCAGGTTATGTAGCAAGAGTAAGGTGACAGAGGAGCAGGAGCGTAAGATCTGTGCCCTTCAGGTGCATTTGAAAAACGCACAGGAGGAGCTAGATAGGTTGAGGAGGGAGAAGGGGGTTGGGGAATGTGAGCTGGCTGTTGGCAAGAGATCTGCTAGAAGAAGAAGATTTTCAGATAGTTTTACTATTGGTGTTTGCAATAGATATGACCAACTGTCAGAGTATAGTGGAGAGGAATCTCTAGTAGCTGTAGATGTAGGAAGTGTGCAGCAGACCTCTGTAGTTACGGTGGCTAGAACAGTTGCTAAGTCGAAGAGGAAGGTGAAGGTTCTGCTGTTAGGTAGTTCTCATGGCAGAGGTGTAGGCCAGCAGTTCCAGGAAGTGCTGGGGAGTGATTCACCAGCATTGTCATGCCTAATGCAGGATTGGCTCAGGTGACTGTTAACGTAGGGGCGTTAGGTAGGGATTTTACTGAAGAGGATCAGGTAGCGACTGTGGGTGGGGCTGGTAATAGTATTGATAGGGATGGGGAGTATAACATAGATGGTGACCTGGAAAAGATAGCCACTCAGACTGGCAACACGAATGTGCATTTCGTGGAACTGTTTCAGCGTTACGACCGGCCTCATCTTAATGCAGCCGTCAGGCGTAATAACGTGAGACTTGGGGGTGTGCTGATGACAGAAAGCATGGGTCACATTTCCGTGGTGTCGTTGGAGTCTATCAGCAGGACGGGTTTCACTACACATGGCCTGCACCTCAACAGGTATGGGAAAGGGAGGTTGGCAAAGTTTATAGGTGACAGCATAGGTGGGGTTGGTGGGATCACTCATGGGAAAATTCTTGCAGTAGTGGGTGATACAGCTGCACCTTTTTTAGTTTGAAGCCTGCTGATAGGTATTCCTATTAAGGGAAGTCTCTCTAACAAAGGAACCACTTTTGACAAAGCTTAGGTATCCAAGTGATGAGGGAATTAGTGTATTTCATCAAAATATACAAGGTATTAGAGATAAAGTTAGTGAACTGCTTATAGATATTGACTCTGAAATTATTGGTATATCTGAACACTTCTTAAATAAGGAGATAATTCAGAGGCTTCCTTTACCAGGATACAGATTGGCTGGCAGCTTTTCAAGGAGCTCTTTGCGATGTGTGGGAGTAGCCATGTATGTGAAATACGATATTTCATTTGAGACAATTGATGTTTCAAAGTACTGTACTGAAAAGGTGTTTGAATGTTGTGCAGGTGTGGTTAAATTTAGTGGAGATAAACTTCTAACTGTTGTTATTTATAGATCCACAGACTCCGATTTCACAAAATTATTGCTAAAGCTAGAGGAGGGTCTTGGTACAATTTATAGGAAATACAAATAGTAATATGTGGTGACTTCAGTATTAATTGTATAAGTGATGGTGCAAGGAAAAGATGCTGGTAGACCTCTTTAATTCATATAATCTTATGCAAAACGTATTCTTTCCAACGAGAGTGCAAGGGAACAGTAGAACAACCATAGACAACATTTTTGTTCATACCTCATTACTAGAAGGGCATTCTGTTAGCAAAGAGGTGAATGGCCTTTCAGATCATGATGCACACATTTTAACTCTAAAAGATTTTTGTGCTGCAACACGTGTTAAATATAGTCATTAGCTGTTTAGGAAAGCTGATCCAGTTGCTGTAGAGACCTTTGTAAACCTTATCAAGGAACAAGAGTGGCAAGATGTTTATAGCGCTGATACAGTAGACGATAAATATAACGCTTTTCTCAGAATTTTCTCATGCTCTTTGAAACTTGCTTTCCATTAGAACGTTCAAAACATGGTACTAGCACAAACAGGCAGCCTGGGTGGCTGACTAGAGGGATAAGAATATCTTGTAGAACAAAGTGGCAATTATATCAGAACGTTAGAAACGTCCAAAATCTAAATGCAGCAGCCTATTACAAACAGTATTGTAAGGTGCTTAATAATGTTATTAAGAAGGCAAAAAGTATGTGGTATGCAGATGGAATAGCTAAGTCTCAGGATAAAATTAAAACCATATGGTCAGTCGTAAAGGAAGTGGCTGGTCTGAAGAGACAGGTCGAGGATATAGAATCAGTGCGTAGTAGGAATGTCCGTGTTACTGATAGGTCGCATATATGTACAGTATTTAAAATAAGGAGATAATTCTGAATATAGCAGGTGAACTAAATAGAGACCTAGTCCCAACAGGGAATCATATAGCGCTCTGAGAAAAAAGTATTCCGAGACTGTTACCTGAAACGCTCCTCCATGATACTGACAAGAGGGAGATGGAGTTAATATATAAATCACTAAAGACCAAGAACTCTCATGGATATGACGGGGTATCTCGCAGAATACTGAAGTACTGTTCTATGTATGTTAGCCCAGTACTTAGCCATTACTGTAACTTTTCCTTTAGGAGTGGTCGGTTTCCTGACCGATTAAAGTACTCGGTAGTGAAGCCACTTTATAAAAAGGGAGACATTGATAATGTTGACAATTTTAGACTTATTCTATGCCATCGGTGTTTGCTAAAGTTATCGAGAAGGTTCTATATACAAGGTTTAAACTCACATAATTTGCTGTCATATGTTCAGTTTGGTTTTAGAAATGGTTTAACAACTGAAAATGCTATATTCACTTTTTTTCTGTGAGGTTTTGGACGGATTAAATAAAAGGTTGCGAACGCTAGGTGTTTTCTTTGATTTAACGAAGGCTTTTGACTGTGTTGACCACAAAATATTACTGCAGAAGTTGGACCATTATGGAGTAAGGGGAGTAGCTTACAATTGGTTCGCCTCTTACTTTAAGAACAGAAAGCAGAAGGTAATTCTCCGCAATATTGAGAGTGGTAGTGATGAATCATATGCCTTATAGTATTACAGGTGATTCCAAAATATTTCTGTTTGCTGATGACACCAGCTAGATAGTGAAGGATCTTGTGTGTAATATTGAAACAGTAACAAATAATGTAGTTCATGAAATAAGTTCGTGGCTTGTGGCAAATAATTTGATGCTAAATCACAGTAAGACTCAGTTTTTACAGTTTCTAACTCACAATTCAACAAGAACCGATACTTTGATCAGACAGAATGGGCATATTATAAGCGAGACGGAACAGTTCAAGTTCCTAGGCGTTCGGATAGATAGTAAGCTGTTGTGGAAAGCCCATGTACAGGATCTTGTTTACGAACTAAATGCTGCTTTATTTACCATAAGAACAGTATCTGAAATAAGTGACACTTCAACACGAAAAGTAGTCTACTTCGCACATTTTCCTACACTTATGTCGTATGGTATTATTTTTTGGGGTAATTCTTCTAATTCAAAAAGGGTATTTTTGACTCAAAAACGGGCTGTTCGAGCTATATGTGGTGTAAGTTCGAGAACCTCTTGTCGACCCCTATTCAATAGTCTGTGAATTCTGACATTGCCGTTACAGTTTTTTTTTTTGGTTTTTTGTTTTTTTTTGTCATCAGTCTACTGTCTGGTTTGATGCGGCCCTCCACAGGTCTCTCTAGTACCATGGAAGTCATTCCCTCATGTCTTAGCAGATGTCCTATCATCCTGTCCCTTCTCCTTATCAGTGTTTTCCACATATTCCTTTCCTCTCCGATTCTGCGTAGAACCTCCTCATTCCTTACCTTATCAGTCCACCTAATTTTCAACATTCGTCTATAGCACCACGTCCCAAATGCTTAGATTCTCTTATGTTCCAGTTTTCCCACAGTCCCTGTTTCACTACCATACAATGCTGTACTCCAGACGTACATCTTCAGACATTTCTTCCTCAAATTAAGGCCGGTATTTGATATTAGTAGACTTCTCTTGGCCAGAAATGCCTTTTTTGCCATAGCGAGTCTGCTTTTGATGTCCTCCTTGCTCCGTCCGTCATTGGATATTTACTGCCTAGGTAGCAGAATTCATTAACTTCATTGACTTCGTGACCATCAATCCTGATGTTAAGTTTCTATCTGTTCTCATTTCTCCTACTTCTCATTACCTTCGTCTTTCTCCGATTTACTCTCAAACCATAATGTGTACTCATTAGACTGTTCATTCCGTTCAGCAGATCATTTAATTCTTCTTCACTTTCACTCAGGATAGCAATTTCATCAGTGAATCGAATCATTGATATCCTTTCACCTTGTATTTTAATTCCACTCCTGAACCTTCTTTTATTTCCATCATTGCTTCCTCGATGTACAGATTGAAGAGTCTTACATCCTTCTTAATACGAGCACTTCGTTCTTGATCGTCCACTCTTATTATTCCCTCTTGGTTGTTGTACATATTGTGTGTGACCCGTCTCTCCCTATAGCTTACTCCTACTTTTTTCAGAATCTCTAACAGCATGCACCATTTTATATTGTCGAACGCTTTGTCCAGGTCGATAAATCCTATGAACGTGTCTTGATTTTTCTTTAGCCTTGCTTCCATTATTAGCCGTAACGTCAGAATTGCCTCTCTCCTGTCTTTACTTTTCCTAAAGCCAAATTGATCGTCGCCTAGCACATTCTCAATTTTCTTTTCCATTCTTCTGTATATTATTCTTGTAAGCAGCTTCGATGCATGAGCTGTTAAGCTGATTGTGCGATAATTATCTCACTTGTCAGCTCTTGCCGTCTTCGGAATTGTGTGGGTGATGCTTTTCCGAAAGTCAGATGGTATGTCGCCAGACTCATATATTCTACACACCAACTTGAATAGTCGTTTTGTTGCCACTTCCTCTAATGATTTTAGAAATTCTTATGGAAAGTTATTTATTTCTTCTGCCTTATTTGACCGTAAGTTCTCCAAAGCTCTTTTAAATTCCGATTCTAATACTGGATCCCCTATCTCTTCTAAATCGCCTCCTGTTTCTTCTTCTACCACATCAGACAAATCTTCACCCTCATAGAGGCTTTCAATGTATTCTTTACACCTATCTGCTCTCTCCTTTGCATTTAACAGTGGAATTCCAGTGCACTCTTAATGTTACCACCGTTGCTTTTAATGTCACCAAAGGTTGTTTTGACTTTCCTGTACGCTGAGTCTGTCCTTCCGACAATCATATCTTTTTCGATGTCTTCACATTTTTCCTGCAGCCATTTCGTCTTAGCTTCCCTGCACTTCCTATTTATTTCATTCCTCAGCGACTTGTATTTCTGTATTCCTGATTTTCCCTGAACATGTTTGTACTTCCTCCTTTCATCAATCAACTGAAGTATTTCTTCTGTTACCCATGGTTTCTTCACATCTACCTTCTTTGTACCTATGTTTTCCTTCCCAACTTCTGTGATGGCCCTTTTTAGAGACGTCCATTCCTCTTCAACTGTGCTGCCTACTGCGCTATTCCTTATTGCTGTATCTATAGCGTTAGAGAACTTCAAACGTATCTCGTCATTCCTTAGAACATCCATATCCCACTTCTTAGCGTATTTATTCTTCCTGACTAATGTATATATTTTCTTTAATGTCGTTTGTTGTTAGCAATATTAGCCTATTCCGAAGAGTTAGCAGCTTTCACTCAGTTAATACTAGGCAGAAATCAAATCTGCACTTCCTTGACTCTTGTGCAGAAAGGAGTGCAGTAGTCTGCCGCATCCATTTTCAATAAGCTACCACAAGAACTCAAAAATCTTAGCAGTAGCCCAAACTCTTTTAACTGTAAACTGAAGAGTTTCCTGATGGCTCACTCCTTCTATTCTGTCGAAGAGCTCCTGGATGAGCTTAATAATTAAGCAAATTCTAGTGTTACATTGTTGATTTTCTTTATTTAAACTTACGACTTGTCACCTGAATGTTTTTTTATATATATTTCATTTTATCTGTTTCTCATATCATGTTATAATTTCATGTATTGACTCGTTTCATGACCATTGAGACTTCTCCTTAATGTGGTCCCACGGAACAATAAATAAATAAATATAATAAATAAATAAATAAATGACAGTTGGACTGAGGTTATACTTTTTCAAGGGGGCATGATCCGTTGTGTACAAAAATTATATCCATTTAGAGATGGAGATAAGCTACAGGGCGAGTCACAGTAGTAATTAAAAACTGCTGTCGATAGCTGTATAACATGGGAAACAATGAAAAAGCGAAACAGTGGAAAGTAGTGAAAGTTTGAAGGTGGAAAGTTAAACGTCATTCAGCGCTTTAGAAAAAAGACAGGCAATGAAGCGTTCTAAAATTTACCAAGACTAATATAAAGAAACTCTCACAGCATTTTCTTGATGTCTTCTGCTGAAACGATGTACCATGGGAATTTGAATATTAAATGCTCTCTGTTACGAAGTGGGAATAGAATTTCATTACACCTTGACGTGGATTAAGGGAACAGACTGGGAGAAATCTCAGTGCCTATTCTATTCACGTGTTGCAGTATTTAATACCCACACTGCCACCATCCTTGAGAAAACTGTATGGGGGTAAATATGGATGGATTCCAAACCAACCATCATGGCAAACATGCTGGAGAGTTAACGTCTCAAACCTTAATGCCTTGAGCGCTTTAAGGGGTACACTAAAACGTACAGGTAGACTGAATGACTGCTAAACGGCAACATAAACCGGAGATTTTTTTGGAAGCTGGGTCCACCTTAGTAAAAATATTTCGAGTGATTCTACGCCGCCAGTAACCGCCAATTTTTCGCTTATGTCCTGTACCGTTGTCCAATTTTGGCGCTGGACCCTTTCCAAGTACCCTGTTAAATATTTATTTGTGGAAACAAAAAGAGTTCAACAGTGTCAGCAGGTCGTGGCGTTGCTGCATCTTGGTCACAGGGCCCCAGCTTCGATTCTCGGCCGAGTAGGGGATTTTTTCCCGCTCTGGACTGGTTGCATGTGCTGCCCTCATCATTATTTTATCATCATCAATGCTCAAGTCGCCGAAATGGTATCAAATAAAGTCACTTGCAATAGGCCGCAGAACAACCCCCATGTCTCCGGGTAATAATACCATATGCACGTTTCACTCCTTTTCGGTTCACCAGTAACGTCAAATATTGATTAAAATTAAAATGAATAACCGAATGCTACATAAATTTCGCTTGCTGCGATAAATTACTAGTATTGATTCTAGGATCATCATAAACCTGTAGCGCAAAAAAAATTTCGAAACTAGTCATCTGCACGCACTGTATATAAAAGCTGTTCGAGGAGTAGTGGTAAATATTTTAGGAGGTGAGAGTCTAGAAAATTTCGGGTAAAACCTTCCCATCAACGTATTTCCAGTTTTCATTGCCGACAGAGATGCAAAATCAGATTTTCTTCCATCTTGATTGCATTTTTTTTATTACCGCTTTCGGTTCAACGTAAACCATCCTCATATTTGTAGACAACAGTAAAATAACCAGTCAAAAATATTTTAAGAAATACTTTACGAAATACGTGAAGTTGTTGTACCACACCATCATCAAACATCAGATGTACCACAGCGTACCTGACTGTATCTCTTACAAGAGTAATCCGGCCAACTAACGGCGAAATTTACATACCAGGCCACAGCATAAGAAAGTGATGTGCTGGAATCCACGTTATTGACGTAGCGCACAAGGCCGCTGACAATAGTTGGCATCTGATACATTTGTCTCATTGTAGTAAAACATTTATAAGCACACCTGAATTTAAAAAAAATGGTTGTTCGTTAAGAATATTGTTCTTGGAGACATTTAAATAAAAGCTGCTGTTTGCTACGTTAAGCAACATTATGTAACATGAAAGAATTACTTGGTATTTAAAAATTGGACGGCGTCCATACTCATGACTGCTGCAGTCCTGGCTTCGTCGCGAGTTGCTTCCTCGCACCACAACACGAAAACAGGGACCACATGAGGAAGCAAGCTGCGAGAAAGCCAGGCGCGCAACGCTGTCATGAATGTGGACGCCGTCTGGTTTTAAATTAGAAAAAATAATCTTTCATATTTTTATAATGTCAAACAACAGGTTTAAGTATCCCCAGGAACAGTATCATCAACGAACAAAAATGTGGTTTTTGTCATTTTGTTCAAATATGATAATTGTACCAGACGCAGCCTGTTGGCAGTGGCCTTGTGGACTTTATTAATAGCGCAGATGCCATCAAACAATTGTTTCATTCAATGACGATGCATGTAGATTTCGCGCGTTAGATGAACGTGTTACTCTTTTAATGGAAACACTTGGGTTATTTTGCGGTACATTGGGTGTATGATAACTGTATGGTATTATGCGTCAGTACATTTGTGTAAGTTATTTTACTGGTTTCTATGGGTCTGAGTATGTTTCATGCTGAACTGAAACCACTCGTTTTCAAAAACTAATGCAATCAAGACGGACGATAAAAATCTGATTTACAACCACTGAAAGCGGATTGAGTTAATTTTTACATACACAACTGGTTACCGAGATACACTATGTGATCAAAAGCACCCGAACACCTGGCTGAAAATGACTTCCATCGGTAATGCTGGAATTCAGTATGGTGTAGGCCACACTTAGCCTTGATGGTAGCTTCCACTTTCGAAGGCATACGTTAAATCAAGTGCTGGAATGTTTCTGGGGGAACGGCAGCCCATTCTTCACGGAATGCTGCACTGATGAAAGGTATTGTTGTCCGTCGGTGAGGCCTGACTCGAAGTCTGAGTTCCAAAACATATCAAAGGGGTTCTACAGGATTCAGGTCAGGACTCTGTGAAGACCAGTCTTTACAGGTGTGTTATTGTCGTGCAACCGCTTCGCCACAGGCCGTTCATTACGAACTGGTGCTGCATTGTGTTGAAAGATGCAGTCGCCGTCCTCGAAATGCTCTTCAACAGTGGGAAGCGAGAAGGCCAGTGCTATGATAGTGACACGTAAAACAACAAAGGGTACAGGGCACCTCCATGAGAAACACACCACCGCCTCCGAATTTGGCTGTTGGCGCTACACACGCTGGCAGATGCGTTCACCGGGAATTCGCCATAGTCACACTCTGCCATCGGATCGCCACTCCACGCAACGTTTTTCCACTGTTCAACCGTCCGATGTTTACCCTCCTTACACCAAGCAAGGCGTCGTTTGGCATTTATCGGTGTGACTTGTGGCTTATGAGCAGCCGCTCGACCATGGAATCCCAGCTTTCTCACCTCCCCCATAACTGTCATAGTACTTGCAGGGGATCCTGATGCAGTTTGAAATTTCTGTGTGATGGTCTGTATAGATGTCTGCCTGGTACACGTTACTACGCTCTTCAACTGTTGGCCGTCTATATCAGTCAAAAGACGAGGTCTGCCTGTACGCTTTTGTGCTGTACGTTTCCCTTCACGTTTCCACTTCAATCGGAAACAGTGGACCAGTCGATGTTTAGGAGTGCGGAAATCTCGCGTATGGACGTATGACACAAGGTGACAGCCAATCACCTGACAACGTTCGAAGTCCGTGAGCTCCGCGGAGCGCCCCATTCCACACTCTCACCATGTCTAATCATTACTGAGGTCGTTGATATGGAGTACTTGTCAGTAGGTGGCAGCAGAATGCACCTAATAGGAAAGACGTATGTTTTTGGGGAGTCCCGATACTTTTAATCACATAGTTTAAGTTCTCATTTGGCCTGTTGGTACTCCAGCTGTTGTGGAAATCTTGATCGATTGTTGTTCGCTGCTTCGATAGTCAAGCTGGAAAACTGTGCTTTAGTTTACATAGTTGAATTTTTCAACTGTGACTGTGATTCTTGTAAGCCAATTCTACACATCGTTTCAGCATGCTGGACTTATTTAAATATTCTGAGTATGACGATACTGTCTAATATTGCACCATTATCTAGAAATTCTTAAAAATGAGCTTCCATTGTTATTGGAAAAGGTTCTTTGACTAAAGGGATGGATACGTTCTTCTAGCACCATGAGGTCACTGCACATTCTGGTTGTCAGGAGACACATCATATAAACCGAACATTTCCCGAAAGGCAGTGTTTCTTGGCATCAATATTCGCGGATTTTATCCCCTTAGATATTTGCCTGTTGAGGAAAGACGTAGGCTACAAATATAAACTAAAACACGTAAGACAAACATATCGTTCGGATCGTGAATTGCACAACCCTACGAAAGAACAGCAAAACAACCATAGAAGAGCTAAACGTGGTGTGGTAAAGGAATTCGAAAGTGCATTAAAGTCGGAGGTGGGATTTTTGACAGTCAGCTTTGATCTTAATAATGTGCATTTGATTAATACCTTAAGTGAGTATTTGTTAGGGTTACATTCTAACAGCGGCATCTATCTAACCAATTAAAATTTTACGTACGTTACACATAGTGTAATTAGTGTATACTGTCTTCTCCTAAAATCAATCCGTGAACGATGGTGAACGGAACCAATACGTTCCAAAATGCCAACTGCAAAAATTGCGGTTTTTCAGGAGGTCATATTTCGAGTTCTGTCGACCACTGTTCATCTGTATACCTACCGGAGGAACGGGCGTACTGTAGCTATCCCACACTACAGGTTCAAAAATTAAACGATAAACACTTCCTCCATCTCAGGCAAACGGAGTGAATCGTTTTGTTTCCTTGCATTAGGTAAGGTCTAGGGACACAACATCTCCGCGGTACCGATGAAGTGGGGATTTTCCCGTATGACCATTTAATGAGTGTACCCTGATTATAAGTAGGCTGTTTAGGTTTTTATGTTGGTGACGCCACGTAGAGCTCTGTATGAAAATCACCGACTGTGCTGTGTGCAGTCTTTGGCTGCTTGATATTGTTGGAATAGTCGCTATTGTAGTGTTGGGCAGTTGGATGTGAAGAGCGCGTAGCGT
Organism: Schistocerca gregaria; assembly: GCF_023897955.1. Taxonomy (NCBI): domain Eukaryota; kingdom Metazoa; phylum Arthropoda; class Insecta; order Orthoptera; family Acrididae; genus Schistocerca; species Schistocerca gregaria. The sequence goes on from NC_064923.1 coordinate 305,711,099, forward strand.
TGCGCAGTTGGAGGTGAGCCGCCACCAGTGGTAGATGTAGGGAGTGAGATGGCGTAGTTTTGAGAGCGGATGATCTGGACGTGTGTCCGCGAGAAAGAGTAAATTTGTAAGACTGGATCTCATGAACTGATATATATATATACATATTATGACTTTTGAACACTATTAAGGTAAGTACATTGTTTGTTCTTTATCAAAATCTTTCATTTGCTAACTATGCCTATCAGTAGTTAGTGACTTCAGTAGTTAGAATCTTTTATTTAGCTGGCAGTATTGGCGCTCGCTGTATTGCAGTAGTTCGAGCAATGAAGATTTTTGTGAGGTAAGTGATTCATGAAAGGTATAGGTTATTGTTAATCAGGGCTATTCTTTTGTAGGGATTTTTGAATGTCAGACTGCGTTGCGCTAAATATATTGTGTGGCAGTTTAGTGTTGATCAGAACAGGTAAAGCGCGAAATGTCTGCGTAAGTTCTGTTCTGCTCATCTGTTTGAAAATCAAATAATGTAAGAGGTTTATCAGCACAGTCATTCACTAATTTTTCTAAGGGGACGTTTCATCAGGAATCCGGTGAAACAGCAGACCTTCGACATCGCAGCTGCAGGAAAAAGATCCAGCAAGAAAGGGACCAACGACGACTGAAGAAAATCGTTCAACGTGACAGAAGTGCAACCCTTCCGCAAATTACTGCAGATTTCAATGCTGGGCCATCAACAAGTGTCAGCGTGCGAACCATTCAAAGAAACATCATCGATATGGGTTTTCGGAGCCAAAGGCCCACTCTTATACCATTGATGACTGCACGACACAAACCTTTACTCCTCGCCTGGACCCGTCAACATCGACATTGGACTGTTGATGACTAGAAATATGTTGAATTATCGAACGAGTGTCGTTTCAAATTGTACCGAGCGCATGGACATGTACGCGTGTGGAGATAACCTCATGAGCCCGTGGAACGAGCATGTCACCATGGGACTGTTGAAGCTGGTGGAGGCTCTGTACTGGCACGTGTGCATTTGGAGTGATATGGAACCCCTGATACCTCTAGATACTACACTGAAAGGTGACACGTACATAAGGTCCTGTCCCATCACCTGCATCCACTCATGTCCATCGTCCATTCCAACGGACTTCGGCAGTTCGATCAGGACAATGTGACACCCCACATGTCCGGAATTGCTACAGAGTGGCTCCAGAATCAATCTTCCGAGTTTGAACACTTCCATTTGCCACCAAACTCCCCAAACATGAACATTATTGAGCATATCTGGGATAACTTCCAGAGTACTGTTCAGAAGGGATCTCTATGCCCTGTGGAGACAACCTCAAGAATCCATGAAACCTGCATGTCAGCAAGGGACTATTCAAGCTGGTGGAGGTTCTGTACTAGTGCGGGGTGTGTGCAGTTGGAGTGATATGGGACCCCTGATACTTCTAGATACGACTGACAGGAGACACATCACCTGGATACATTCATGTCCATTATGCATTCCGCCGACCGATGTGGCCGAGCGGCTCTAGGCGCTACAGTATGGAACCGCGCGACGGCGTCGGTCGCAGGTTCGAAGCCAGCCTCGGGCATGGATGTGTGTGATGTCCTTATGTTAGTTAGGTTTAAGTAGTTCTAAGTTCTAGGGGCCTGATGACCTCAGAAGTTAAGACCCATAGTGCTCAGAGCCATTTGAACCATTATGCATTCCAGCGGACTTGGTCAATTTCAATAGGTTAATGCGACACCCCACACGTCCAGAGTTGCTACAGAGTGGTTCTTCGGAGTTTAAACGCTTCCACCGGTCACCAAACTCCACAGACGTGAACATTACCACGCTTATTTTGGATGCGTTGTAATGTGCGGTTCAGGAGAGGTCTCCATCCATTCGTACTCTTACAGATTTATGGACAGCCCTTCAGGATTCATGGTGTCAGTTCCCTCCGGCACAACTTCAGACGTTAGGCGAGTCCATGCTAGGTCATGTTGCGGCACTTCTTCGTTCTCACGTGGACCCTACACGATATTAGGAAGGTGTATCAGTTTCGTTGGCTCTTCAGTGTTTAAACCAAAGTACATAAATGTTTCAAAGTACTTAATCAACGTTCAAAACTGTAGAACTTTTGATATAAGCAGAGTATCCTGCTGTAGCATTAAAAGGAAGAGAACCAGCAGAAAAATGCATTTGTTGGAGTAGAAAATAATCGAATATGTTCCTCTTTAAAAGTTTGTGACGGAAAGGTGGGGAACCACCAGCCTCAATCCACGTTCCTCGTCAGTAGTTTTGAGATGCAAACATACTCTCGCTTTTTGTGCAGAAAGAAAGAGAGGAACAGAGAGACGGTGACGATGGAAGAGTGCTGAGATAGTGCCAGTGAGAGAGAAAGAGAGAAATGGGACACTGGAATGAAAAATTCAGATAAGTGCAGACCGTAAATAAGCTTAGAGGATCTGGGCCCTACCAGACCGACGAGCTTTAACATGTGGATATAGCGGAAACAAACACGGGTGTACAGCGGACAGAATAAGTTTTTACCGCAAAATTTTTAAGCTGAGGAGGTATGGTGGAAACGGAGCTAATGGTAATAAAAAACAGAAGGAGGTAGAGTAACTTTGAGAGGAGAGAGTGGTAGAGGGAAAGATATACTGTAAATCAATGGGAGAAAAAGGAATAGAGGAGAGAGAGAGATATGTATGTAGAAAGAGGCAGTGAGAGTGAAATGTTCAGTGTGAAGGCTTAAATACAAAGGGAGACTGGGTTAAATATTTAGAACGTCCTGTGCCAAAAGAGAGGAAGTATGTTTTCATGTTAAAATTTTTGTTGATGGAGATGGAATGAGCTTCGACGCAGCATGTTACCCACTCTTTTGTCAAAATATTTTTTGTGCTCCAGCAAGAGCGTTTTGCTGGTGGTCTTTGTTGTTCTTAATGTAACAATTTGTGTGTTGCATATCCATGTACTTTAGAGTGCAATTATGGAATATAAGAGTATTATTAAAGTCTAAGATTAGCACTATTGATACAGCGGCATATCACTAGGATAAAACAAATACAGAGTTATTTTCTTTTTTACAACTTTTTCCGACTATTTAGAGAAGAAGCTGGAAAGTGTAGCTAAATGTTCCACATAAAAGAAACATTTGTGATTTGGCACTGTTGTTTTCCTTGTGCGGAGGCTGCATAAAAAGATAGCCATCATATATTACTCAAATCATATAATCACACTCGACCTAAAGACTGAAATGAAAATGAGTGTATAAAGGTCTTTCTTTTTGGGCCAGTAGTCTTCTGACTGGTTTGATGCGGTCCGCCACGAATTCCTCTCCGTGCCGACCTCTTCATCGCAGAGTAGCACTTACGCAATACGTCCACAGTTATTTGGCGGGTGTATTCAAATCTCTGTCTTCACCTACAGTTTGTACCCTCTACGGCTGTCTCAAGTACCGCAAACTCTATTCCCTGATGTTTTTACATATTCCCTGTCATCCTGTCACTTCTTCTTAGGAGTGTTTCCCATATCTTCCATTTGTCGCCGATTCTGAGGAGAACTTCGGCATTCCTTATTTTACCAGTCCTCGTAATTTTGATTACTCTTCTGTAGCGTCACATCTCATACGCATCAATTCTCTTCTGTTCCGATTCTCCCACTGTTCGTGATTCACTACTATACAATGCTATGCCCCAAACGTCCATTCTCAGAAATTTCTTCCCCAAGTTAAGGCCAATGTTTGATTCCAGCGGACTTCTATTAGCCAGGAATTCTCTCTTTGCTTGTTGTAGACTACTTTTCATGTCCTTCGTGCTACGTCCATCACGAGTTATTTTACTTACACGGTAGCAGAATTCCTTAACTTCGTCTGCTTCACTATCATAAATTTTTATGTTACGTTTCTTTCTATTCGCATTTCTGATGTATCTCATTACCTTTGTCTTTTACGTTCTACTATCAGTCGATGTTCTGTACCCATTAGACTTTATTCCATCCAATAGAGCCTGTAATTCTACTCCACATTCACTAATGACAGAAATGTCGTCAGCGAATCTGATCATCAATAACCTTTCACCCCGAATTTAAATCTACTCTTGAAACTTCCTTTTATTTCCATCATTGCTTCTTCGATAAATAGATTGAGCAGTGGGAGCGAAAGACTGCATCCCTGTCTTATACGCTTTTAAGCTAAGAATTTCGTTTTTGTCTACCAATCTTACCGTTACCTCTTGGTTCTTATACATATTTTCTATCACTCATCCTTCCATTTTTCGACAATTTTGAACATTTTGAACCATTTCACATGGCCGAACGATTTTTCTAGGTCGAAAAGTGCTATGAGCGTGTTCGCTCGCTTTCAACCTTGCTTCCTTTATCAAGTGCAATGTTAAACCTAACTCTCCGGAGCCCTTACATTTCCTGAAGCCAAACTGATCGTCTTCTAAGACATTTCCGTCTTATTTCTTCTGTACATTCCTTTACAGCAGATTGGATACCTGAGCTGTTAAGCTGATTGTGAGGTAGTTTTCATATTTACCTGCCCTTGCTCTCTTCGGAATCGTGTGGATGAGATTTTCTCGAAACTCCGATGGTACGTCGCCAGTTTTATAGATTCTGCACACTGTCTTGAATAGTCTTCTGGTTGCCAGTTCTCCCAATGGTTTTAGAAATTTCGATGGAATGGTATCTACACCTTCTACTTTATCCACCCTTTCTACTTTATTTGATACCAAGTCTTCCAGAGGTCTTTTAAATTCTAATACTGGATATTCTATGCCACTTCTATCGACACAAATTTATTCTACTTCTAACACGTCGCCGACAAGTCCTTCCGCTCACAAATGCCTTCAGTCTACGCTTTGCACCTACCTACTCTCCTTTCTCCATTTAACATTGGAATTCCTTGTGGACTCTTAATGTTACTGCCTTTGCTTTTAACTTTTGACTTTTCTACATGTTGGATCAGTCTTTTCAATTTCTTCACATCTTTTCTGCAATAATTTTGCCTTGGCTGCGCTGAAATTGCTGTTTATTTCATTCCCAGTGGATTTATATTGCTGTATTTCTGTCTTTCCATAAACGTTTTTGTACTTCCCGTCTTTCGTCAAGTGAAGTAATTCCTCTGTCACTCAAAGTTTATTCGAAATTACCTTCCTCGTACCTATGTTTTGCTTTCCAATACCTGTGATTCCCTTCTTCTGCAAGTGACCTGCCGAATTTTGTGTTCATTACACTTTTGTAGATATCCTTAGCGTTATTCCTCAGTACTTCAGTATCCAAACTTCTTCCATATAGATTCTTTAGGACGATTCCCTTAAACTTCAATCTACTTTCCATCATTACTAAACTGTGACCAGACACTGTATCTGCACCTGACTATGCTTACAATTCAATATCTTATTTCTGACCATGATGCAACCAAGCCGGTACCTTCATGTGCCTCTTTTCTAAGTATGCCTCCTCCTCATCATTCTTCAACAGGGTATTCGCTATTACTAGCTGAAATTTATTGCAGATAGCAATTAGCTTTTCTCCTCTCTCATTCCTACTACCATGCCCATATTCTGCCATAACCCTTTCTTGTACTCCTTCCCCTACAATCGCGTTCCAATCTTCCATAATTATATGAGTTTCATCTCCATTTACGTAGAAAATTACCAGTTCAATATCCTCAAGTACTTTCTCTACCTATTTATTTGATACTTTCGATTTTGGCATATATACCTGTGGATGTTGGTTTGCTGTCTATTCTGACGAGAAAACCTCTATCACTGACATGTTCACAGTAGCTCATTCCCTGCTCCACCTTCCTATTCATAACGAATTCTACCCCACTAGACGATTTTATGCTACTGTCGATTTTACCCATCAATCGTGCGGTGAGATATCCGTGTCTTCTTTCTGTTTCACTTCACTGACCTCCGCCACATGTAGATTGAGTTTTTTCAGTTTCGTTTTCAGATCTTCTAACTTTCTTGCTATGTTCAAATTCGGATGTTGTGTGCTCCACGGTTGGATATTCCAGCTTTTTATCACGATCACCCTCCATAACAGTCCACAGGCCAATAGATCCGAATGAGGGACGTTTGTCACTGTAGAGTTTATTATGACTCTTTTTTCAAATACAGGTGACTTTTTCTGTGGTTATAGTCTTCATTGCATGTCTTTAGTGCAGTGATATCCATTACCTTCTGAATCCTCTTGCGGTTTTTCATTACTGATTATTCCGTCTTGAAGTGCAGGTTTCCACCCCAAGGACAAGAGGGTGCTCTGAACCTCTGTCCGTTCCTACATCTCCTTTGACAAGGTGGTTCGAAACCCAGTTGGTTGGTTTGTGGAATGAAAGGGACCAGACTGCTACGGTCATCGGTCCCCGAAACCCGGAATCAGACGTTTTCTGTAGTAGTGAAAGACGGTACGCCTAGGTCTTATGCCCACAATGAGCTGCAGATTTAGAAGGTTGACATAAATGCGTATTGTAAATTTTCAGTACCTACGTTATAGTGTGCATGTAGGTTTAAGATGAGTGCAGTAACTTTAATGCCTATTGCAGCTACAGCATATTTTCCGCACCCACGTCTGTCTTGTGCATCATTAAAAAGCTTGTGATCATTAAGGCAGTGCAAAATTTCGACGTAGAACTGGCAAAAAAATTTCTGAAGCCGTAACCCTTTTTGTTGTCTTATAACCCTATCGGACAGGTCTCTAGTAAGGTTAAAAGTTATACTTCCTCGGTGCGTCTATTAATTTGCCTTCATTACTACTTGCATGATCTTCATGGGTAGTTGATGCTAACAACGTTGCAGTTTGAATCATTTAGATGTGCTAAAATGCGAAAGGACTGCTATCACGTCGTCGTAGGGTATTCAGTGCGGTTGCTGAACGTTCTCTTCGTGTGACCATAAAAAACTGTTCTTGTTCTTATCAACCAGTTCTTACCGGGTACTTGAAAATGATCTATGGCCGAAATCGTACGAAAGCAGAGAACAAACTAAAAGTAGAGCTCTTCTGACTATGTGGAATCATTAAAAGACAGATCTGAGATTTGGCTGCACTCTTATCAAACTTCTCGTTTCTATCCCTTATCCTCAGGATTATAAATATTCTGGCTTAGTCGTGTGAGGAAATCTCTGCCGAAGTTTAGAACATTTCACACGTCTCGTCAAACTTTTGGAGGCGTGGTATTCTATTGATCTCCATAATGAGGATCAAGTACCAAGTCAAAATACACGGCACTTCATTGTTCTAGAACTACAATTTTCAGCGATAGATGTCCGTGCTGATTCTGCAGGTTTTATACCACATTTTCATTACTGTGTCGTCTCGATAGTATTCCTTCTCCCAGTTTCCAGTTTGAAATTGTGAAAATATCCGATAAAGATACCGATAATATTTATGATTGTAACTTCCTTGTCTGAGTGCTCTTTCAGTTGGGTATTTCACGTTATCCTGATAATGGAAACTGATCACAGGGTATACATTATTAAGTACACTGACATAACTGGAACCAGTGCTTCGTTTATGAAGCACTATTACTACACGGTTTTTGAAAGCCTAGTGAAAACCTTTCTCTGAATTTATGAATCCCAGGCCATGCGTTAATTCATAAACATTGCTACATTCCATGATTCCCTCCACGGCCTGTACTACATGCTTCCAAAGCCATACCACCGCTTGGTTAATGTCCATAATTTTCTAAACCATTGCTGGTTATTTAGTGAGCAATTTGTGTGTTGTATAGAGGAAGCTGATAGGTCTTGCCTGAAACATTTTTATGACATAAAACAATTACTACATAGCTTCATATTTGGGGACCAGTTTTTCTCCTTTGACCTTCTGTCAATAAGACTGAAAGCTCCACTTACATTGGGTAAGGATTTTTTTTTGTAATACAAAAGTAACTTGCAATTTTTTAATAACGGCGTGTAGAGTAGTCACATATGTGAGTGGAGAGTGGTCGTAGAACAGCTATCAGCCCTGTACCACAAGATTATTACGATGACAATGACCCTACTTAATTCCTGGTAGCGATAGCAAAGAAAAAGGATACGGATGTGGGAAGCCGCTTAAGATATCTTCAGCATAGAGTCGCCTTGGTGCGTAACCGCATTTCAGCAGTTTCATCATGCAGGAGAACTACCACGTAACTGTTGTTAAGGTTTCCAGGTAGAGGAAAGACGGATATACTTTTGGACTATGTCCCTCCGAGCGGAAAGCGGCTTCAGTTGCTATAGTTCCTTCCATGGTCAGAGATCGTATGCCGTAACTTTATAGTTTTTTGTCCAGATACGCTATGGCTGCACAAAGTTTAATTAAAATTGCTATAAGGTTTCCACAGTGCCTTCTCTCACTCCTGTAACTCGGAATCTGTTCTCCCGATAATATTCCTTACCAGGTATTAACCAGTTTCGGTTGGAGTTTCTACCAGCGTTCCAGAATAATGCTGAGTTTTAAAAGATATATATTAGCTGTACTTACTCCACTCTTTAGGGAGCTACGGATATGTGAACCTGATGGTATATTTTTCCAATTAGCATGTTGTGCTTTATAAAATTTGATTAACCTTTAGAGAAATACGTTAATTTTTACTTGCCACCCCCCTTCCCGTCATGATCCACTCTCTCAAACCATTTCCACTCCATAGCACCGCGCAAGTCCATGCTTGATACGGGTGTCTTATACGTATATACATTGTTAGCTTTATGCGTACAAAGATTGTTTGAAATTACTACAGTAGCAGCCGAAATCTTCCCTCTTCTAGGCGGGCAAGGGACGATTCCGTTCTATAGCATCATTTTGTTTATAGCAAATGTGTTCACAGTTTTGTTGAAATTCTTCCATGCGTTCCATAGCCATGCTGAAATCAACCTTCACAAAACTCAGATAAATTCATGTAAAAGGTTTCCATGGTATCATCATTGTAAGTGAATCTGTACTGAATGACACAGCTATTCTCTAGTTCTTGCCTACCTCCTTCATTAAACAGCTCAGTAACAGTCCCCAGAGAAATGCAAATTTGGTAACTGATATCCAATGTGGATGAATTATATTTTCGAAGAATTACTGGAAGTGATCCTTGTCATCTCACATCAACAATCAGACACTGAAATTACAATAGTCATGGGATACTGCCTAATGTCGTGTCGGACCATTTTTGCCTGGCGTAATGGACCAAGATGACGTGACATGAATTCAACAAGTCGTTGGAAGTGTCTTGCAGAAATTTTGAGACAGTCTGCCTCTACAGCTGTGCATGCTTAGGAAAGTGTTGCCGGTCCCGAGTTTAGTGCATGAACTTTCAATTGCGCCCCACAAATGTTCGATGGGATTCATGTCGGGCGGAGATGGGTAGCCAAATCAATTGCTCGAATTGCTCAAAACGTTCTTCGAACGAATCGCGAACAATTGTAGCTTGGTGACTTGACGAATTGTCGTCCGTCACGTAAAGTCTACGAATGGCTGCAAATAGTCTCCAATTAGCCAAACATATCCCTATCAATGATCGGTGCAGTGCACCAGAGGACCTAGTCCATTCCATGCACATACAGCTCACACCATTATGGAGCCACCGTCAGCTTGTACAGACCCTTGTTGACAACGTGTATCCAGTAGCTTCGTGTGGTCTGAGTCCAACTCGAACCCTAACATCAGCCCTTACCAGCTGAAGTCGGTACTCATGTGACCAGGTGACGTTTCCAATCATCTAGGACCCAAATGGTACGGTCACGAGACCACTCGAGGCGCTGCAGTAGATGCCGTGCTGTTAGCAAAGGCACTCGCATCGGTCGTCCGTGCGCTAGCTCATTAACAGCAAATTTCGTCGCTCTGTTCGAACGGGTACGTTCGTCGTACATCGCGCATTGATTTGTGCGGTTACTTCCGCTGTGTTGATTGTCTGTTAGCACTGACAGCTCTACGCTACCACTCCCACTCTCAACCGTTAAGTGAAAGCCGTCGGCTACTGCATTGTCTGTGATTAGATGAATGCCTGAAATTTCGTATTCAAGGCACTTTCTTGAAACTGTGAATCTCTAAATACTGAATTCCCTAACGATTTTCGAAATGGAGTGTCCCATGCGTCTAGCTGCCACTATTCACGTCAAAAGACTGTTAATTCCCGTCGTGCGGCCATACCCTCACGTCGGAAACATGACCAACCTGAGTACAAATGACTGCCCCGCCAATGTATTGCCATTTTAATACTACATCCATCTGTGTTTCTACACACCGGAATCGCGCAACGTTTGTCACCTCAGTTTATTGATATAGTTATTGCATCATTTGGAATGATTATGGCTAAATTGTTGATTTGTGGCATCCGATAATTTCAGGTTGCGTTGAAACTACTGTAACAGATTTGACAATTACTAAATGTGCTCGTAAGTTGTAACATATTCGCCTCTTGAAATCTGCCAATATTGACTACTACTGTGATTGACTGTCGCTAAGCAAAAGTAATTTAGGTAGGATCTGTTCTTAATATTTCTTGGAATATTTTTTATAGGACCCTATATCCAGAAAACTGGCCTCTATATTACACAGACCTAGTTCATCGATATGAGAAGCACACCCTACTGATAAAGCCATAGTCTGAATTATGCTGTATAGCAAATAGAATTTTTTAAAATTTTTTACTATAACAGAAAAGATTGTTTTGCCCTATAGCGCTCATCATCTGGAACGTACTGCAGTGGTATTATACCAGTTGTCAATTGCTTACTCTTTGATGTCAGCATGTTTTTTAACAGAATGGATTTAACAACAATATTACAATGAAATTTATCAGTTACTGAATTCTTAGAAGCCTAGTTTCTCTGTGGAATTAAATCCTTAATCAGAAGCTCAAAAAACAATGTAGTACACAACGGCATTTCATAACGGGCTTGTGAGACAATATGGTTAAGATTAGTAGGTTGTAGGTCACAACTATGTTGGCTTTACGGATGTTTGCAAGGAACTTCAGCACGAATGATCTTATTTATGATTAAATTTACGCATATCGTGGAATGAGCATATCTGGCGGGTAATAGGTGTATTTCGGCGTTCCACATTGCTACACGCGTTATGTGATGGAACGGCTCTTTTCATCCTGAATGAAACAGACTGCACACTACTGGAACTGAACTCATCCATGCCTTTTCTATACCGTCTGTAGTACACTGAAGAGGCAAAGAAAGTAACACACCTGCCTAAAATCGTGTAGAGCCCCCATGAGCATGCAGAAGTGCTGCAACACTGGACTCGTCTAATGTCTGAAGTAGTGCTGGAAGGAACTGACACCGTCAGTTCTGCAGAGTTGTCCATAAATCCGTATGAGTGGAGGTGGACATCTCTTCTAAACAGCATGTTTCAAGGCATTTCATAATGTTCATGTCTCGGGAGTTTGGTGGAGGTGGAGATCTCTTCTAAACACCATGTTTCAAGGCATTTCAGATATGCTCAATAATGTTCATGTCTCGGGAGTTTGGTGCCCAGTGGAAGTGTTTAAACTCAGAAGACTGATCCTGGAGCCACTCTGTAGCAGTTATAGACGTGTGGGGTGTCGCATTGTCCTGCTGGAATTTCTCAGGTCCATTGGAACGCACAATGATGAATGGAACAGGTTCTTACATACGTGTCACCTGTCAGAGTCGTATATCAGTATAAGTATCAGAGATCCCAAATCACTCCAAGCACACACGTCTCACACCACTACAGAGCCTCCACCAGCTTGAAAAGCCCACTGCTAACATGCATGGTCCATGCATTCATGAGGTTGTCTTTATATCCGTAACGTCGATCCTCTCGATACGATTTGAAACGAGACTCGTCCGACGCGGCAACCTGTTTCCAGTCGTCAACAGTCCATTGTCGGTGTTGAGAGGCCCAGGTGAGGCGTAAAGCTTTGTGTCGTGCAGTCACCATGGGCCTCCGGCTCCCAAACCCCTTATCAGTTATGTTTCGTTGAATGGTTCGCACGCTGACACCTGTTGGTGGTCCAGCATTGAAATCAGCACAAGATTTTCGGAAGGGTTGCACTTCTGTTACGTTGAACGATTCTCTTCGGTTGTCGTAGGCTTCCTTTCTTGCAGTATCCTTTTCTGGCCACAGCGATGTCGGAGATTTGGTGTTTTACAGGATTCGTGATATTCACATTACACTCGTGAAATGGTCGTACGGGAAAATCCCCACCCATCGCTACATCGGAGGTGCCGCATCGCATCGGTCATGCATTGACTTTAACACCACGCTCAAACTTACTTAATTTGCCATTGTAGCAGGAGTAACCGATCTAACAACTGCGGCAGACACTTGTTGTCTTACATAGGCGTTGCTCATGTCTGTATCTGAATACGCATGGCTGTACCGGTTGCTCAGGCGCTTCATTGCACTAGTGATATTCGGAAAGTAAGGTACGATTGGTTGCTAAATGCAAACCACAGTGAAAATCCAATGAAGTTTTGCACAGTGTTTCTAGTATGCACGTCGATCGCGTTACGTCGTTCTTTGTAGTTCTGAGCACTCAGGGAGCACATAAAGATACCTAGAACAATAGTGTCTCACGCCAAGTACGAGGACGTGGCGAGAAATTTCGCGTGAAACTATGCAGCCAACATTACATAACTGTTGTGCGTTTTCTTCTTCAAGACAATTTTCAGACGCTTTCTGCAGGGGCAATGAAGATGCTTCTGCATCGTTTTCAGTTGTAAATATTTAATTATCCACAATGCAGCCAGTAATTGTCTTCCTCTGAGTTTCATACCCGCTCACATGAGCAGCTGGCTATGAAGACAACATTTGGGCACAGACAGTGAGCTGTTGGCCAGCGTAGAGAATTGGCGGAAAACACTGTCGTCTGCCTTCTACAACGAGGGTATTGGAAAGTTGGTACAACGCTACGACAAACGTCTAAGTCGAATCGGCGACTATGGAGATAAGTAGCTGGAATTTATAGGTAATTGTTGCAAATAAAACAGTTCTGATATACACCGTCGTTTCCATTTCGCGACCTAGCGTTCCTTACTTTCCGAATAGCCCTCATATTAAGACATGGCTGTGTAAATACCACACGAAACTGTGCTGAAGTATTCACAGTGAGATAAGTCCTCACTACTTCAGTGTTGTAAGTAGAAAAATTTTCTGAAAAGTAGTCTTTCGTCAGTCTTAGTGTTTACTAAGTATGAAACTTGCCATGAACGTGTGTTGGAATGCTAACATCTGGCTGTCGGTCACAGATCATTTTGAAACGTTCTGGGAACACAGTAAGAGAGGGAAACATTTTATTGACAATAATAAACAACAGTTCAGATGAACAACAATGTCGATTAAAATGTCGCACGTTCCTACAATGCTGTAGAAATCAACGCGTGTTAATCAAACTGCTATGTGAAAAATAACTAGCGAAACACTAGAATATGGTCACGTAATTGTGTCAGCGCATTTACTCAGCACTCAAATTAACGTACATGCGTGAATAACACGTCATTATACTGTTAATAACTACATTTAATTGATGCAGACGATCTGTGGTAATGCGTTGCTGCCGTTTCATTTTGTTTTAAATTAGTTGCTGGATGAAGTGAGGGATAAAACTAATTGCAAATTATGACTCATGAGCAGATTATACAAAATTGAAATTAAATATTGTCATCCAATAGTTTCAGATTATTCCCATTGTCAGCACTGTATGGAACACTTTAAGGGACATATGTCTTTGTTTTTACACTGAACCGCCAAAGAAGCTAGTACAGACATGCATATTCAAATACAGAGATACGCAGTCGGGAAGAATACGGTACTGCCAGCGGCAACGTCTATATAACACAACAAGCGTCTGGCGCAGTTGTTAGATCGGTTACTACTGCTACAATGACTGGTTATTAAGATTTGTGTGAGTTTGAATGTGGTGCTATAGTCGGCGCATGAGCGATGAGATACAACATCTCCAAGGTAGCGACCATTTCACGAGTGTACCGTGAATATCAGGAATCGGGTAGACCATCAAATCTCCTGCAAGAACGGGACCAACGACTACTGAAGTGAACTCGTTCAACGTGACAGAAGTGCAACCTATCCGCAAATTACCAGGCCGCGCGGGATTAGCCGAGCGGTCTGAGGCGCTGCAGTCATGGACTGTGCGGCTGGTCCCGGCGGAGGTTCGCGTCTTCTCTCGGGCATGGATGTGTGTGTTTGTCCTTAGGATAACACAGATTAAGTAGTGTGTAAGCTTAGGGACCCATGACCTTAGCAGTTAAGTCCAATAAGATTTCACACACATTTTGAACAAATTGCCACAGATTTCCGTTCTGGGGAACTGTAAGCATGCGAACCATTCAACGAAACATAACCTATATGGGCTTTCGGACTCGAAGACCCGCTCGTGTGTTATGTTTTGAAGAAAGTGTTACTCAAAGAGACTAGCTAGGCTCTAAATTATGAATGGCCTTGAGTGGCTGATTGTTCTGAGCCGATAACAAGAGCTAACAGGTTTAAAATTTATTTAACGATAGTATTTTAAAATCTGTTTTGTAGAAAGCTTTGCTAGGATTTCCCTGTTTAAAGAATTTTTTCTGTTGAAGCCACGAACCTCGTAGTTCTTTTCATAAAGGTTATATGGTTCATTTACTGAGACCTAATTTTTATTAATTGTGGATCCATTCAATTACTGCGAGACTGGTCGAGGAAGTTTTGATACTTTCAAAGCAGTTTTCTGGTTTTTGAATTGCGGCGCAGTTGACCACTTCATATGAGCTACTTGTGTAATGATTTTATATGTGGGATTTAGATTTCCTTTGAGTCTTGTATTTGCCTGCGTCTTCGTGAAGGCAGCTGCCGGGAAGACTGTAGGCGCCGTTTGATTGTGAAGGCTACGCCGATCGTTGCATCTGCAGCGTCAGTCTTATTTGGATGTATTGTAAATTGTGCAAGCTATGATTTGATACATTTGTTTGTTGCAACTTACAAAGTTATTTGTCATTTGTTGTTAAATAGCTGTGTGCAATTAGTTTGTGTTTTCTCTCGGTTTGTGTCCGCAATCCTTCCGTTTCAGAATTGAGCGTAGTTGGCAATAGCATTAAAGCTACAGTCCAGCTGGAGTCCTGAAACTGCAGTCCATACACCCAATAATGCAGTTATCGGCGAATCTCTGGTCATCAGTCTCCAACCGGTTAGATTTCTTATTAAAAGCAGTGAATGATTCCAGTACAACGTCGCATAATTCTGTGCAAATCAGGTTATTAGAACGGTTAATGGCGGTCGCTGTCACACTGCTTTTCAACAACGGGCGTACTGTGCTGCTCAGTGTCTCACGCTCGAGTGCACAGCACATTAAGAATGACTTCTGCAACACGGTCAAGCTACTTGACACATTTATTGCTATAATCAATTTGCACTTAAGTTAACGTCTTTTCACAGTTTTCCATTAGTAGCATTTACAAGAACAGTGTTAGTGGTTCATCTCCTGCAAATAACTTTCATCTAGTTTGTAAGGTAGGAGACGGATACTGGCAGAAGTAAAGCTGTGAGTACCGGGCGTGAGTCGTGCTTCGGTAGCTCAGATGGTACATTCTCGCTTCGCGCGTCGGTCGACTAGGTCGTGCTCTTAGTTCCGCCTCTACCGTAGCGCAGCGTGTTTTCCTCCTGTCAGTTTAGTGCCGTGTTGGTCTCCGTGCGCGTCGCATCGCTGGTTGTCGGCTGGTGTTTGGTGTTCGTGCGGCCCTTCCTGTCGCGGCGTCGTCTCTCGCCGTGATGTCCACCATGGTTCCCACGAAAGTTCCGCGTACAGGTACAGTCAGTTTTACCTTTGACAAATCCACGCGTCACGTCCAGCCCGGTTCTTTGGAGATACATGACTGGTTAGTCGATACAGTTAAGGTCACTACTGATCAGGTGCATACCGCATATTTCGACAGCGAATTATATGTGTTTTTTGTTAAGTTTCTTGACCCGCTCCAGGCTGATAGGCTACTTTCTCGTCATGGTTCTCAGGTACCCTTTACGCACCGTGATGGTTCCACTAGTATGGTTCTCTTGGCCAATGCAGAAGTGGTATATACGAATGTTCGGGTATTTAACCTTCCGCCCGAGGTTGACGACTCTTTTCTGAAGTCCGTTTTGCTTCCTTATGGGGACGTACGCCATATTCGAAAGGAACGCTGGTCTGCTCAGCACCGCTTACAGGTATATAGTGGTATTCGGTCGGTGGAAATGGTGGTCAAAAAACCTATTCCTTCTCACCTACAGGTATGTGGTTATAGGGTCCATATCACGTACAGTGGCCAGGAAGGAACATGTTATTATTGTAATGAAACTGGTCATTTCCGTACTAATTGTCCGCGGCGTGTGGTGGTATTAAAACCTACATACGAACAGCGTAAAAAATTGACTTTAGCTGATCTTCTCCCGCAAGGATCTCGGACTGAATCGCTCACTGTTACTGAGGGACGCAGTGATCCGTTACCCGACAACGGCCGTGATTTTCCCCCGTTGTCCTTGAGTAGGGATGTTGCTACCCATAATTCCGATGTTCCCGCGCTGATTTCTCACAACAAGCGTCGGCGAACACAGGATGATGCGGCTGATGAATCTTCCTTACTGGCTCGCCCTTCCGATGGGCCTCCGGTAAAGGACTCTCTTTCTCAGTCGGAAATCGTGGATGAGGAAGCCACAGGTGCTATCACGCCTTTGCAGAAGCTCCCTGACACCTTATCTGACGTTGTTCCTGCTACCGCGGCAGCCTCTTCGGAGACGCCCGTGACGGAACCTGCTTCTGGTTGCCACGTGTCTTCTCCGGTGCTCTCTGACACTTCTCCTATTGACTCTGTTTCGCATCCCCCTTCTGGAATTTCTGTCGCCCCCTCTGGGTCACAGCCTCCTCCCATCAAACAACTGATTGATTCTCCAGAGCCAGTGGATCCCGTTGTTATTCACCAACTGTCCCACCGTGAACCCATGTCTGCGGACGAGTGGGTTGTAGAGGCCTCTCTCTCGCAATCTGACACGGAATGTCTACATGATGCTCCTACGCAGCCGAACGCTGCAGCGTCGGCACCGCGGAGCCGCAGTCGAATCCGTAAACAGCCACGGAGAGCCGCGTCACGGCCGAAGAAAAAGCAGTGGGAAGATGAGGGTTCTGTTTCGTAGTTTTTCTCTCTGTGGTTCAGCGCTTGTTTCTGGTATGATTACTTGTATGCTGCTCCGTCAGCTGACGGCTCTCTACCGATCTTTGTTTT
Organism: Schistocerca gregaria; assembly: GCF_023897955.1. Lineage (NCBI taxonomy): Eukaryota > Metazoa > Arthropoda > Insecta > Orthoptera > Acrididae > Schistocerca > Schistocerca gregaria. The sequence goes on from NC_064923.1 coordinate 305,728,289, forward strand.
TCTTTGTAGGTTGAAGTTCCATGCAAGCATATACATTTCTTACTCTGAATATTAACAGAATATGTTCTGAGCTTCGGCTCGCCGCTTTGCGACAGTTTATCTATCAGTCTGGGGCAGATGTTGTTTTTTTACAGGAAGTCCTATTCGACCAGTTTTCCATTCCTGGGTTCTCGACGTTTTTTAATGTCGCTTCCGAACTTTCTACGGGCACTGCCTTGTTTTATAGAGAAGGCATTCCGTTGATGAATTTCGAAGTACTTGACAGTGGAAGGGGGATCGGGTGCACGTTTTATGATCTCAGTTTACTCCTTCTTTATGCCCCTTCTGGTTCGGGTTGTACTACCGCACGCTCGAGTTTCTATAAAGAAGAAGTCATTTACCTGCTTCGTAAATCCCCGACAAAGATAATTTTAGGTGGGGACTTCAATTGTGTTCTACGGCCGGTAGATCAGTCTCCTAATTTTAATTTCAGTAAAGAACTCGACGACCTTGTGCGCTCCTTGCACCTGCGTGACGTGTGGGTTTCTCGCAATCCTACACTTGTGCGACATACCTACTTTACTCCCACGTCTAGCAGTCGCCTCGATCGCTTTTACCTTTCCGATTCCTTGTGTGGGCAACTTCTGGCTGTTGATGTGATACCAGCCTGTTTTACTGATCATTGCGCTGTAGCCGTTACGTTTAATTACGAGCGACAACCGGTAAAATTGTTTCGTCCTCCTTGGATGCTCAATATCGCGTATTTGCAAGATACCTCCCTTGGTATCGTCCTGGAGGACATTTGGACACGTTGTTCTCGTACTATGGACCGGTACCCGTCTATCGTGGCATGGTGGACACTGTATGCAAAACCTCACATCCGTAGGGCTCTCATGCGTTTTGGGGCTGCGAAGGTGGCAGAAGATCGACGAACGCAAGAATTTTACTATTCTGTCTTACGTCAACTGTACGATAGTGCTACGCATGCTCCCCTCCGGGTTACTGATATACAGCGCATCAAAGCCAAATTGCTGCAGCTCAAACGCATTCAAATGGAGGGCCTGCGGACGAGGTCTCAACCACGTTCCCTTCTACAAGAGGAACTGACGTCACTCTACCATCTAGTCCGTTTACGGTCGCGCCGGAAACGTGGGTGCCTTGCCTCCCTCACAACCGCTGACGGCCGCGTGTTCACCTCTCACCGTGACATTTCTGACTTCGTTTACACCTGTTTTACTGATCTCTACGATACTCATGTCCCGGCGGAAACCTCTCTTGACGACTTTACCTCCTTGCTGCCTCGCGTCGTCACTCCTCAATTAAACGACGCCTTTCTGCGTCCCTTTCAGAAGGATGACATATATGATGTTGTTGCAGGATCGCAGTCCCGCAAGTCGCCTGGATTAGATGGTATTCCTAAGGAGTTCTATGTTCAATTTTGGCCGCTCATTGGTGACACCTTAACGTCAATGGTAAATGAAGTGATGCGGGGAGTCTCACTTCCTGCTCCTTTTCAGGAAGGCAGAATGGTCCTCCTCCCGAAATCCACAGGTCGACCTGCAATTGATTCCCTCCGTCCTATTACTCTCCTTAACTTTGATTATAAACTTGTCGCTCGAGCAATTAATATCCGTCTCTCTAAGCTGCTCGATACCATTATTGCCGCCCACCAAAGCTGTGTGCCTGGACGCACGATACTGACTTCCGTTCTCGAATGTCGCGATGTAATCTCGGTGGCGGCTGCCGCTAATATCCCAGGGGCTTTGCTTTTTCTTGATTTCCAAAAAGCGTTCGATCGCGTCAGCCATGATTTTTTATCGAGAGTGCTCACCGCTGTCGGCTTTAATAATGATGCTCGACAAGTATTAACTAATCTTTTTACCGGTATCAGTGTCTCGGTGATTGTGAACGGTCACCCTACCCCCCGGATATCGATCAGACGGGGGTTACCCCAGGGAAGCCCCTTATCCATGTCACTTTTTGTTCTATCCTTAGAGCCCTTACTTCGCCATCTCACCATGCACTTACGTGGCTGGAATATATTGGGGGAAATTTTTGCAGTCCGTGCATACGCCGATGACGTCATGGTTTTAGTACGACATGCCGAGGATATACCGCGGCTTAAGGATACCTTGGATTCATTTTGTGGTCTTGCTGGTGCTCGCATTAATGATCGCAAATGCACGTTCCTGCCGTTGAGAGGCTTTGATCATGTCGTCATTCCTTGGGCGACGGTTGTCGATCGCCATAAGACCTTGGGGATCATAGTGGATCGTAATCCGATCAAAATGGCGGCACTAAATTGGCGTGAGGTTACGAGTCGTGTTCACGGGGCGATCCTTGAACATGACCGCCGTTCCCTTAGCCTCCTTCACAAGGCACGGGTTTTAGAGACCTATGTCTTCAGTAAAATATACTACGTTGCGCAGGTCTTCCCGCTTCCCGCTTCCCGCGATGATGGCCCGCAGGCTGAAACAGCTGTCTAGTCGATTTCTGTGGCGCCGCCATGTCTTCCGTGTCCGATATGAAGTTGTGGCCAGGCCTCGGAAGCTTGGAGGATTGGGTCTTTCAGATATCAAAGTGAAGACGTCCATCTTATTTGCCCGCCGCAATGTTTTAACCTGTGCGCGGGCTCCGCATTCAGTCACCTCTCGTTTACTTTCCCGCCTCCGGCCGGCCAGTCTGACCCCTCCTGTTGATGTTGGACGGATTAATCCTAAATTGCGGCACATTCGTGAATACTTTGTACTTGTCGGTATTCTGGGTGCTGATATACTTTCTATGACGCATATAACTACCAACATGCTACAAATCCGTTGGGGTACAGCATGTTTCCCTTCTTCTGTTGAACTTGCTTCCCCGTCAACGTCATGGAAAACGGTCTGGTCTCATCTTAGTCTTCCCATTTTGCCGATGGAGATTGTTTCAACGTGGTATAAGGTCATTTACCGTCTGATACCTACTGGTGATCGTCTTTTTCGTATTGGCCTTCGTCCGACTGACCAGTGTGAGGAATGTCATCAAACTGACACCTTACTTCACAGGCTAGTTGCTTGCGGACGGGATCATTGGCTCTGGGTCCGCCGTCAATTAGCTTTTCTTACTAGAGGGCCTGAAACCGCATTCCCAGACGACATCTTCTTACATCCGGACATCTCTTATTTTCCTCAGACGAAAACGAACACGATTGTTTGGCTCTTGGGTTACTATGTCCATTACGTCATTGAAGGCGGTAATGACCCAGATCCCCGCGTTTTTCACCATTATTTGTCAACTGCGCATTGGAAATGGCAGCGGTTACCACAGTACCGAACGCTTTTTGCGAATATGCTTTTTCTTGTGTTTAACCGTCAAGGGGTTGGTTAAGTTCCCCTGTGATTCCTGTTTTCTTCCCTGAGCTCGAATCCCCCCCCCCCCCCCCTTGTTGTATTTTTTCGTAATTTTTTTTTCTCTCTCTCTTTTGCATGTATATATATACACCCAAAATTCATACGGGTGGGGTAACGGGTTGGTCTTCCCCTTCAGAAGAAATGTTTTATTTGTGTTTCACCTAATTTGTTGATTTTCTTTTTGCAGCTAATATTAAATGATGATTTGACTATGGTTGTCTGAATTCTCGTGAAATATACCAAGTCAATCTGATAATAAAAAAAAAAGATGGTAGAGCACTTGCCCGCGAAAGGCAAAGGTCCCGAGTTCGAGTCTCGGTCGGGCACACAGTTTTAATCTGCCAGGAAGTTTCAACTTTCATCTATATTTTTTCCGGGAATTATTATCCCAGACACCAAATTAAGATAGTTCCAAATCCCGGTTCAGATAAACGTTTCTACTGGTTTTGCTTGGTAGTAAGGCAAATTCTAGAATTGGATTTACCATCACAACTAGGGATTACACTGCTCTCTCTCAATATTTTCTGATACTGACTGTAAAGAAGGAAGCTCTACAACTGGTCATTTTTGAAACATCCACTGTGGCAACGAAAACTTTAATTTTTTCTGGTATTGTCCTAGCAACAAATATAAAACAACAGAAATTATATGTTTAGTACAGAATTTGTGGGAGATTTTCCTTGGTTGTTAAGCAAATGCTGGATCTGGTAATTTTATTCCAGATATCCAACATTAGAAACTCCTTTTTCCCACTACTAGTTGTGTAGCCACAACGATAAAATTTATGCTTCGTCCATTTCTGACAGTTTCTCTTGAAGTACACTCATGCTCATAAATTAAGGAGAATTGCAGAATGTGGTGCCACACAACTTGGCACTACACGAATCTGGCGCTAATAGCATAGGCACACAGGGAACACACACGACACAGATCTGTAAGTCCACGGTATGGGTGACAAGTTGAGAAAACCGTCCAAAAACACATGTGCTACAAAACGCCACTGTTTACTGCGCAAGTACCCCGACGTAAATATGGGATATGTTCACCAGGCACACGTACACACTCCCATTCTTGCACCAGTGCCTGTCGGAGCTTCTGAAGTGTCCTAGGTGCTTGAAGACGTGCAGCGATACGTCGACCGAGACCATCCCAGACGTGCTCGATGGGGTTTAGGTATGGAGAACAGTCAGGCCACTCTATTCACATGATATCTTCTGTTTCAAGGTACTCCTCCACGATGGTAGCTCTGTGGGGCCATGCATTATCATCCATCAGGAGGAAGATGGTACGCACTGCACCCCTGAAAAGGCCGACATACTGGTTTAAAATGACGTCCCGATACACCTGATATGTTACAGTTCCTCTGTCAAAGACATGCAGTGGTGTACGTGCACCAATCATAATCCCACCCCACCCCACCCCACACCACCAAAAACAACCTCCATACACGCCCCATTCAAGGACATTAAGGGTTTGGTATCTGGTTCCTGGTTCACTCCAGATGAAAACCCATGCGAGAATTACTGTTCAGACTATACCTGGACTCGTCCGTTAAGATAACCTGAGACCACTGTTTCAATGACCATGTACTGTGTTCTTGACACCAGGCTTTGCGGACTCTCCCGTGACCAGGAGTCAGTGTAATGCACCTTGCAGGTCTCCGGGTGAATAAACTGTTCAGTCTTTTGTAGACTGTCAACTGTTCCAGTGGCTGCGGCAAGGTCCCAAGTAAGACTACCTGCAGTACTCCGTGGCCTTCTGCAGGTACTGGTGGTGCGATATCAGTCTTCTTGTGGTGTTGTACACTGTGGACGTCTCGTACTGTAGCGCCTGGACACGTTTCCTGTCTGCCGGAATCTTTGCTATAATCTTGAGATCACACGTTGTGGCAAACGGAGGGCCCGGTCTACGATCTGCTGTGTTTGACCAGCCTCCAGTTACCCTAGTATTCTACCCTTCATAACGTCATCAGTATGTGTTGTTTGAGCCATTTTCAGCTCACCGTTAGCACGTCTGAAAAAGTGTGCAAATTTAGTCGCTGCACCGTATTCTGACATGCACCAACACACGTACGAGTATGTGGACTGCTGCCTGCGCCACCGTGCGACGACTGCAGGTCAAATGCACGGCATAGTCATACCCCGAGGTGATTTAAATCCGCGAACTGCACACCAGAGCGTTGTTTCACCATGTATCAGCACTATTCTTCATTTATTAGCATGAGTGTAGAACTTTACACTTTATGTCCCTGCTGAATACACCTCACTTCTCTTTACTCCTTTTCACTAATAGCGCGAAATGATTTTGTGTTGTAGCAAATTTTATAACATTTGTGCCTCTGCTGAAGCAATAATTTCTCGTCAGTTAGATGAGTTCGTCCTTAAGTAACCTTTAGCGTTACGAAGTACATCGGCAGAGTGCTTTAAGTCACGTCCAGAATGCACTTCTCAATTCACCTGCAGGAGCTGCGATTCGTACGTCGCCACACACAACTAGAACATACATTTTCTGTTCCTTGCATGTAGCGCTACTTTACTGCTCCCAATGAGGAATACAACATTGGTTCTTTCCCACATCTCAGACGAACAGTTCGGACACAAAGCTGCACGTGTAAATTCTGAGCTCCCGTATTGTTCGATAACATGCCACACAGTTCCTAACGGTTTAATTTCAACGGAAAGCATTGGATGTGGCATATTTCATTTTACTCTTTGTACAATAAGAGGAATTTAGCTTTCTCGCAGGAGCGTCTGATCAATACTCTCAGTGACACGCAGTGAGACGAGCGACGGCAATCAAATCTCTTTAAACCACGACGACAACTGGATTCAAACCTATTGGCAAACGATGTAGCAATGTGATGTCGATCACCAACGCTTATGTCCCTTACATGCAGTCCTCTAGTCTTTTCACTTCCAGCTACCCTTCACTTGCTATTGTGTCTTACCTGCCTTAGGCTTAGTTTCCCACTGTGATTAATTCCTACCTACGTGCATTCAATTAGGTTTCAGCAATGGCTGACGTCGTAATTCAAAAGCTTTGAATCTGAATGTCCTTTATTACTTATTATTTTCTAGGTGATCCGTTGCAGGATACGTTCATTTCTTACCCTATTAGTCCAGTCCTCTAGCACAAAATTTCAAAGGCTCTGATCGTTGCGCCTCTGTCTTCTTCACTGACCACCTTTCGTATCCTTCCAAAGTGTAGTGCTACAAATGTTGCGCAGTATCACAGTGAGGGCTTTGCCGCCTGCACGATGTATGGTACTGCAAACAAGTAGTCAAATGAGTTTATTGTAACAATATTTTTCTGTAATGCAAATTACGAAATCTTTAGTTTGTCTTCACTTGTCACATGTATGACGGGCATATATGACGAGCTTTGGAAGCTTTGCTTTACGCGGCATGAGCTGAAATATTTGATACAACAGACAGAAGTTCTACAGCTCTCAACGCAAAAAGATGCCTGGCGCCCCAAAAGGGCGAAACGCGTCATTGACTTTCGCAACCGAGACTGGTTTTGATCTAAAACAATTTACAACGTATGTTCTTGATTATTTTTGTTTGGTAAAGATCTGAGGAGTGACAAAAGACTTCAAATCATCGGCATTTATTTACTACAGAAAATATGTACATACAAATACATCAAACAATGGCTACAATAGGAGTAAATGGAATCTATTTACTTTATCAGTTTTTTTTACTTGCGTAACTAATAATGCCATAAAGAATTGTATTATTCTCTTCATTAAGGCTGACCTTTCACTTAAAATCTTATGTAATCAAAACTGCTTCGTCAACTTAGTTTCTCATTTATATACATTGTGGGAGTCAGCTCTGTTCTGTTATAGTAAACCTAAATAAGTTTTCGCTTTCAAATATCTGTCTCTGTCTCCACTTTTGGATGAACACTCCGAAAATAAGAATAAAAATAAAATAAAGATTACAAAGAAACAAAAGGGTCAAATCAACTACTATAACACGAGTGAGCGCGGCAAACATTGATTAAAGTAACGATTTTAGAGACGACAATACCGCCAAAAATTTCTTCCCGAGAAACTTTGACATGCCGTGACGTGATCTAACGTTTCGTTGATGGCCTGAGAGGATACTGTCATTTGAAATGCACTGTGGAATGTGCTGACGTGACGTGACGGGAAATGTGAATTGGCCTTAAACGAACAGAGTAGTCCCGAGATCACGTGACATTTTAGCTTAATGTAGAAAATATGTACAGAATTTAATGCTCACTCCAGAGATAAAACAACTCTATGTTGTGCCTCCCTTTTTTGATTATTGTACTACCGAGATAGTGAAACTACCTACCGCTTTGAGACCATCTTATTAAGTTTAGCATTCAGAAATTCACCGTGTCCACACAGATATCTCACTTTCCTTTCTGTTTATGAGCATTTTACAGGCATAACATAGCATATATCGCAATTCATTAAATACTCACCTCAAGTCTTCTTCACTATCGGTGACGATGCTACGTCGTCAGCAAATATTACCTCGTACATTTTCTTTCCAAATAAAGCCATCCTCACATTAATCTATTTCTTTGTTTCTCTCACGGCCTCTTCTATGAACAAATGATTGTCAATGGTGACAATGAGCAACAAGCCAAACACTTTTCTGGCTCTAAGCCCCGTCCCCGTCCACCACTTCTGGTTTCCTCGCACACATATAACAAATTAGCACAAAGGGAATAAATTACTTGCACGTAGGTGTTAACGACATAATTTTTCTATTATTTCACTAAAAGGGAATTTGGGGCATTTGGGCCATATCTGTGCAAAAATGTCGGGTTACTGACATTAGTATCGAAGGCAGATTTTTCACTATTTTTTATATCGTCGTGAATTTGACAAAAAATAAAACTAGCATTCCTATGACAGAATAAAGGAACTTCTTCCAGAATTTCTACAACATTGTGTGATAGATTAAAGGAAGATTATTTCTGTCTCATGTTCAAATGTCAATACAATTGGGGAACGATATGAGCAGTACATTATTACCAATTCACTATAGCCTACTAAGACAGTTTAACGAAAGACTTGATAACAGCGGGATATGGATAAACATTGAGCCGGATTAACAACCCCCGATATGGTACACAGGACACTAGGTGCAGTTTCGAGGCGATTTTCTTCACATCTATAGCCGAATTTAAAGTTCGTTACCCACGTCTTTCCCATAAACTCAACAAAAACTGTTAAAACACACAATGAAAAGAATAAAAATTTCACACTTAATAGACAATGACGTGCGGAACGTTTAACTACTCCGCAGCATTTTTCGGTTGGAGAATGATCGAAAGATGTAGAAATAAGTTCCAGAGTGCTCTATGAAAGTGTGTTGGGACACTTGCTATTCACGTTCAATGTTAGCGACACTGCTATCAGTAGGAATAGTAACTTTATACTTTTTTCAGTTGATGCAGTTCTCTGTAATAAATACCGTCTCAAAACAGGCCGTGCAAATAATCAGGCAGATCTTGTCAAGATTCGAATGTAGTGCAAATCATGACAATTTGCTTTAAACGACAAGAAACGTAACACTTTGCAGTTCATAAAATGGAGATACGTAGTGTCCTTTGGCTACAGTATCAAGCACAGTTATTTAATCTTTAACTGATTTCAGCGTAGATTGCCCCGCTCTATTTTCTTATCCATAACATTTTAAAATACTTTAAGGTAACGGATCAGGATAGAACGTTTTATCCTCTTTGGTTAATTTACTATTTTTATTTACTGAATTGTTCAAGCAAGTTATGCAATGTTTATCCGGCAATTGAATTGAAAACTCACTGTGTCACCCGTTTTACTCTTTACGTACAGAAGATTTCGAGAAAATTGAGAAAGTTGCAGAGGTATTGCCAGAGCACTGCAGTTTGCAATAACTATGAAATGTTGTTAAAAAAGGAGAACCGTTTTATTAAAATAAGTCTGTTGAAACCAGCACATAACACTTCCATTTGAACACATACAGAAAAACAGTCGCCTAATTGTCTCGACCCATATGATTCACTCAATAGCATTGGTTAAAAACAGTCTTGGTTCCAGTTTTAGTTCTTTTTATTTTTTTATTTTGCAACGACGCGTTTCGCCTTATTTAGGTATCTTTATGTTATCTTTTCTAGACGGGGGCGAGATGCACCAAGATCTGCTCCTGTGAACGGGAATGCGTTATGCAGATCTTGGTGCCTCTCGCTCCCATCTAGAAAAGATAACCTGAAGATGCCTAAATAAGGCGAAACGCGTCGATGAAAAATAAAGATAAAAAATTAAAAAAAAACTAATATTGCAACCAAGACCGTTTTTAACCAATACTGTTAAACACTGGTTTGCTGTTATGCCACAAATCGACTGGAAGAAGTCACCCAATAAATTATCAAGATCACTACGCCTAGTTTGCAATTCATGTAGGAGAATGAAACCGAGTTATCTTACGGTATTATGGGTGCGTTTCGAAAACCAACCGGACAACGAACACGACGGAATTTAACCCGGAAGCGGTGGTCAGCACTGAGGATTTCGTCAGTGGCCGCGCCACAGGCATGTGTTCCATGAAGTGACGACGTGTCACTTGACACTGACTGTTCCCCGGACAACTTCCAAAGATCTTAGCCATGGGTTGATAGGTGTTTCGGGGAATTCCCCTGAGGTGTACAGTCGCTCGTCAAGTCTTAAATACCGCTAATCTCGCCTGTCGCTACACAGTCTGCTTCAAGACGGTAACAGAATGGCATCTCTGGCGTTTCTGGTAAGTGCTATCCCATGCTGGATTTTCAACGTCTTCTAAATTCTCTCTCATATACAAATTCTATAAAAGTCTCCTTGAATTTATATTGACCGGGTTTCATTTCTTCCGCTCCGTCGTCCGCCTCCTTTCAGATCTCTACTCTCATTCTTGACAGGATCCGTGGTACACCACGAAATAATCTTCTGGGTAAGGTAGTCCCACACCATTTACAGAATTAGTAATGCGTGCGTCGAAAACAGAAAAGCACCGTCTGCGGGACGCAAGTCTGTCACGGTTTCAGCTTCGATTTCCGTGATGAAACCATTAATGCATTACATCTTATTCATTTTAGGTCTCTCACAGTCTCTTCTCGACCACTTCGGCTGATTCCCTTGAAAACCTCTTGGCGGATTTTTGCTATCTGTGTCCATTCGAGTCTGTGATCCGTAAGAAATCACTTCGTTCTCATCGAAGCTTGAAAACATAACTAACTTAATTTTTCGGCTTCTTGCGTCTATTCGTGGTGGAAACTGGACCATCGTGGATGTCGTGCTCTTATAACTAGGTGTTCTTGCCAATCTGCTGCAAAACTCCTCATATCTGCGATTAGTATCATCTTTGCTCTGAGCGTTTTTGAGTTTGCAGCTGTCTTTGGCGAAATTCTGAGCACAGAATTTTCCAATGTGCTGATGTCTCTAAAGGCCACAACCTACTCGTAGATGCCTCTAACAAATACCACAGATCGTTAATGTAGGACACAGCTCCAATACCTACTTCCATACTAGGACGCTGCCGTGTAAAGTTGTAGGTAAAGTTAAAACAAGTTCAAGTCTTGGGCGTTTGACGCAAGAAAAATTGCAACATAAAGTGTTCAAATTTGAGGTGGATTAATTACAAGAGAAAATGTCGTCGTTTCTTTACATAAGGGAGCCAGTCAAGCCACAAACAGAAACGTACATCTCAATGCAAATATTGATCAGAAAGAGTCTGTAAATAATGTGTTGTTCCTCGGTTTGGGGCAACGAAACACAGTGCCTACGGTATTGCGATGAAAACTTAAACTGTGTTCTCCGAGTTCTACGTCGATACTGTGTATCGAAATCGAAGTGCGTGTAATTGCAACGTGTTCCAGTAAATTAATTAGCTCTCCACGGATATGTAGCTTTAGCGTTGCTCGAATCTAAGAGTAAATTACTCTACGGGAACGCCTTCATTTAGGAAACAATTTGGGAAAGCACACAACGTTTCCATCATATACGTACAAAGGTTTACGTATAAAACACATGTCGAGTATTACTGTTGCACACAGTGTGTACCGTCCAAGGAACATTAAAATTAATGTAACACGTTTATGATTTCAGGAGTAGTGTGAGATTTATTACACAGCGCATTCTTACCATGAATAGCATCTCGAACAATAATACACATAACATAACGGGACAGCTTTAAAACAATGCACTAACAATTAACTCATTCGAATCATTGCAGTATCTACTGTTGAATTGATTTGAATATAATTACACGTTACACTTTCGCAATAAAATTAATTTATATATTGATTGGTGCTAAAATTTCAGCTGCGAGAGGTTATTAAATGAGAATCCGAAAATGTATAACAATTGTTAACAGTTATCTTAAAAATGCTTCTTCTTCTTATTTTGTCATATACTTCGCACGTACACTCGGGTGTTACAGTTACGTTAATGTCTTTCAGTGTAGTATTGCTTGTGTCTGGAGCTGACGCTTCCAAAAAGTTGTTACCATTGTTAGTACCACATAATAGGAATATCTGTGAAGTGAGCATTCAGATGCACAGAACAGAAAATTTGCCACAAACGTATATCTCCAAAGTCACACCACTATGGTGGGTCGTGGGGTTTACTTGGAAGTGTCTTGCATTTTTTGAATGTTACTAGTACAGGAACATTCCGTACAAAATCACGGTTAATTTTGTACACGCAATTCGTAGGCATCTTAGCAATTAGCATCCAATAGCTAGAATGAACTTACCTTAAAGCTTTAAAGAGAGAAACGCAAGGGTATTTCACTTGTCTGCGACCAGTTACAGCTCAGAGAGCGCTATTTTTTTCTTATAGGAAAAAGAGGTATTCATCACCATTTTATAGATTTTAACTGCACTTTATCGGATATCTGAGTGTCTCTTGTAATATAATATGTTGTGGTGGCGATATAGAATGGCTCATGTAATACTTCGAAGCGAAAGCTTCTCGAATACTTTGAATTAGGGGCTACAACAAGAGGCTTTCGCTATTTATCATACTCTGAAATATTTTTCTGGACGAGATTCTGCTATTATTTCTTCCTGGTACAATCTTTTTTAATCTATGTCCACTGTTAGCGAAACAAAAATATTGATAGCCCACAACCATTATACAAGTAATAGGTAATTGCAATGCAGTTTCCTATTTCGATTATTTTACTTTAAACTTAATAGCTTGGATATGTGTACGATTCGGAGGAAATAACTCAAAATGTCATATACAAACCTCATCCGTAGTTGGAAAAGTCTCGCATTGCGTATACACTCAACAAAATTTCTGCCAAAAATCTCGCACACAATGGAATTTATCTAGCATTTGTCTCATAATTGTAAGGTTACGAAGGCACAAAAATTAACTATACGGTATTAACTCCATATCAAATCGTGTCTCGATATTTTACTCATATGGTGATCGTAGTCCTATACCAAGGAATGTTCGATACGAGTCGTCGACTTTGACCAGTGACAGGAAACATGCGTCGATGTTCATAAAAAGCATGACGACTGTAACGTGATGTTATTGACAGTTTATCCAGACGGGTATAGGATCACCGTCATCAGATGAGTAAAATATCGAGACACGATATGATATGGAATTAATACCTTAGAGATAATTTTCGTGCTTTCGTAGCCTTACATTTATGATACAAATGCTAGAGAAATTCCATTGTGTGCGAGATTTTTGCCAGATACTTTGTTGAATGTATACGCAATGTGAGAATTTTCCACCTACGGATGAGATTTATATATGACATTTTGAGTTATTTCCTCCGAATCTTACATGTACCCAAGCTATTAGGTTTAAAGTAAAATAATGAAATAAGACCTTCACTTGGCTGCCGATCTTCCCCGAATGGGGCTTCCCGGCCATTTTTACAGTACTATTTTTATAGACCACACACAGCTAATTTGTTACTGTTTGTTCTAGGGTACCAATATCAGTCAGCTTATGACCGAACTCTAGTCGAACGCGGAACAAAGGTGGATGTTGTGCTGCGAAAGGATGTGCACATGGTGACACATTCGTACATTGCACAACATGCTGTCACCTTACCTAGAAAATTACTACCAACGGCCTTCGTTTGCTTGCAAGAGACCACAGGCTCATTTGGACAAACAATGTGAAAATCAGCTGACGATTACGTACACAAATACAAAAACGTTATGATAGCGTCTTCAAAGTCCGGCAAACTCACAACAGCACTATGCAGGAAATGTAATTGACGTCTTGAAGCCATAGGTGAGAGAAGAACAGGTTTTTTTTTTCTTCCTACATGCGTAGGAGGGGCAAACGAAACTGGTTTTGTACGACTAAAATTTTTCAGTATGGAGAAGGGCTGCCAAAGTGCAGTATTAAAATAATTCCTCCCAAATGTACATTGTTGATGCAGCCCTGCGTCTTTTACATACAGGGTAAAATCCGTATAAATCGACTGTAAAATTGCTTGTACATTGTCGAATACAGTAGAGGGATAACTTCAAGAGAAGACTGCACAAAATTCGTACATCACCAGTTATCTGCATCAGTATTCGGTGATATGGTGAGGCAGGCGCTGTACACCGCGAAATTCTGTGATAACCGTCCTTGCAGCAGAAAAATTGAAAAAACCATGCTCATGCAAAAATTCGGGATTCATTACGTGTGTTGTATGCCACAATAATTATTATTCTACATTTATTTGCGATAAGTATCATTCTTATTCCTGTAGTGTTCATACGTGTCACAAATGTAGGTGCAACGATGTCAATAAAAATACTTTAATAATCTGATTCCTATGTCTCAAAAAATTAATTTTTTTCCTGTTTTTCAGGATAAACATTATACAAATAATAACTGAATCATTAAGACTGATATTTTGGACAGTTATAAGACCTTCCTCATTAGTTATGTGCTCTACCCATCTAATCTTCAGCATTCTTCTGTAGTACCACATTTCGTCATGGAGACGGTCTTGTCGAAGTCTGAAGCGATTATTCAAACTGATGTCCTCCCACATGGTGCAATGCTCAACTCTCACAAATTGACTGCGCTGCCCTCAGAAAACTGAAGTCATAACTGCCACGCAGAGTGGTCACTCGGTTTGAGGCGTCATGTCACGGATTGCGCTTCTCCTCCCCCACCCCCCCACCCCTTCCCGAAGGTTCGAGTCCTCCCTCTGGCATGGGTGTGTGTTGTTCTTAGCGTAAGTTAGTTTAAGTAATGTGCAAGTGTAGGGACCTATGACCTCAGCAGTTTGGTCCCTTAGGAATTCACACACTTTTGAACATTTTTTTTTTAAATTCTCGATTTCAGCGTGTTTGTCGCCACGAAATTGCAACCAAACTTCTCCTACTATATGACATTGTAGGGCCTCACACAAGTTTGCGCACCCGAGAGGAGCTCACGAACTTCATTGGACTGATCGTCGTCATCCGCTTCACAGCTCAGATCTGGCAACTTTCTTTTTTTCCATCTGTTTGGCCCAATGAAGTATGCTCCCCGCGGGAAGCAGGAGGTTGATGATGGGGAAGTTATTGATGGAGGAAGACATTGGCTCTGATGTCGATCAGTAGTATGCGGACATACAGGCCCTCGCAGTAAGGTGGTGCAACGTCATAGCATTGAAAGGAGATTACGTTGAAAAATAGGATTTTTGTAGCCAGGGAAGTGGGGAATAATGTGGTTATTGGAATCCTGAATAAAACCAACCATTTGCAGGAAAAGAGATGTGTTGCATTACATATTGAACACCGCTCGTGTTGACTGACTCTGCGGACACCTACTAGTAGACATTAAGATGGGGAGAGCCCACCCTTCACCTTTTTGATCACTTTGAATTCTGCTGGGGACGGCTTCCGTGAGTTTTCTGAACGGCTATAGATGAGTGACAGCCCATTCTTCTTCAAGAGCCGGAATCAGAGAATATAGTGATGCTGGACACAGGTTCTCATCCCAGTCGTGTTCCACTGAACTAAAGCTGGGACTCTGGTTAGACCAGTCCATTCCAAGAATGTTATTATCCACAAACCATTGCCTCGCACACCATGCTTTAGGGCAGGGGCCGTCGTCATGTTGATACGAACAGTCATCGTCTCTGCAGTAGGTAGTACACAATGCTGTTAAATGCGTTTATACCCTTCCACATTTAGTGTTTCCTTAAGCCCAATAACATATAACACTGTTACCGTAACACCATGTCCTCTGTAGGCCTACTTCAAAACTGTCGCTACGCATGACGACAGGTAAAGTTTCCAAGCACTCCTCATAATCAAACTTCTGGGGTTGGGACACGCTGGACAGCCGCACGGTCTGTGGCGCCTCACTACGGCTCGCGCGGCTTTCCCCGTCGAAGGTTCGAGTCCTCCCTCGGGTATGGGTGTGTGTGTGTGTGTGTGTGTTGCCCTCAGAGTAAGTTAGTTGAAGTTAGATTAAGTAGTGTGTAAGCCTAGGGACCGATGAACTCAGCAATTTGGTCCCATAGGAACATACCACAAATTTCCAAATACCTTCTGTTGGTTTGTCACTGGCTACAACGTGATTCATCAAAAAAAAAAAAAATGGTTCAAATGGCTCTGAGCACTATGGGACTTAACATCTGTGGTCATCAGTCCCCTAGAACGTAGAACTACTTAAACCTAACTAACCTAAGAGCATCACACACATCCATGCCCGAGGCAGGATTCGAACCTGCGACCGTAGCAGTCGCCTGGTGCCGGACTGAGCGCCTAGAACCGCGAGACCACCGCGGCCGGCTCGTGATTCATCATTCCAAATTACATGTTTCCAGGCGTCCGCTGGCCAACAGGATCGCTCTTTACTTCACCTCAAACGCTGCTGTGCACTGACTGTAGAAATGTGTGGCTTATGAGGAACTACTCGATCACTCTACCCCATTGCTTTAATTCCTTACACAGTTGTTATGCTATCTGGACTACTGGTAATACAGTGGAACTCGTGATTGATTCCTTCCGCTAACTTCTTGCGATTTTTTACAACCTGTCTCCGCAGTGTTCCAATGTCTCTTTCCGTCGGTACGTGAGATCTGCCAAAAATAGATCCGGTTCCTACAATTCTTACGTTGCCATTAGGGCAAGGATACTGTCACTGATATATTTAAGCATGCTAAGGAAAACAGTTTCACACTTGCTAATTACATTGGAGATTGTCAGTGTTATTTAGAATGTGTTGTGAATAGTTTGTACTAAACAAGTGACAAACAAAAACGTAGTGCCTGATGCGTCAGTTTTACTGCATAATCAGGGGAAGTATACTGAGCGAAAAACTTTTCTTCCTTCCATCATTTTGGGGAGGATTTCAGTGAGAAAATGTTTCGTAAGGGCTTAAAGAAATCTGTAATGTTTGTTTGCTTCCAATGGTTCAAATGGCTCTGAGCACTATGGGACTTAACATCTGAGGTCATCAGTCCCCTAGAGCTTAGAACTACTTAAACCTAACTAGCCTAAGGACATCACACACATCCATGCCGAGGCAAGATTCGAACCTGCGACGGTAGCGGTCGCTTGTTTCCAGACTGAAGCGCCTAGAACGGGGGGGTCACAGAGGCCGGCTGTGTGTTTGGAATCGCTAACTGCTCCTATTCTCAAATACTCGAAGAAAATTTTCTTGGTAGCTGGGTGCGATTAGTTACGCTGTCTCAAATCATAAACTTTGTTTCTGGCTGAAATATTTGGTTTAGTAGGTTAATCTTTTAGCGTGAGAGTGTACCTCTTAATGGCTAGATAATGAAATCATTTTAAAGTTTTAAGTTCAGTCCGTAACAATATGAAATATTGAAAATCAATTTTTTGTTGCCCCTAGAAACCGTTAGAGAGGCAACCTTTTACTAGGAATGAGCGTTATGCATCAGATAAGCCACTTTGATTTTGCAACCTAGTTTTTCTACGTAGCAGTTAGCAGGTGTTCAACCTCTCTTCACACCATTAACACACAATTTGACGGTAAGATTAGTTTCAACACACCAGATGTCTTGAATATACTTAGCTTCGAGTAACTAAGTCTAGGGCGAAAGGCGAACAGTTATTTTGTCCGGGCACAATGAATGAACGTACCGTGTTTCCCGTCGCCGCTTCGCAGAACGTTTCCCGTGTATTAACGGAGCACCAAATACAACGTTATTTATGTATTTAAAAATGTACTTGATATGGAGATAGAACGAAGGCTACATTATTCAATGGAAAAAAATGAGGTTTAAGGTTTTCAGAACTAGCTGCAACAAGTCGACTTGTAAATACTTTTGAAAACCTTTATTCTTCGTAGTCGCATGTTCCACATCAATAACGGATGAATGTTTTAAGTGCGTTAAACATATGGAAGTGCACACAGCTCGTAACACAAAGATCCGAAGCGTACGACGTATCAGTTCGGAACTAAAACTTGTTAACTGACACTAACATAGTAGACAGCTGTTCGTTGTTCGTTAGGAACAGGAAGAAAATAGGCGGTCACAACAACAATAATACAGATAATTTTCTAGAATGAGTATGTGAATTGGACTAATGAATCCACGTGATCTTTTTCCACACGTACATTATATCTATCAGACATATGACGAGAAAGAAAAATTTCGAAACAGATGGTTGTGTAATTTTGTTTGTGTCTCTGCCGGAGGACGTCAAGTTATTAGTGACATGGTGTATAATTAGCATCTTAGCCCAGTATACATCATATATATTAGCTGTGTTGTAATGAACGATAAGAGATTTTGATTTGTAGTGCTAAAGAACTATACTTTGTATCACGTGTACGTATAAAACTATATGGAAAAATCTTCCTCGTATACCGTTTCTTCCGCGTACATTACCTTTTCTACCAGCTCCACGGGTCATACAAGATACGTCCTTTCTACATCGACGATAATGGAAAGTGTTGTATCGTGAAGCACCAGTCAGATATTTGTCAAACTTTGTGTAGCCGTTAAGAACATAAGGGATATTAAATAATTAAACTCTAATTACAATCTGAACTGATATACTTCATCAACATCAGTATAGCTTGTATTCGTTGTGCCACTGACGCAGACAGTCTCGTAATGTCATCTTCAGAAATTTCTTACCGCGCAAGGAACACTTGCTGTCAGAAGACGAAGTCTGCTCGATGGAGACCGGTATGAAAATAGACGTTTCGCGATCGCGTTCCAGACAAGCTCTCTAGGTGAAAAAGGGGTTACCGAGGAAGTCAGACGACGATCCATACGTTCCTGGGATTTTGGTTCGATTAGCAGAGTCGGGATTTGCATTATCTTACGGCAATATGCTATTTGGCACTCTGGTCGTGAAAATTATGACAACGAGGTTTACAGTTCTCGCGACATGCTGTCAAGCTTTCAGTTACAATTCAATAATTACCAAATCAGTACTGTTGTCATATCAGATACTTCTCAGCACCAATGACTGCAGGAGATGCGGTCTCGAGAATCATTGTTCTTTGAGGCGCTATGTCGTCAGCGGACACACTGGAGTTAAGGCGATGACCTCAAACGAAGGCGAGGCTCATCCCGAAACACCAACCAGTTGAATCGGGCACCACGCCATTAAAATCTCTGTTGCTTGTGGGATGATGTCAGCTGCAAACGATGTATCGCAGCTCGAGGTCTTAACCCAGCATCCATTGATTTGATGGCAATACTTCGTAATGACAACCTCTGCTAAGATTTCAGCTGTTCTCATCTATATACTCGTCAGAGACAATCAGACAATCCTATCGCCACATGGATCTCCTGGACGGATCCATGCCTACTTCTCTTGTCACACTATTATCCTGAACAAATTTCGTTACCACTCGCTCCTGAGGCAAGGAACTACAGCCAATCCTGCTCGGTCTGTCGGAATTATGCTTTTATGTAACTCATGTCAACGTTCGACCTTGGACAATTGGTCGTCTGAACAGTACGCAGTCGTTTCGAATAACAAAATTGCATATATAACTCATCAGTGAAACCCACATTATCATTATAAGTAGCAGAAGGTACGCTATTCATGCACACTAATGTAAAGAAATTTCTACACAATCTAACAATGTAGAAAATATGGTAATATCCCCAAATGACGTAAACTGCTTTTAGGTCAGTTTGCTTACAACAGTTATTACTTAAAGCACGTTTGCATTTCACAGAACTGAATAAAAGAACCCACTGCTGGTAACATAAAGATGCTGCAACATATCTTGGTTTTTATGAACAAGTGTTTGCGTAACTGGAGGACCTGAGTTCCAGTAACTTAGTCTGCAATCATGGCTATGGCTTGTGGTTCAAAACCTAGTGATGATTAAAGTTTCTCACTATTTTACTGTCATCTTTTCCTTTCCTTTTAAAAAGATCATCTGAGGATGATGCGGTACGAAATGGTTCAAATGGCTCTGAGCACTATGCGACTTAACTTCTGAGGTCATCATTCGCCTAGAACTTAGAACTAATTAAACCTAACTAACCTAAGAACACCACACACATCAATGCCCGAGGCAGGATTCGAACCTGCGACAGTAGCGGTCGCTCGGTTCCAGACTGTAGCGCCCAGAACCGCACGGCCACTCCGGCCGGCCGATGCGGTACGACGTCAAGACTAGTTATAACAGCATTTTTGAGAAATGACGCTCCAAAATACGAGGCGTGTTTTTTAAGTAAGTACCGTTTTGAAATTTAAAAAAAAAAAGACGTACTAAGTTATCTCAATAATTTTATTTTTACATGAATGCCTGTACCTTAATATACGCTATGACGCCATTACAGTCTGATTCTTCCTTGCTTACGTTGTGTACTGAGTCTTTAAGATGCCTCTGATAATCGGGAGTCCCACCGACTGTGAAGTACGGGCTGTTCTAAGATTTCTTAGTGCTAAAGGCCTAAAAGCGATCGATACTCATCATGAGATCCGTGCAGTTTATGGAGAAAACATTATGAGTGATTGAATGGTAAGAAAGTGGATGAGAGCATTTAAAGATGACCGCACAAATGTGCATAATAAACAAGGGAGTGGGCATCCTTCGGTCGTTAATGAAAGTTTGGTGCATGAAGTGGAAAATAAGGTAAGAGAAAACAGATGCTTTACAATTTCCTCCTTGCGGTATGACTTTCCTAATGTTTCTCGTAGTGTATTGTATGGCATTGTGAGCGAGCACTTGAATTACCGAAAATTGTGCGCACGTTGACGGATGTGCACGAAACAAAAGGTTTAGACAGTGCATTGACTTTCCTTCAGTGGTACCACAACGACTGTGATGTTTTCTTAAGCCAAATTGTTGCACGCGATGAAACATGGATGGACTACGTCACACCAGATTCAAAGCAACAGTCCATGGAAGTCTAGCAAGGGCATCGTTATACTGCAAGACAATGTCCGCCCGCATGTGGCGAATCAGACCAAAGATAGATAAACTCCAGTGGAAGACTCTGCAGAAGAGACGCTCAGTAGCTCGGTACGGGCTTTTGTTAAAGTTTCGAGAACATACCTTCACCGAAGAGTCAAGCAGTATATTGCTCCCTCCTACGTATATCTCGCGAAGAGACCATGAGGATAAAATCAGAGAGATTAGAGCCCACACAGAAGCATACCGACAATCCTTCTTTCCACGTACAATACGAGACTGGAATAGAAGGGAGAACCGATAGAGGTACTCAGGGTACCCTCCGCCACACACCGTCAGGTGGCTTGCGGAGTATGGATGTAGATGTAGATGTAGATCTCATCACATCTTTTCGATGGGAAACTCTAGATCATCCTCCGTACAGCCTCGATCTTGCGGCCAGTGACTAGCACCTGTTCCTGCACTTGAAGAAACACCTGGGCGGTCAGCGTCTTCAAGACGATGACGAAGTCAAGACAGTGGTGGTGCAGTGGTTAAAAAGTCAGGCGGAAGACTTCTATGAGGAGGGTATTCAAAAACTGGCACAACTTTATGAAAAGTGCCCCAATATTGACGGAAATTATGTAGAAAAGTAGATTAAGGGTCAGGCTTTCATGTAAAAATAAAATTATTGACTTATCTTAGCACGTGTTTTCTTAATTTCAAAACGGTACTTACTTAAAAAGCACGCCTCGCACAAATAAAAATGAGTTACATTTTCTTCATGCCTAACTATTTTTAATCTTCCGGCGATCATGTCGTTTCTCCTATATCAGAATCGTCTTTAGCTGTCTAATCGAGTATCTTAATGTTGAGTCACGGTGCTAAAGCACCGGTAATGTAGGAGAGGAAAGAAAAAAAAGTAAGAAAGGTCAACTTAATGGCTGGAGTTTGTTTCATTATTTCTTTCTTCAGTTCAATGTTGTCAGTTTCCTTATTCACTGAAGAATGTGACCGCTCAATGTCATTCAATACGATCACGACGACACCTCTCGATCGACGTTAACACTTGTGGTGTTACTCACCTTCATACATGGCAGTGGACGTTTGAAAATTCGTGACGCTAGCTCAATGGTCGTCAACTGATTTAAATGTTATTCGCGGCTGACTCTTAATTCAATTACTGCCACTGGGGCGAGGAGAAAGAACACGTCCTCGTGATACCAGCGTTATCCGTGTTTAGGTGTTCAATTAATCTGAATAGTTTTCAATGTTCCAGCGATTCTTTTCGAACTGTATGCTGGTGTACCGACAAGGACCATTTTCGCAGATAAACATGCAAGTACGTGATGGATGTTCAGTTTCTCAATACAGTTCGTCGCACTCACACATTATACATTCGCTGTAAGAACAATTTCATGTATTTACATTTTTGGTGTCCCACAATATTGGTTGGCTAAATATTATGACGATACGTCATATACAAGTTCCACAGATATTGTTTATCATGTAGTCAGGACTACGTAATGAAGCCAAAATCGTGGATCAAATTGAAATGTAGTTTGTTTATTATCACTTTCCTTCTCACTAACTAAATATGAAATATGAATCGGGATTTGCGGTGATGATCCTATCCTTCTTTTCAATATTAAAATGGTCGATATCGTGTTCTGAATAACGCGTTTCATATAATGTTCAAATATCGACAAGACCCAGGCTATCAATTCGGCACCTAAATGTGTATTCTTCGCTCTCGAATTGTTCGATGTCATAGTCATTCACACGCAGGGTTCAGTTTAACGGTGTATGCACTGTTTTTAGTATTTTAGGTTCCCGATAATTAATATCTGGTAGTTAATAAGCGGACTATTTTTATGCTGGCGCGTTGTTTGTATCAGTTACCCCCCCCCCCCCCCCCCCAACCATCCAAGGATAAGATTCTCTTAATGTTCCGCGCACACGCGTTTCACAATTTAAAGAAAATGCAGAATTACGTAAGCTATAGCTTTCCGTTCCGTACAACTTTCGTGGGTTCCACAACTATAATAGTTTCCGAAGAGTATTTTTACCAGCTAACACAAAGTTCGAATTAAGTTGTCGGAATCATTTTCACTTCACCCGACAATAAATGCCTCCGATCACTTCGTCACACGTAATGTATTTTAAACGTGCTTGAAGAGTCTTTAAATAATCTCCTTAACGAATTTCGCAGTCGCGTACCACTTTTTCATCGACTAGCCCGATCGCGATAACTGAAGTTAGGGTGCTCAATAATCTGTTACATGTTCTTTTATATGTATTAAAAAACAAACGCGCCCCTATATCTTTCTGTGCCGCTTGGTCTTTGCTACTTTGCTTTAATTACTTTTCATTATATTCCTTCTTAGTAATACTGTGCAGTTATTAAAGCTTCGTACTACTTTCCCCTTTTTAATTCTTTCCCGATATTAATTAATATGATGCTAACTGACACGCCTGCCCGCAAAGTACCGTTACAAGACGAAATACGTTTCTTTCCTTGTTGCATTTGGTTGTGTTCATCTTCGTTTGGCTAAGAAGTACTGAATCTAATAACAACTTTTCTGTTTGCCAGATGCTCGCTGCATTCCTCAGCAACGCCGCTGCCGCTCCGGCCCAGAATACACCAGCCACAACGAACGCAGCACTTGGAATCGATGTCTCACCGAGTGCAGAACTTCCACAGACCAGCGAACGTGACCAGCACGCTGTCAACGGAGAGGAAGACGACGCCTATTATTACACCTATGACGGCGACGACACGGACGCAGCGGCACCGACCGGCTTGGAAGACGACTACGCGGCCGGCGGCGACGACATGGATGCCGCGGCGTCCATGGCGTTCCGGCCGCTGTTCCGCTACCGGGCGCAGCAGAGGAACCGCCGGCGGATGCGCGCCGAGCGCCGCTACCGCAGCAGCAGAAACCACTGGTGATGCACCGCGCTACGACAGAGCCGACAGCAGCGGCTATTGGCGAGCCGTGCAGTCAGCGCAACACGTCCAGGGACCAGCGTACACGAGGTCGCTGTATTGTACCTGCACCACTCCACATTTCTCAATATCTCTTCATTGAGTTCCTTTCTTGCCAGTACAGGGCTTTCACATAGTTACAGGTTTAAAGTACCTCGGGGGGATTCAGGAGACGACTGCCTGAGAACTACACGACACAGCGAAACATACATGTTTCAGTGGATACAGCATCTCTCCAAGTTTTAATTCGTGATACGACCTGCACAGTAGTCGCAAAGCGCAACACTTTGAGACAGACGTGTCAGTATATGAAGACCAGTAGCCCTCAAACCTACGTTCTCAAGAGTCAATGCTGACATCATGCGGCGTCACTTGGGGTCGTAAATGTAACGAGGTTGTTATTGAATGGTAACGTAGATAAATTACTGTGTTATGAATCTCAGATGGACAAGTTACGGAAGGAAGCGATGAGATGGGGGCCCACCCCCAAAGTACTGATCGTTAAAAGTCGCCACCATTCGGAAGACTTCGTGTGGCCTGTGTTCTGTTCCAGGTTGCTGCCACTCTAGCGACTCGAAAGTTAAGACACTACAATTACCGGACGAAGTATTGCTGTTTTGTCTGTGAGAGCGAATGATTAACTGATTAACAACCGTAACTGTTAAATGAATTATGCAATATGAGACACGATCAGACATGTTACCTACATGTTTTGAATGTCATTTTTCTCTTACTCATTGTATTGCCTGACAAAATCCTTAATTTAATTCCATCTTACTTGCTTCAAAAGTGTACCGCATTTGTTGAGGATCGTCTGTAACGTACAGTCATGACATGCTATTTTCGTACTGATCAGTACGAATCGTGCATGCACTTGAGTCGTTAGTAGTGGAAGAGAAACAAAACATTAATTCACGCGCATTATGCAACTCCGGAGGAACGAAGCTACTTACCTCTCAGTCCTGATAGTAAGGGGTCAACTTAGCCGAATTCATCAGCGTCAATTTAAATGAAACATCTCTTAAAACATTATTGTCTCTGTAAGCAGATTTATGTGTTACTCACGAGGAAAACTACGTTCTTAAGAAACTCTTAACGTTAGTTCACGTTTTCGAATTCAGATATTACTTGCTATATGCATACGAGTATTTTATAGAACACGACTGAGAACCGCGAGCCGCACGAATACTTGATTGTAGCCGCTGTTTGATGACCACTGATGTAGACTAATCTGCTGCTTCGTAACGTCGCATTGATTTAGCTAACGCCTGCAGGTAGGCAAACTAGTGAACAGATCTCCAAAGCGGGTTGCTGGCGTTGTGCCTCGCCAGGCAGCAGCGATTGTGAGTTCAGTGAATTGCACGTAACTGCTCTTCCGCCTTTTTTGACGTTTTCTGCGTCACAAACAATGCTCATACTGATCTGCTACTTGACTTAAAAGCTTGGAGAGATCCTCCATCCACTGATACGTCTGTTTTGGGTATGTATTGTAGTATTCGTCCAGTCATCCTCTGAAACCTCGTAGGCGTTGTGAATATCCCTGCATTTACAGATGCATGGTCCCTTTCTCTCAAATGAAGTGGTGTGATCGCGATACGCACGCTATAAATACTTTGACATTCATTCCCACTGTTTTTTTTTTACCTCTGTGTTATGAATAATGCTGCATGATAACCACCAAACAAGGCTAGCAGAGTTCTTCTCTGTATCGCCTAAGACTAATGAACTTCGTACTTGTAGGCAAATCTACGAAATTGAAGACAAAAGGGAAATTTGGCCAATAGTACCACCACCGCATTGCGACTTAATAACAACTGCCGTTAGTAATTTAGTACGTGCTTCGGCAAAACTTTTGTATTGATTGGTTTTATAATGAACCTGCTTTTATATTGTGCTATATACTCACTGCTGAAGAAGTTACAGTAATTTCAAGAACTGAAAGCAACTTTGAGTGTGATTTAAAAAAAGTGTTGGTTGTATACGACACCACTGCATTGCAACTTAGTTATAATAATTTATATGCTTCGACAGACCATTTGTAACGATTTTGTTGAATAAACCTACTGTTATACTATACGATACACTCAGTGCCATAGAGCTCGCCCGGGTTCCTGGGTTCGATTCCCGGCGGGATTTTCTCTGCCTCGTGATGACTAGGTGTTGTGCTGTCCTTAGGTTAGTTAGGTTTAAGTAGTTCTACGTTCCAGGGGACTGACGACCATAGATGTTAAGTCCCATAGTGCCCAGAGCCATTTGAACCATTTTGCCATAGTGAGCAATGACTTGGCCTGTACAACCTCTGCTTCAATAACTGTTTCACCAGTATGAGGAACTGAAAGCAACCTTTAGCGTTGATAATTTCAGAAAGGTGTTAGTTGTACAAGACAATCAAAATGCATTGGAAATAGCACTAACAGCGTCAAATACTCATACACAGTAACTGAAGAGGGAAAAGGTAGCATTGATACTGACACTGATATGCACACACACACACACACACACACACACACACACACACACACACACACACACACACACACACACACACACACACACACAAAAGAAAAGACGTCAAATATTACGCGTAAGTATCTAAAGGCGGCACTACAAAGCCAAAATGAAGTGAGATTATGGACCATTTGTAGACGTAACCTCCGTACACGCGAAGAGAATCAGAACATCATCAACAATTTGAAGACCATGTTGGTAAAGAACAAATGTACGTGATGGGTTAATACCAAAGTTTGTTGCAGTTTGTGTATACATAAACATTTAATGTTCCTCGTTGAGTGTTTTGCTGCTTCAGTTTACTTCTTGTCTGTCTATCTAATGTGTTGAAATGGTTCAATTGACATATAAGCATTGCAATTCATACACTCACTATGAATCAGAGGTATGCGACTTAAATGAATAGCAGATACTGTGCCGGCCGGGGTGGCCGAGCTGTTCTAGGCGCTACAGTCAGGAACCGCGTGATCGCTACTGTCGCAGGTTCGAATCCTGCCTCGGCATGGATGTGTGTCATGTCCTTAGGTTAGTTAGGTTTAAGTAGATCTAAGTCCTAGGGGACTGATGACCTCAGAAGTTAAGTTCCGTAGTGGTCTGAGCGATTTAAATTTGAGAATACTGTCTTACGAAGCTGAAAATTTAGTAAGTTGTGCGTTGGAAATGCTCCTACCAGTATTTTTTCTCTACTTCTTCCTCGTCTTCGGAAAGGATCAGTATCGGAAATAGTATCTTAGCAGAACAAAAATGATGAAGACTTTTGTCATGTTCCCTGGATGAAGAATCAGGTGAGGATCAATTTATTTTAGAGCACCGTGGGAAAAGAGTACCACTATTGGTAGAGACCGATAGTATCCAAAATCAGTTTTATTGCATCATCAGTGATGTTAGTCGTTATTAGGTGTAGCGCGCTTGAGTTGTCAAGGAGAATATGTCCAAACTGATTTCTAGAATTTTAGTCTGGTCTAACCACATTTCGAGAGAACTGAATACATCCATCACTGATGCGAAACACACGTGAAAATGCAAAATGTGACTTTGAGAGTAAGTAACATTGTCCAGTGATAAAGAGGCTGCGTGTCTATTCGTAAGAAAAGTTCAAACGCGCGTTAAGCCGTCCTAATTTATGCTTCCGTCTGTTCTCTAAAATTTGATTTGTTGTTGAAAACTTTCTTAGATATTCTTTTCCTTCCCAAAAAATACTTCAGCTAAATTAATACTTTATCGCGTCTCTGACCCTGGTGGGACGTTAAACATCAGCCTATCTTTGCCTACAGAGTGGTCCAAGTATTTTAAGCGACATTTTACATGAAGACGGGTCCACTGTAGATCAGACATGATTTCTATTTCTGCTCAGTTCCTCACGATCTAACTCGCTCAGTGGTTCATTTAAGACATTGGGATTATCACTAGTGACCTTCCACCGGGCCGAAACGAGCTAAAGTGTCAGACACAGTCGTCAGTACAGGAAAATTGGACGTCAAAAACTATATCGCTCCGCACGAAGACCGTGTCCTGGACCACCTGAAGTATATTATTTGCCCATTCATCGTGATTATATTTCAACGATCTCACAGTACGTAACCAGTGCGGTGTTTAATACATCACACAAGAGTACAAACTAACTGTGGAGAACGTTACAGTGTTTTGGACTTGAAGACACAGAGACATGAAGAGATGATTCTACTGAGTCTACTTGGTGTCGATTAACCACTGGACCAAATCCACAAGCACATCTGAGGGTACTAGGCATTTCTTTTCAGAGCTAATTATGCCGCAATCGAAGAGGACTCTTTAAATATTACCTGAGTAAAACGGCATCTTAACGGTCACAATCAAACTGAAAAGAACATTCCGTAACCAAACAGTAAACACTTAGTAGGTGACAAAAATTTCGTTTTTTGAGAATAACAGTCATTTTTACTCTGTTTTCAAGGTTCACTTATTTGAAATTGCAGATTCAGAACCTGAATTAGTGATAGTAAATATTGTTGAAATGAACTTGTTTACTGCCTGTAATACAGCGGGTTCAGATTTTTTGCGCTTGCGTCAATGTTTTGCTAATTACTTGACCCAGCACTCATCCGTATTTTTATTTTTATGTTAAATGCATCAAAATGTTTAGAAATACTATGGGAAAGCAACTACAAAATTATGATTTATACTAATATTTTTGCACTGACTCAGAATGCCTTAAAACGAAGTCTGGCTTTAAGGCAGAAGTAATGTTGGACAACATGACCATTATTTGTCTCCCTGTTATGAAAAACTGTGGCTACTTTCGAAAGAATATAATTTTTTTAATGGACATTATTAGCGCCTGCTAATAGGGTTACTCACAATTAGGATGGACACATTTTACAGTTGATTTCCTTTTGTGTAAAAGGTTGTTGCGGTATGAGACGTTTTTACATTAAGAGACGTGGCAGCTTAGTACGTGATTCTGGCCATAGATAACACTTTTCCTGAGTGTATATATGAATTAGGTTCTCTGGACTCCAAAGTTTATGTTGTCTTCAAGTAATCAGTCAGCGTGAGACGGAGAGACTTGGATGTCGAGCGTTGGTTGAAGCAGATGTGCGTATTGGTTACCTAATTTCGAAATGATATTGCCGCGTGCTTTGCAGAAAATGAGATGTCGCATTTAGCGAACATTTTCAGGTTTGGGTTGTACATTTCGTAACCCCCATTGCTTGACTGTTACTGTATTTTTGCTTAAATATGTCGTAAATGCATATATTCAGGTATGTGCATATCATCTAACTTCTGCTAATGAATACAAACTTCGAGTGCAGTTAATTTTCAGATTATTCGACATTGAGCCTCCACATCCCATACGCTATTTAAAAGTTTGAAAATACACTAGTATGGAATTGCATTGCAGTCAACGTGATCCGACTGTAAACTGTGTTTTGTGCTGGCGAGTAACACTCTTACACTGCACATGCAAGATCTATTCAATTCATTTTATTTCAGCTCGCAGCAGTGGAGTCCAATTGTACAGCGTAGCTCATCGATCCAAATGATTATTAAGGGCAAAATAAAACATTATATTTCGTAGTTAGGGAACAGTGGCTGTGTATTCAGATTGAATGCAGTGAAACATTAATCGGTTTGAAATATTTTCTGACATTATTCAGTTCAGAGGTTGGATAAGTGCTTTGCATTGGAGAGTCAGAATATTGAGAATACTTACAAAGTTTATACAGCAAAATAATACGGAAATGTGGTAGGTCAGATTCTGTGTTCATCAGGATTGCATATAATATACGTAATATTGCGGGTATGTACTTTAAAACACAGAAGCTTCACATGTAAAGTTAGTGGTTGCGGGAGCCACCAGTCAGCGTAAAGTTACATCACATCATCTTAGAGTCTAAATGTTTCACCGAGACGAACTCTGCTATGAAAGTTAGCACAGTATAAAAGTCACACTGAGTAGAAACCAGAAAAGTTACTCTAGGATATTTACTCTAAGACATTCTCACAGATAGGAAGATTGAAGAAGAAAAAATTACAAATGCTCCAGAAATTGTGTTTAGCATAGATTCGGAAATTCCTTGGTAGTTTCTCGGAGTTATGTGAGACGAGATGTCTACGCGGAGGTCACGAAGTCTGCGTAAATTACGGGCCGGTGGGTTGTGGTCGCACAGCTGGTGTCTTGTATCGTACCAGATGTATTTCAAGTGGCTGAGATCAGGTGAGTTTGGTGGCCAAGACGTCAACGTGAATTATCTGTCATGCTCCTAAAACGACTGTAGCACAATTCTGGTCTTGCAAAATGGGCCGTTATCCTGATGGAAGATGCCATCGCTGTTGGGGAAGACATTAAGCATAGAGGGCTGCTACTCCACACCTGTCACGATGCCCTCGAGTGCTATCACAGATCGCCGGCCGCGGTGGTCTCGCGGTTCTCGGCGCGCAGTCCGGAACCGCGCGACTGCTACGGTCGCAGGTTCGAATCCTGCCTCGGGCATGGATGTGTGTGATGTCCTTAGAGTAGTTAGGTTTAAGTAGTTCTAAGTTCTAGGGGACTGATGACCACAGCTGTTAAGTCTCATAGTGCTCAGAGCCATTTGAACTATCACAGATCACTCATTGAACTGATAATCGCTCTTTTCCGGATTCCGAGAAACGAGACGGCTATCTAATGGAAAGTGGTAATACGACACTAGGAAATACGCAGGAGCCACTTGCGTGCATACAGATACAGAAGCCGAGAGGGGGCCTCTATTTATCACTGGATGTCAAAAGAAGATATGCGTTTGCTATTACGAATGGAATGTACAAGTACTTCGAAAACCTGATGCAGCTTTAGCGCGCAAAGTTATAGAGCTTTGAAACACGGGTAGATACCTACACAAAACTGTCTATTACCATACCAAGCACAAAAGAAGAGCGATCGAAACATCGATAGAGGGGGCTGAAGGAACCTGCATACCACAGTACTTGGAGGCATTCGATCGTATCACAACTACTTTCAGAACAAATGGATATTTTGTTAAATGCATAAATAGGGCACTACACCCTGAAAGATCTCGAGCTTCTAGTGAAAAAGAAAAACCCAATAAAGAGAGTAATCTTCGGCTCCACAGCCGATTCTTCTTAATATTAATAAGAAACCCCTAAAGGATTGTTTACTGTGTCACGACCGGCTACATTACCAGGTTGCACTGCCAACATTCGTCATACCAAATCCCCACACATATTTGACACTTCTTAATTCGTGATATTGGCACAACTCTGCAGATGATAATACTGTTGTGAATGAAACCGGCCATGATGCAATAACGTGTATGAATGCACCTGCATTGATTTCCTCCCATTCGTAAAAAAAAAAAGAAAAAAATGTTACAGATCGCATCATCGGAGAGCTAGCTAGACACGGTATTGACACAGTGCTCAAACTATCAAGAAAGGTGCATCAGTACTGGAACACTGCAAAGGCTTTACGCCCGTCACTTTCCGCAGTAGGAGTATACAAAATTCCTTGGACATACGGTCATGTATACATAGGAACTACAAAAAGGAGCATTAACACACAACACAATGAACAGAGCAATTAAAACTTATTGCATTCTTATAAATTATCCATTATAAGTCAAGATCGCAAAAATATTTGTAATCCGTTATTATATAATCAATTATCATAATCAATAATTATAATTAATTGTTGTAATCTTGACTTATAAACGATTATTCATCAGAACCCAATAACTTTTAACATTCATAGACTGACTCTTTCCATACTGACTGTGTTAGGAAGCAACAAAAACAAATATCCTGGAAACATGGAAAAATCGGCGGTAGCAGGTCATGCAGTGGGACCAGGGAGCCACAAATTCGTTTCTTCGAGACTATAGTGTTAAAAAGATAATTACTGTAGTAGGATGTACAAAGAGGATACAGAAATTCAAAAGCACAAAAACAACACTGAGACCAAAGAAGGAGGCCTGAAAGTAGACAACTCGTGGGTCCTAGAGCTAAATAAGCAAACAACGCCAACTGTTCCCCACTACCGGTTCCATAACACACGTCTGCGAGACTCTGCTATCTTTAGGTACAAATGGTTCAAATGTCTCTGAGCACTATGGGACTTAACATCTGGAGTCATCAGTCCTCTAGAACTTAGAACTACTGAAACCTAACTAACCTAAGGCATCACACACATCCACGCCCGAGGCAGGATTCGAACCTGCGACCGTAGCGGTCGCGCGGTTCCAGACTGTAACGCCTAGAACCGCTCGGCCACTCCGGCCGGCGCTATCTTTAGGCAGTGGTCTGATAACGCCACGAACCGACATTTGTGTGGATACGTATAAATGAACTTTTATAAGCTTGAAAGTGCTAGATTAGTCCTTACAGCTTCTGATGGTTCTCTGACACAAGGACAGGAAAAGTTAGGCACAGAAATTAAGGTTGTACCACGGCCTGATGCCGTGTACGACAGTCACCCATATGTGGTTTCACTTTCCCTCTACCACTTTCTATAGATGTTCACGGCAGTCGCAGGTGAACGGCCAAACTGTTTCGCCATTACCAAGATTCCCGCGGTGGCGGACCACAACAATCTGCTGCTTCTGAAACTGATTTATGTCCGAGAATTTCCCCATTTGTCGCCCGTTTCGCTGCCAGAATGATTCAGCATTCGTCTCTGCTACGCTTATACGGAGATATTCCGTGATTACGCTACAAACTTCCAGGGCAGCTTGAAATGAATAAATGTATGAGTCTGAGGTAAGAGGCTCTGGTTCGAAAATGACCGAGTCGACAGCTATAAGACCGTTCTGGTGCCTCTGACAGTGAGCCTCTTCTACTGTAAGCTCTTTGGTTTGCATGTTTATGGAGAAGATAGTACGGAACAAGACAGTAAAAAACTGTTTAGTAAACATAGACTCTAAAATGCATATCTTAAAAGGCATGAGCACTTCTTCAAAAGAGATGTGTTTCACAACAGCAAAGATTACTGGAGATGTTTTCTTGTTTTGATCCATACTATCTTCTCCAAAAATATGGAAAGCAAACAGCGTGCAGTAAAAAAAGGTCCACTGTCAGAAGGATCAAACCATTTTCGCTTTTAACTTTGGACTCGGTCTCTGCGGACTAGGGTCCGTGACCTCAAATTTGATAGTGATCCTTCTCCATCATCCCTCAAAGTTTGTCACAGAACCATCTTGCGACTTTCCTTAGCGTTTCACGTGGTCGTAACGTCACCAGGTGGCATTGTATCTCATGTCAGCCATCATAACGTTGTGGCTCATGGGAATCTATTTCAAATAACAGTCAGACGTGAAAGAAGTAATATGTGACAGAAAAAATCGTTAGATCGATCTATGATGAACTTTTGGACACTCACATTTGTTGTATGCTCTTATTCAACTCAACCACCGACGCAAGTAACGAAACGTCATTGGTAATTTTCCTGTTTTTTTTTAATGAGGAATGTAGCGATGAAGGATTCGAAAACTGACAGGAGAGATTTGAAAGTGAAGTTCCACCCAAAAACATTATTTAATCAGAAATAATTATCTACCGTGCTGTGGAGCGTGCACTGATTTGAAAGCTCCTGTCAGATTAAAAGTGTGTACTGGAATGGGACACGAAGTTAGACATTTGCCTTTCGCGGCCAAGTACTCTACCGAGCCCCAGGTTTCGAGCCTCTGGTCTGGCACACCACATTTTTAATCTTTCAGGAGGGTTCATACTCTATTGTCACTAGCTCTGCACACACATACAAATTACGTATTGTCTTTTCTTCAATATATCATAAAGCCCAGGAGCAGCTTAATGCATCCCTTCCTCTAGTTAATTTGTAAGAGTGACCGAAATTCAGTCTAAGAATGCTACGAATTAGCAACGGTGCGTAAATTTTGAGGAAGCTACACTCTGTCGCTACTGGGGACAAGCTGAGGTGTTTCAAAAAAATAGTTCAAATGGCTCTGAGCACTATGGGACTTAATATTTGTGATCATCAGTTCCCTTAGAACTTATAACTACGTAAACCAAACACATCCATGCCCGAGGCAGGATTCGAACCTGCGACTGTAGCGGTCACGCGGTTCCAGACTGAAGCGCCTAGGCCGGCCGTGGTGGCGCTCAGTCTGGAATCATGAGACTGCTACGGTCGTAGGTTCGAATCCTGCCTCGGGCATGGATGTGTGTGATGTCCTTAGATTAGTTAGGTTTAAGTAGTTCTAAGTTCTAGGGGATTGATGATCTCAGATGTTGAGTCCCATAGTGCTCACAGCCATTTGAACCATTTTTGAAGCGCCTAGAACCGCTCGGCCACTCCGGCCGGCAGCTGAGGTGGTCAGTTAGACATTGATACGTTTACGGATTTTCGAATATTAAGATTTACACTGTTTGGGGGTCCAAGCAAGTACGGGAGCAAGCGAGATCGCATAAGAGCACACTGCTAACAGCGTCACCGTCGTGACATAGATCTGAAACTTATGAGATGACTCTGCTCTGCTGTCAAATTAGTGGGTGGTGCCTTCTCGGGGGGGGGGGGGGGGGGGGGGTGAAATTCTTACTTGAAGGAGTAGCTGTGTAGCTGTTCTAGAACTTTTCGCTTCCTCCTCCTCCTCCCCCCCCCCTCTCTGTTTGTAGTACAAGTTTTCCCGATCAACAAAGAGAGTCAGGCATGGACCAAGGGGTCGCTTTTGACTGTGGGGCATCCACTACTTGTTTTTATCTCCACCGCTCCCAGTTTTGATCTGCACAAATAGTTAGAATTTTAACAATCATAACATATATTAAGACAAAATAATAATTTACTTACACCAGTGTTTAGCACATCGTCTTAGCGTAACTTACCAGAAGTAGTATTTCAGATCATCTTAAGACCATTTACTCGAAAACTGTGTCATGCATTTGATTTAAGAGCTTTAATGGCAACAAGTTAGAAAAATTTTGACAACTTCGTGATTTACATGATGCTTAGTGTGCATTCCCCAGTATCAGTATTCCACTGACTACTACGGTTGTGAACACAGATTTGGTAACCATGGCTATGTGTGCGTGTGACTGACGTCACATCCGCCGACGTTCGGGAAAGTTTTTTGCTTTCCCTAGAGGAGGATCTTTGCTTTGCTGTTTTGAGCTACTCAACTGCCTGTGGTTTGTCAGTTCAGCTAGTGAATTTGCAAAGTGTGTCGATTTTCTTGTTGGCAACAGTTACGGTCAGTCTGTGATAGGTCCTCCTAATCTGGATGAATGTTTTCTGGTCTCTGTCAGGCATGAGCTAGTACTCAGACATGCACTGAAACTTATTCTGAATTATGTATAGTTCGTAATTTTATATAGTTGCTGGCGATTTTCGAGAGTCTCCATTATACTTTATAGTCCAAATTTAACTAGGAAATTTGGAAACAGTTATTCCTAGAAGCATAAACGGTTATAGTAAAATCGTCCCCAGTGAGGGTGGGGCATGACCTCCCATAACCTCTTCCGACAATCTATGTCGGAAACTGGTATTGAAGACGAAAGAGACACAATACAATCATGTTGTGTGAAACAATTCGTTATACTTTATTTGGCAATACATCGAAGTTATATTAATTCATGAGTTACATCCTTCATGAAATTTATAGAATGACCGTCCCTGCCAACTCACACACACACACACACACACACACACACACACACACACACACACACACACACACACACACGCACACGCTATTCTTCAAAATCCAGTACCACTGATAACTGGCTGAAGAAAATCCAAGACTGCAAATAGCCCTTCCTATCCATTTTGTATTAGAAATGCCATGTGCGTTATAATAAAAATATCTAGTCATTATAGTGCTATACAACGTACCTCACCTTCGATGTGCATTTGGGTAGTGAATGTAAAACAAGGTAGGATCTGAAACGACTTAACAAACTGAATGCATCAATATGACCCTACACGAAGCTTCGGTCTACAGTACTTACAGAATCTTGTAACACTTTGTAGCCAAGAACAAATTTAGAGTAACTTTCCTATTTCTTCCATTCTTTGAACTGAAGCCCAGTAGCTTTTTCGCCGTCATTCGAGGTTGTGTGTATTCGTAGCAGCCCTGAAGCCAGTCACAATTATTGAAGTGTGACCTTCAAACATCCTTTGGAGGCAATAGTGAGACTGTACGCAGATTATGGGAATCTCTCCCCGTCACATAGCATTTTACTTAAGTAGATGTATCAAATGACGAACCCTATATAAAGTATAAGTTGCACCTGTCGCTGGGTGCGATCTGATATTTATTGATAAATAAGAATTTTTGCAGCCAAAATCGAGTGATATTTACATTTTCTCTATGAACGTTTTCGAAAGGCCTGGCTTTGATCTTCAGATCTCTTGAAAATAAAAATCCTGAGTCTTTCCTGATGGGCCGTAGCAACAACGGCTCCACCCCGGCGCACTCTTTTGATGCTCTGTACTCTTTAATTACTCTGTTCTATGTCCTTGACAAGCGAATGGTGCGTATGTGTCTTATAAATGTAGTGTGTTCTCGTTATAGTTGTAGGATTCATGCATAATAATATTATCTACAGAAGATCCGAAGATGTAGGCGACACCGGCCGCGGTGGTCTCGCGGTTCTAGGCGCGCAGTCTGGAACCGTGCGACTACTACGGTCGCAGGTTCGAATCCTGCCTCGGGTATGGATGTGTGTGATGCCCTTAGGTTAGTTAGGTTTAAGTAGTTATAAGTTCTAGGGAACTAATGACCACTGCAGTTGATTCCCATAGTGCTCAGAGCCATTTGAACCATTTTTAGCCATGTAGGCTACGCCTTTCGAAAACGATCACTGAGAAAATAACATTATTTCAACATGCGATCTTGGCTGCAAAAATTCTTATTTCACTGTATACGTACCTCACCTTCATTGTGCATTTGGTTAGTGAATGCAAAATAAAGTGGGATTTGAAACAACTTAAAATCTGAATGCATCAATATGTGCCTACACGTAGCTGCGGTAATCGCACTCTTCACGTACTGTTTTACAGTGGGTTGTCACACGGCTGTTCTGTCTTGTCAGGTGAACACAACAATGGTGATAAGTGATTTAATAAATTCAGTATGTGTTTTCAAGTTGTTTTTACAATCGCAGTGAAAAATCTAACGTTAACAGCACTATACTTTTTGGAAGGCAATTTTCTCCACCGAAAGACATTTCCTGACAATGCCAACAAACTCTTATGAAAGATGAAGAAGTTTTCTTCTGATCCTTTTTTTCGTAATTATTCGGGAATCTGCGTATATACCACAATGCGCTTCTTCCTTAAATTCCGAGATGGGATCCCTACACATTGTTTGCGGACTTTAGTATTCCTCCTCAATGATACGTCAGTCCAACCTAAAGCAATACTAAAAAGAAGCAACGTGTTTTACACGTTCAAATATATGGAAAGCAAATGAATTCTACAGAACAGTCTGTAAAGTAACGGTGTGTGCCAGACAAAGGCTCCAACTGCCATGTATAAAACAGCTTCAAACGTGTGAATACGTTACAAATGATTTAACCTGTTAAATAAACAGCCAGAAGTCGTTTACGAATGATTTGAAATTATGTTTAAACTTTGTTGGAAGTAGCGAGGTGGTCTTATTACGAATCACTGAATGAATATAGACTGGAAAATTTGATCTCCATTTTTAGCAAAAGCTGTTGTCCACGCGTCTCAATGTTCATGACGGGATATCTCCTGAATTATCTGTCGTACAATGACATAATTTTGGTACGTTCAGTGATGTACGTGGATAATATCTGAAAAATACTTCGCAAATAGTGTTAGTGGTAAAGAAGTATTAATTATAACTTCAGGCCTGATGCTCAGGTTTTACTCCTCGCAAAGCTATTTCACGCATTTACACCTACATCTACATACATACTATGCAAACCATTGTGAAGTGGACAGCTGATGGTACGTAACACTGTATCAGTTATTGTCAATTTTTCCCGTTACATTATCGTATGGAGCAAGGGAAAAGTGATTGTTTAAATGCCTCGATGCGTGATGTAAGTAACCTAAGCTTATCCTCATGATCCTTGTGGAAGAGATATGTAGTGGGTTGTAGTACATTCCTAGATTCATCAAGGCCGTTTCTTGAAAGTTTGTTAGTTGTCTATCTCGTGATAGTTCCCGTCTATATTAAAGAGTCTGCCAGTTCAGTTCTTTCAGCATCTCAGTGACGCTCTACCGCGGGACAAGCAAACCTGTGATTAGCACAGGCCCCATACACGAGCAATATTCTACGGTGGGTCACACGAGTGATTCGTAAGAAATCTGCTCTGTAGAATAAGTGCACTTTGCTAGTAATTCAACAATAAACTGAAGTCTGCTACATTCTTTAATCACGACTGAACCAATGCGGTCATTCCACTTCATTTCCCTGTTAAGCGTTACACCCAGGTATTTGTATGGCTTTGCATATTTCAACTGTGACTCACTGATATTATATTTATAGAACACACGTTTCTTCGTTCTGTGAAGTGCACAATTTTACATCTCTGGACATTTAAAAGAAGTTGCCAAACACTGCATCACTATGAAATCTTATCGAGTTGTGACTGAACATTTGTACAGCTTCGTTTAGAGTGCACTTTGTTGTAGATGAATGAATCATCTACGAAAAGTCTGAGGTTACTATTAATACTCTTCAGAAGATCATTAACATACAACATGAACAGGAATGGACACAGCACCCATCCATGGGGTACATCCGAAGTTACTTTTACGTCCGTCGATGATTCTTTATCCAATATACACTCCTGGAAATGGAAAAAAGAACACATTGACACCGGTGTGTCAGACCCACCATACTTGCTCCGGACACTGCGAGAGGGCTGTACAAGCAATGATCACACGCACGGCACAGCGGACACACCAGGAACCGCGGTGTTGGCCGTTGTCAGGTGGCAGTTGACGCTAAATAACGAAAAGTGTGAGATGATCCACATGAGTTCCAAAAGAAATCCGTTGGAATTCGATCACTCGATAAATAGTACAATTCTCAAGGCTGTCAACTCAACTAAGTACCTGGGTGTTAAAATTACAAACAACTTCAGTTGGAAGCACCACATAGACAATATTGTGGGGAAGGCGAGCCAAAGGTTGCGTTTCATTGGCAGGACACTTAGAAGATGCAACAAGTCCACTAAAGAGACAGCTTACACTACACTCGTTCGTCCTCTGTTAGAATATTGCTGCGCGGTGTGGGATCCTTACCAGGTGGGATTGACGGAGGACATCGAGAGGGTGCAAAGAAGGGCAGCTCGTTTTGTATTATCGCGTTATAGGGGAGAGAGTGTGGCAGATATGATACACGAGTTGGGATGGAAGTCATTTCAGCATAGACGTTTTTCGTCGCGGCGAGACCTTTTTACGAAATTTCAGTCACCAACTTTCTCTTCCGAATGCGAAAATATTTTGTTGAGCCCAACCTACATAGGTAGGAATGATCATCAAAATAAAATAAGAGAAATCAGAGCTCGAACAGAAAGGTTTAGGTGTTCGTTTTTCCCGCTCGCTGTTCGGGAGTGGAATAGTAGAGAGATAGTATGATTGTGGTTCGATGAACCCTCTGCCAAGCAGTTAAATGTGAATTGCAGAGTAGTCATGTAGATGTAGTCATGTAGATGTAGATGAATGGCGCTAGCTGCGCAGCATTTGTGCACCGCCGCCGTCAGTGTCAGCCAGTTCGCCGTAGCATACGGAGCTCCATCGCAGTCTTTAACACTGGTAGCATGCCGCAACAGCGTGGACGTGAACCGTATGTGCAGTTGACGGACTTTGAGCGAGGGCGTATAGTGGACATGCGGGAGGCTGGGTGGACGTACCGCCGAATTGCTCAACACGTGGGGCGTGAGGTCTCCACAGTACATCGATGTTGTCGCCAGTGGTCGGCGGAAGGTGCACGTGCCCGTCGACCTGGGACCGGACCGCAGCGACGCACGGATGCACGCCAAGACCGTAGGATCCTACGCAGTGCCGTAGGGGACCGCACCGCCACTTCCCAGCAAATTAGGGACACTGTTGCTCCTGGGGTATCGGCGAGGACCATTCGCAACCGTCTCCATGAAGCTGGGCTACGGTCCCGCACACCGTTAGGCCGTCTTCCGCTCACGCCCCAACATCGTGCAGCCCGCCTCCAGTGGTGTCGCGACAGGCGTGAATGGAGGGACGAATGGAGACGTGTCGTCTTCAGCGATGAGAGTCGCTTCTGCCTTGGTGCCAATGATGGTCGTATGCGTGTTTGGCGCCGTGCAGGTGAGCGCCACAATCAGGACTGCATACGACCGAGGCACACAGGGCCAACACCCGGCATCATGGTGTGGGGAGCGATCTCCTACACTGGCCGTACACCTCTGGTGATCGTCGAGAGGACACTGAATAGTGCACGGTACATCGAAACCGTCATCGAACCCATCGTTCTACCATTCCTAGACCGGCAAGGGAACTTGCTGTTCCAACAGGACAATGCACGTCCGCATGTATCCCGTGCCACCCAACTTGCTCTAGAAGGTGTAAG
Organism: Schistocerca gregaria; assembly: GCF_023897955.1. Taxonomy (NCBI): domain Eukaryota; kingdom Metazoa; phylum Arthropoda; class Insecta; order Orthoptera; family Acrididae; genus Schistocerca; species Schistocerca gregaria. Next base: position 305,768,468 of record NC_064923.1, read on the forward strand.
TCAACTACCCTGGCCAGCAAGATCTCCGAATCTGTCCCCCATTGAGCATGTTTGGGACTGGATGAAGCGTCGTCTCACGCGGTCTGCACGTCCAGCACGAACGCTGGTCCAACTGAGGCGCCAGGTGGAAATGGCATGGCAAGCCGTTCCACAGGACTACATCCAGCATCTCTACGATCGTCTCCATGGGTGAATAGCAGCCTGCATTGCTGCGAAAGGTGGATATACACTGTACCAGTGCCGACATTGTTCATGCTCTGTTGCCTGTGTCTATGTGCCTGTGGTTCTGTCAGTGTGATCATGTGATTTTTCTGACCCCAGGAATGTGTCAATAAAGTTTCCCCTTCCTGGGACAATGAATTCACGGTGTTCTTATTTCAATTTCCAGTCACGTGTTTCGTCTAATACTCCATATGATCTAAGTGAATTGCTTTCCAGAAATCGAGAAATACTCCATCTATCAGACAGCATCGATCCACTACTTTCAACAAGAGAACAATGCGAGCTGGGTTTCACATAATCGATATTTTTGAAATCCGTGCTGGTACGCATGGCTGAGGTCGCTCTTTTTGTGATATCTTATTATTTTTGAAATGAGAATGTTCTAATATGTTACAAAAACTGGGCGTGCAGGATATTTGATGATAGTTTTGTGTATCGCTTCTGTTACCCTTCTTGTAGACAGTTATGACCTGTTGTTTGCTCCATCTACAGGGCAGGTTTTTTGTTTAAGGCACCTACGGTAGATTGTAGGTAATAGAGGGGCTAGCTCAGCTGCTAATTGGGTATAGAACCCGACAGGGCTTCCATATGGCCGTCGGGCTTTGTTCAGTTAGAACTACTTCAGCTGATTCGAAACGTCAATGATACGAGAATTAAAATGGGACAATACCCCTGGGTTTCCCTTTGTAAAGGAACTAAACGTTAATGACGTCACATCTCTTGTTTGCAAGTACATCATTGGTATATGTGGGTACTACCTACAAATTCTATTGCGAATACACTTACTAGTTAATAAGTATTAAATTATAACGTTGTATCCTATGCTGAAGTTCACGTGAACAGTGAAAATGTAGTAAGTGATAAACATTATTCTTTTGACACTTTGTGGTGGTGATGGTGGGCTGCTGGAAGTGTGTCAGCATGTAAAAGTTTCATAAAGGTTTGAAACAATGTGTAAATAGCTTAAGAAGCCCTAGGTTCTCCGATTCTCAGGTGCTGGATCAATGAATTCCGCGAGTTTGCATCAGTTACGCTGCCTGACCACAGAGACGCAGGTCGTAACTGTAATATTTGCCTTTCTGTGTTAAACTTTTAACATTGGATTATACCTCTTAATGAGTACATTATGACAGCATTTTAATTTTAATATTCGTTCAACGATTACGAGAAATATTGAATTTTTTTCCCCACTACGCTGCAACTGGTGTCGGGTTCTGCGTTCTGGGTTCCGTGTTCTGGGATAGCGTTTTAGCAATATAGATTGCTATAGCATCCTGTCTCAGGGAGATCACAGGAACAAGGTAAGGTAATTGCGGGCCAGCGTAGTTTTGTCATTGGGAATTGCAGTAATGTTGGCATAACGCTCTGGCACGCAGAAGTCTGCTGCAGCAATGGGATGGATTCCTACATGCTGAAGCAAAAGCAACGTTTCGCAGCTAGCTGTGTGACAGGAACTCCGCCACTTTCACAACACATGGCTAAAACAAGTACGAGGGCCATTCAATAAGTAAAGTTGCTCATTATTTCTCACTGCCACTTTTGGTTCAGAAAATGAGCGATTTGTTGTGGGACATCGAGGAATATCCACGCTTCGCCCCTACTACATGAGAACCATTGAACAGTAAAGAATCTTTATCATGCCAGCTTTTTAACCCCCCACTCAACGCCAAAGCTTTCCACAGACACAATTCTGTGTGCTGAAGCGGCCATTCTGCAACACTGATGTCAGCGTAGTAGTCAACACAAAGACGAGACCACTACAAATACGTGACTTCAGAGTTACATAAGAGAATTTTTGTAAATGAAGCTAATAACATACAAATTATCATCATCTTGATCTTATCTAGTAGTATGGTACCCCCTGCTTGGATAAAATACTTCACTGCACTTCCCATACATTACGCATCCACGTCGCCATCCGACCACCTTCTATTAAGTAGCCGTCTCGGTGTTTTCTTACCCCTCGGAATCCAGAAAAGAGTTTTACTCTAAACGAGACATCAATCACAAGCGGCAACAAACAAAAAGAAATATTGTCTGTCTAAAAACAGATACTGCCAACTGTAAATATGAGACTTTTGTAAATTTTTGCATGATAATTTCTTACGTCATGGTCGCTTAGACGAGTAAAAATATTCCCATTATCGGTTTCGGCAAGCAGCTGCCGTCTTTATATACGCTTATCCACTAAAATGGTTCTTACAAACACATAAACAAATATAGTAGGGCACTTTGAACAGCATGAGTCATTTAATATCTGCATGAAAGTATATCGACTGTCGCATCTTAAGCCTAATGTCATTTCATTAAATTTTTATGACAATTGTTTGTATTTTTTATATAACATAGATAACGTTGGCAATTTATTTTCAATGACACTTTTCTGTTTAATGTGTTTCGTTAATGACACATATTCATAGAAAATGTACTTCAAAATGATTTTGTCAGTCTTTTATTTTTACGCAAGTAAGTCGTTTCACATGAGAATTTGCTTTTGTCAAATCCATTTTAACAAATTTGCTTTGAACATTAAATTAATCGTAGAAAAGTTTAAATACTTTTTTATGATTTTCAGATACGACTGTTGCTAATACGTGGGTAAGTATTTTATTTTTCGTGTTATCAGACACGTTAGAAATTTTCAAAATTTTATAACTCTAATCTTTTGCGTTCTTGCTCATGTTTGTTTTCTAAAATACCAGTTTAACATGACTGACTACAGAAAACATAAGCAATTATATTATGCGCCTGCATTGACAAAGGTTTTTCCCCTACTCCTGTTAACCGTCCCCTCACCCGTCCCGAAATTCTCCTGCACTCAATCTTTTCTACATCCCTATAAAATAACACTGGGAGATGCTCACGTTTGAGTCTTTTTGTCATGTGACGATATGATTCACATTCATTGATGCTCAGAGTGCCTATCTATATTCATTTACACACTTGTATTAAGCCTTTTAGTGGTTTAAGCATGTCTGAAGATTGCAACCATTGGCCGAAACTGGTAATATTGAAAAACTTTTATGTACCGAAACGGTGGTGACGTAATAAATTATTATACATCAGTCTGCCATATTTCCATATATTCAATGATAGCGTTGTCAGCATTACCTCACTGTGAAACCCCGTGGGGTAAGGATTTATCAACTTCCATACTTTTCTAGGCTCTGGCCACATTAGGTGTGGAAAATATCGATATCTGTGAAATAATATTCGTATATATCTCTTAATATTACATTGTCGATACATGTACCATATGGATAACTTTTCCCCACGTCCGAGAATCTCTCCTAAGAGCCGTTAGGCGATTTTTCACTAGTGTTGCGGCAGATATCTCCAGTTTCGTTTTTCCATTGTGTAGCTGGAGGCAGTCCAAACAATAATTGCTCGTCATGTCTTAATGAATCGCCCAGTTTCTACAGAAAGCGTCGGTTTGTTTCCCATTAGCAACAAAATAATTTTTAAATCGGACTTCGATACAGCGCTGCGAAATTAGTCTAATCTGATACTTGTTTTATCGATATGCGTTAACTGGGACAGTAAAACACGAAGAATAAACAGCAGTGTAGCTGCGTCTCAGTACCGCCGCGTGCCTGGCAGTAGCAATTAGCGCGGGCCAGAGTAGTACTGCCAATGATGGATTTAGATTAAAATGCATCACGAAGAGCAGTTCACCAGTGGTATAGATGGCTTACCGTACTTTCAGAAGAGGCTTCATGGTCAGAATTAGAGACTGAAACACGACACTGTAACATATACTTCTGGAATACGATCACATTGCATATATCTCTCACTGCAACAGCCAAGATAATGAGAGCACTGTTGTTACGTTCTGCAACCCTCTGACAGAGAAAAAACAAAAAAAGCTTTCACTATTATCTGTTAATCGTAGGTTTAACATGGAAGGAAACATTTCAGTTCGTATTCCTTGGCGTTCGTTTTCAACTCATTAGTGTCTGTTACCCACGGAACGGAAATCACGCCCTGTCGAATGCAGTCGTGTGTGATTATTACGGTACGTTTTCACTGCAGCTACGAAACGAGTACATCGCCCTACAGGCGCATTAAGTCTGCAGCCGAGCTGCCCTCCACACTGCTGGTGTCTACAATAGGTGAGGATTACGCTATAGCCGTAAGCTGTAGCATTAATGTATAGCATCAGCCGAACAACAGAACGCATATTTCCTGCATTATTGGTGAAATAATATACTCTAATATTCCGTAATAAGCTTCACAAGGTATCAAGCGGAACTTACCAGGCCGAGCGAACAGCAGAAAAGCGTGTCGTTAGCATGGGATGTTTTTCCGGCGTCCCGAGCGGTTCTAGGCTCTTCAGTCTGGAACCGCGCGACCGCTACGGTCGCAGGTTCGAATCCTACATCTACATGACTACCCTGCAATTCACATTTAACTGCTTGGCAGAGGGTTCATCGAACCACAATCATACTATCTCTCTACTATTCCACTCCCGAACAGCGAGCGGGAAAAACGAACACCTAAACCTTTCTGTTCGAGCTCTGATTTCTCGTATTTTATTTTGATGATCATTCCTACCTATGTAGGTTGAGCCCAACAAAATATTTTCGCATTCGGAAGAGAAAGTTGGTGACTGAAATTTCGTAAAAAGGTCTCGCCGCGACGAAAAACGTCTATGCTGTAATGACTTCCATCCCAACTCGTGTATCATATCTGCCACACTCTCTCCCCTATTACGTGATAATACAAAACGAGCTGCCCTTTTTTGCACCCTTTCGATGTCCTCCGTCAATCCCATCTGGTAAGGATCCCACACCGCGCAGCAATATTCTAACACAGGACGAACGAGTGTAGTGTAAGCTGTCTCTTTAGTGGACTTGTTGCATCTTCTAAGTGTCCTGCCAATGAAACGCAACCTTTGGCTCGCCTTCCCCACAATATTATCTATGTGGTCCTTCCAACTGAAGTTGTTCGTAATTTTAACACCCAGGTACTTAGTTGAATTGACAGCCTTGAGAATTGTACTATTTGTCGAGTAATCGAATTCCAACGGATTTCTTTTGGAACTCATGTGGATCATCTCACACTTTTCGTTATTTAGCGTCAACTGCCACCTGACACACCATACAGCAATCTTTTCTAAATCGCTTTGCAACTGATACTGGTCTTCGGATGACCTTACTAGACGGTAAATTGCAGCATCATCTGCGAACAATCTAAGAGAACTGCTCAGATTGTCACCCAGGTCATTTATATATATCAGGAACAGCAGAGTTCCCAGGACGCTTCCCTGGGGAACACCTGATATCACTTCAGTTTTACTCGATGATTTGCCGTCTATTACTACGAACTGCGACCTTCCTGACAGGAAATCACGAATCCAGTCGCACAACTGAGACGATACCCCATAGCTCCGCAGCTTGATTAGAACTCGCTTGTGAGGAACGGTGTCAAAAGCTTTCCTGAAATCTAGAAATACGGAATCAACTTTAGATCCCCTGTCGATAGCGGCCATTACTTCGTGCGAATAAAGAGCTAGCTGCTTTGCACAAGAGCGATGTTTTCTGAAGCCATGCTGTTTACGTGTCAATAGATCGTTCCCTTCGAGGTGATTCATAATGTTTGAATACAGAATATGCTCCAAAACCCTACTGCAAACCAACGTCAATGATGTAGGTCTGTAGTTAAATCCTACCTTAGGCATGTATGTGTGTGATGTCCTTACGTTAGTTAGATTTAAGTAGTTCTAAGTTCTACGGGGCGGATGACCTCAGATGTTAAGTCCCATAGTGCTCAGAGACATTTGACCCTTTTTCTTTTTGTATTATCGAGATTTCATGGTATAATCCAATATTGAAACCACAGGAGGCAATAGACACAGTCAGTCAGTCGCTTGGTAATCTCTCAGCTCCTTCATTTTTAAAATTCGACTACTCCTGTTCGTAACTAGGTCTTTGATCTGCTACAGAGATGAAGAGCCTATCTACAACAGTATCCATAAAACTTTATAATTCCCAGGCAAGCAATGTTGACTACTTTTCACAATATCGTCACACTTTTCCTACCACACACGACTGTCATTTTCATGCCCTTGTAACCGAGTTAGGTGGCGCATTGTTTATCACCCTATACTCGCACTCGGGAAGGCAACAGTTCAAACCCGCGTCCGGTCGTCCTGATTTGAGTTTTTTGTGATTTCCCTAAATCGATCCAGGAAAACGCCGGGTGGTTCCTCACAAACAATCCGAATCAATCCTAGCTTGAACTCCGGCTCTAATGACCTCGATCTCCGAAAAAAATTTTTGCCGTTTTTCAGCAGTAGGCAGTTTACCTGTGTTCTATTTTTCTTACCACGAAATGAATGTATTCGAAGGTGTGGTAAACTCTGATATTATCTCTAAAATATGCCTTATCGGTAGTGACGTTTTTACTTTTCGAAAAGTTTCCTGAATCTGATTTTCCCCGCCTGTATTTCACCATGGAACACGCAGCAACTGCACACATATTCATGGCGCGTTGGAACGCAAGACCACATGATCACATTGGCCGAACAAAGGGAGCAACTGTCCAATGAGATTTGAACTGAGAACTACACGAGCTGATTACTTAACACGGTGATTGGTGAAAACTCTGAAGAAGTTCAGTGCTTTTTCGTGTGCCTCATTCGTCATTCATAACTGATACATAACAAAATTCTCTTTGCAGTTGGACCTCAAAATGTGCTCTAGCTGCGCTGCACCCGACGACCAATCGCTGAGCGGGAGTGTGTTTACATTTGGGTTCAGTTTACGATAAGCATAATCAATCCTTTCAGCTAGCAATCTCTGAACTGATATTTTAGAAATATGGGAAAATGTGCAGCATGTACCTTGTACTCCATTTTTGCATTAGTGCTAGTAATAGAAGTAGCAGCTTTATTCATCGGTAGATCGCTACTAAAAAGATCTTTGACATGTCTCCATATTACAGTTTAAGAACAATAAAAACAACCTAATTCATGTATACAGGAATCTACATATAGATCTAGTTTGACAAGCATGGGACAGGTAGCAGGCCGTAGCCTTATCATTGAAACCATCCCGGCATTTGCCTGAAGTAATATGGGGAAACCACAGAAAACCTAAATCTAGATGGCCGGATGAAGAAAGGAGCCTCCACCCTCCCGAATACAAGGCCACTCTGTTTAAAACCTACCTCATTCGGCTTATATCTAGTGTACAATCCTGTTTTACAAGGAAGTCAGTTGATAATGTAAAAGGTTAGTGCTATAGTGTGCATTCATTTCTCACCGTCCGTCACTCGAGATACTACGCACACTACATGTATTGTTTCAAACACAACACTGGACGCACCAACATCTGACGTCACGATGATGAGCTCAGAAACGGTATAAGGTGCTAGTATTATACGTTGAATAGGTTTTGGGATTACGTTTTTCAAGTAGAAAAAGCAGTAGTGAAAACATTATGTAAAGGTGATATGTGAAACACTAGCTCTTATTATCGTTGTTGTTATTATCGTTATGTGTTACATTTTTACCACACCCAGTACTCTAATTGTTTCACTACCTTCAATGTATAGAGTGTATTCTGAATGAGTACTTTTAACTGCATTTATAATAAATAAGTTTGGTTTAGAAATCTTTTTAATTTCTTTGGACATCTACATCTACATCCATCTACGCAAGCCATCTGACGGTTTTATACCTTGATACGAAATGCTGGTTTGAATTTTATGGTTATTCTTGCTGGTACGTTCAAGTTCATTCCTGTTCTAGTACCTTTGTGATGGAGAAATGTATGTGTAGTAATTATTATTGTTGGTCCTTCCGGAGTGGCCGAACGGTTCTAGGCGCTACAGTCTGGAACTGCACGACCGCTACGGCCGCAGGTTCGAATCCTGCTTCGGGCATGGATGTGAATGATGTCCTTAGGTTAGTTAGGTTTAAGTAGTTCTGTGTTCTAGGGGACTGATGACCTCAGAAATTAAGTCCCATAGTGCTCAGAGCTGTTTGAACCATTTTTTGTTATTGTTGGTGAGCAAAAATGACTGGTAAACGTATTCAGATGGTAAAGTTAAAATTTCCAGTGTTTTGAACAAATTTTCACAATGAGCTCGACCAAGATTTTTGGTTATAATTCTTATAGATCTTTTCGGTAGTTCGTAAACTGTGTTCATATTTTGTGCATATGTTCCCAAGAAAAGTATTTCGTAGCTAATAACTGAATGTTCATTGAATAGGAATTATAAGGTGCCAATTATTTAACTATACGAAATAATGTCGGGTGATGCTGAGGGAAACAGATGAGCAAATGAGACGAGTTTTGCTATTTGGGGAGCAAAATAACTGATGATGGTCGAAGTAGACTTTCTGAAGAAAAGAAATTTGTTAACATCGAGTATAGATTAAAGTGTCAGGAAGCCGTTTCTGAAAATATTTGTATGGAGTGTAGTCATGTATGGAAGTGAAACATGGACGATAAATAGTTTGGACAAGAAAATAATAGAAGCTTTCGAAATGTGGTGCTAGAGAAGAATGCTGAAGATTATATGGGTAGATTACACAACTAATGAGGAGATATTGAATAGAAATTGGAAGAAGAGAACTTTGTGGCACAACTTGACTGGAAGATGGGATAGGTTGGTAGGACATGTTTTGAGGCATCAACAATCGCCAGTTTAGTATTGGAGGGCAGGGTGGAGGGTAAAACTGGCAGAGGGAGACCAAGAGATGAATACACTAAGCAGATTGACGTGGTACTGGGAGATGAAGGAGCTTGCACAGGATAGAGTAGCTTGAAGAGCTGCATCAAATCGGTCTCTGGACTGATAACCATAACAAAATGAAATAAAATCATCATAACTTCTGAACGCTTTGCGTTAGGACGTTCAAACCGCATCTTTGGTAGCGTGGCACGATGGGAATTAGTATGCGCATAGCCTTGTTTAGCGACGAAGCCCACTTTTATTTCGATAGGTTCGTCATAAGCAAAATTGGCGCATTTTTGGGACTGAGAATTCACATTTTACGATCGAGAAGTCTTTTCATCTTCAACGGTTGACAGTGTGGTTTGCAGTATCCAGTCACGGAATAATATGTGCGATATTCCTCGATGGCACCTGAAGGATTTGGAAGATGACTTCATCCCCATTATCCAGAGTCACCCTGATTTCGACAGGACGTGGTTCATGCAAGACGGAGCGCGACCCCATCGAAGCAGAAGAATGTTTGATGTCCTGGAGGAGCACTTTGGGGACCGCATTTTTGCTGTGGGGTACCCAGTGGCGACTGGCGTGGGCCTCGATTGGCCTCCATATTCTTCGGTTGTGAACACATGCGAATCCTTTTTGTGGGGCTGTATTAAAGACGAAGTGCCCAGCAATAACCTCAAAACCATTGCTGAATAGAGAACAGCCATTCAGGAAATCATTCACAGCATCAATGTTCCGATAGTTCAGCGAGCCATTCAGAATTACGCTATTCGTCTGCGCCACATCATCGTCAATGACGGCAGGCGTATCGAACATGTCATAACATAAATCCGAATATCTGTAGCGACGTTTGCATATTGAATAAAATATGTGCACACCGTAGTTTTTAACTAAATTACGTATTTTTCTTATAGTTCAATAATTGTCCCCCTGTACCTAAGGGCACTGAAGTTACACACTGATGACATGACTCTAAGGGTATAACGTGCTAATGACATTCTGTTTGCTAATATCTGTGTGTTCACAGCATCCCAACTGAGAAGCAACACTGATTCCTAAAATTTCTGTGTATATCACGCATCCATGCAGGCACTACCTGTAATTAATTTAACAGTGTCACATTTCTTCTTCAAACTGTAATTAATTCGATTTGTTTCCGTCATGATCAATGCAACTTAGTTGAATATTGAGCAACTGTAAACTTCCTTGATGGTTTCATTTTTTTTCTTCTGCAAGAAGATCTCTTGTTTTCTCAGTGACTATAATATTGGTTTCATCATGGAAAAAATATTTTTCCCCAAAGCACTACCTGAGTGTTATCGTGATATTATTCCTAGCGAATTGGTTGAAGCTGGTGAAAAAACAACCTTCCTTCGATAGACTTCTTCAAAAATATTAGAATTAGGCTTATTTCACCTACTAGTAAATCACGATGAATGTTCCAGCCTCCAATAAAATTCTTTAGTTCTCACTTTTACGACGGAGAACAATGGACCTTCCTCAGGGGAAAAAAATCATACGCTTTATGCCACATCTTCAAACTTTTCAATTGTGAACGGCTCCTTTACTGATCATTTTTGTTTTTATCTCAACAGACATGACTTCTTAAAGTCATTCGTCTAAACGTCCATGGAACTAAGATAGCAAGCAGTAGTTTAAAACAGATAATATTATGCATGTTTCCTAACACTATTTTTCAAATTTGAACAACTATTTTCTACCTGACATCTATATTAATATCTTTAATCATTTAACCAGTTAATAAAGTATTAGTTAAAAAGGAATGGAATAGATCAAATGTACTTTATAAAATTTAAAGAAATTTATGAAAAAACTTGGGTGCAAATCAAGAGTAACAGATTACTCATTCACAAAACTCAAGTAGTAACAGTTTCCTGTTGCAGATTTAGCACAACTTTTTTCTTTAGCTGACTATGTTGAATACCTGATATGCAAGAAATACCGATATTTGTCCTCTCATATCTCTTCTTCGCCAGTATCATTCAGACGATATATCAAAAATTATAATTATTTACCCTTCTTAACAGTTTGTCTTCTCTTCCTGGGGTAACTTACTTTTGCCACGAGACTATATCCGTCATAATATCCTTCTTAGAAAGTGAATCGAGGTTCTTACACGTATACTGGATCCAGCATTGTACTGTGCTTTACCGTAACTGCTGCAGCCCTGTTTCAGAGCTCACAGGGTAAATATTACTTATTGTTTCCTGAAAACTTGTAATTCTTTTGAAACCTCCTGCCACATTAAAACCGTATACTGGCCCCCTGTATAGCTAACGAATAATTTTTCATTCACTGATAACTTTACCACCGCGGAGGTGTGATGGTCCCTATTCCGAAGAGTCTTTGTAGTGTACTGAAGAAGCATTAAGTAGCGGTGTGACTACTAAGTTGACACTCGATCCAGCAGACAGGTTTAGTCGCTTTGGAAGTTTCACAACACAGTACGCTCCGATTTAGAGTGAAGTTAAACAACGCAGTTAAACAACGCCCGTCCCTGGCGTAACACCCTTGCAGACAGTAGGTGAAAACACGAAACGACCGCGACCCAGGTGCAGCGACACTCGGACGTGAGAGGGCTGCCCCACTCAGCCCGTCGGGTGCTCCTCAAATAGACGCAGATGTCACGGAGTGTGTGGCCACGATTAACTAGGGAAGCGTTGTAAGTGGAGAGTCAACAGCTCATTAAGACAACAGGCTCACTTCAGCACTTGCGAGAGCCGGGCCCTGCGTTGCGGAGTCATCGCTCCGCCTGTTGTGTGCGGACGAGTTCGCAGCCTCCGGCAATTATCGAACTGCGGAAGCCGACGAGTCATTCCGTCTCTTAGCACCCAGCCAGCGGAACGTTCGCTTCAACTGGCACCGTTAAGTCATGCGTTCAGCTGTGACTAAGCGTAACGCGTCACTCTCATCAACCGAATTAAGTGCTGTTAAGCGCACTTCTAACAAAATAAATCATTTTCAACAACTTTAGAAATTTGTCATGATTTTACGACACATTTTAGCATAAAATGCACATAAAATGACACCTGGAGATCTGGAAGTGTTCTTTCAATGTAGTTCTTGTGTTTGAACGACGGAAAGGAATTGTGCTACTTTCTCCCAAAAGAGAGTTTTTGGGTAAAAGATTTCCACAGCAAGCAATTGTCCCAAAAGCACAATGAAATCCATTGACAACATCGTACCTCCACTTTCTAAAGTTGATGTACAGTGTGAAGTTTTATTCGATCTATAAATCAAGATAAGACACTGGAAACTCGCCAACATTCTGATTTGTGATAAAATTTCTGTTTTATAAATGCGTCTCTATGTGACCTTGTTGCTTCTCTAATCGAAAAAATTTAATTTCGTGTCTCTGTCAGTCTCGATTGGGTTGGTGAAAAATGCAGCATTATTTTTTTATGTTTCTGTCTCCACTTCACTCCGAATAACAGTGCCTACAGAGATAAAGCTTCCTAGGTAGATTCTAATAATACTTGGGCGTTTCTACTCTACAGAAATCGAATAGTGACCTCATTTTTTAACTATTTTCCGTACCGGTAGTCAAACAGCGTCGAGAGAGACAGACTATATTAACTGGGTTTGTCGACTTAATTCACATATGCAAATAAGTAACTACTCCTCAATCCTCGAGTATTTTCTTGCAATAATAATAGCTGATATGTTCACTGACTAACATAAAATTGTGTAGAAGCCAAATTCCTGGTGATTCTCGAAACTTTTCAACCACGAGTTATTTGTACGGATGAATTAGGTTTCATGCTAGAACTGAATGTTCGTTTCAGTAATGGCCTATCTTGAAACAAGTTTTTACTTTTCTCCTTCCCACCCTAACAGAGATGCTGCTCTGACACTCGTAGTCATCGGTATTTTATGGCTTAAGACAGTACCTTAGCTGGATTTTTGCTATTATCTCTGAAAAATTTACCCTAGTCTAACCAGAAGACTTGAAGAACATATTTAGGAAACCAGTGGTAGAGATGGAAGTGAGGCTTGATTGTAGTCTGTTTCCCACGTTAATCAGTTCATACGTAGACCATGCAGTTAAGGCAAACAAGGAGGAGTCAGGGAAGGTGATTAATGTTCAGGGAACAAACATAATTTGCTTTCTGCCAATGAGATTGTAGTTCTATCGACGACGACAAAGGACTTGCAATATCAGTTAACCGAATGTCGAGTGTTTTGAAAATTGTAAGCTGGCAATAAAAGTAAAACAAGGGTAATCGAATATAATCGAACTGAATCGGATTATTAACAGTAAATTGGAAAACAACGCAGAAAGTAGTAAGCGAGCTTTGCTATTAGGAATAATTAACGGACGATGGATAAACATTATGTCAGTAAAGGAGATATGAAATTCAGAATTGTAATTGAAAAAAAAAAATAGGGGTTACGAGTTTTTTTTATATTAAAGTAAGAATTTAAGATGTAGCCTCATGCGAACGTGAAACGCAAACAATAAACAGTATTGAGAATGAGGGAACGAAAACTTTTAAAATGTGGAGCTACAGAAAAATGATGCAGATTACTTCGGTAGATAACTAATGACAGAATAAATAAATCGAATCGTGGATGAATAAAAATTTTGGCCCAGCTTGACTATAACGAGACATCGGTTGATACGTACTGCAACATCAAAGGAAAGTTATATCAGAAATGGTGGGAACGGTGGCGGACAAAAACGGCAGAGATGCGGCAAGGTTTAGTTGCAGCAGGCAGGCAGAATTGGAATGCAGTGGTGATCAGGCTTGTTGAATAACATAGGAAGCTGCGTGAACTCATCCTTCCGAGTGAAAAATACAACAATGAAAAGAACAAATCTGCATGGATGAAAATTTACACATTCTGCTAGGAAGCGACCTCCAAAGTAAATTAAAATATTTGTGTTTGTAGAAAACGGCTGTCAATACGGAAATCAGATTATTGTAGCTGGAAAGAGAATAGACATTTTCCTGGGAGCTAGGCAGCCCTCAAAATATTAATGTATCTTGGGTGAACTGATATCCTGCCTAATTTACGCATCCCGTGGCTGCACCGAGAATCTCACGTTTCGTGGGATGGCGTGTAATGCATTCGCTGCGCATCATCGATGGACTCGGCATTTACCGGATGCCCGTGTACTCACTGCAGTTCACAATCGTGTGCGTGAAACTGATATTAGACGCACAAGTTAACATGATGTTGGCAGCCCACGTTTAAACACGGAGCAGGGTTTAGTATGGACTATGTTGCCACAAATCCAGATACCATCACTGGGTCGATGGTTCGTACGTGGCACGTATCTCGTGCTAGAGCGTGGTGTATGTTACCATGAGGCAATTTGCTCGCATACCAGAGCAGGTAATCTTACTCAATGATCAGTCTGCTCGTTTAGAGGATTGTCTCTGCAAGGTCAGATTAGGCGAGTCCCACTTTATACGCTGTCTCTAACTTCCTTCCAGTGACTCCTTTGCTCGCATACCAGAGCAGGTACTCTTACTCCATGATCAGTCTGCTCGTTTAGAAGATTGTATTTGCAAGGTTAGATTAGGCGAGTCCAACTTTATCTGCTGTCTCTAACTTCCTTCCAGTGACTCCTGAACAATGGCTTTCCGCACTTTTGCTCGTAGTAGAAGGATACCAACAGCCACAATTCTTCCTAGTAAACTTATTATTTAAAAAACCACTTTCGACGCTTCACTGACGTCACTTTCAGGCAGCTATACGAAACACAGATCGTCAGAGTTGTGCGTCTGGAGTGCACATATCGAATACATAAAAATCCACAATATTCAGTCCCGCATTCACATTGACATGATGGATCACCTAAAACTTCCAACGTAAATATTGCAGAAATGGAAAGTGCTGTTCATGTGCTGTTTTTACGCAGGGACTCGGTTTTACTGATGCAGACAGTCGACTTGGTCATGGCGTATGGAGAGTTTAGGAAGAATGCATTTCGTTCATTAAAGACTTCTCGCCAATTATTTATCACCCTCTTCGACCCCTTACATGAAACTGGTAGTGTAACACCCAGGCAAAATTACGGAAGGAAACAAGTGGCAACTGAAGAGGGTAAATTAATGTTCTTGCAGCTGTTGCAGTTGATACGCGCAATCGCTTGAGGAAGTGTGATGAGTGAGGTAAGCATCCTACGTATCCTCCATCGACGTAGGTTCCATCCCTATCGCATCTCTCCTCTCGATCAAGAGCTGTATGGAAACGATTATGAGAACTGTATTAACTTCTGTACATGGGCATTAATATATGACACTCCAAATGTATTACGTACTTCGCTTAGTGATGAAGCAACATGTATCGATCATGGTCAAGTAAACCACGAAAATATGCACTATTGGCCTGTTGAAAATTTCAGTTGGTTCGTCAGATGCAACATCAACGTCGTTGAGTATAAGAATTTGGTGTCAGATAGCGAACAATCAGCTCATGCGCCCGGATTTCATAGACGCACAGGTATTGCAGCCTCCTAACGGATCATCTTCCCTTCCTCCACGGATGCTAGGAGAAATTTCTCTGCAGACTTTGAGGAACCTGTGGCACCAGCATGATGGCTGTCCAGCCCATAATGCACGAAGTACTATAGCATGTCTTCACGAATTGTTTCCAGACCATTCGACTGCCCGCAGAAGACCTTTACCTTAGCCGACTTGATAAAAAAAAAATGTTGAAATGTGTGTGAAATCTTATGGGACTTAACTGCTAAGGTCATCAGTCCCTAAGCTTACACACTACTGAACCAAAATTATCCTAAGGACAAACACACACACCCATGCCCGAGGGAGGACTCGAACCTCCGCCGGGACCAGCCACACAGTCCATGACTGCAGCCCCCAGACCGCTCGGCTAATCCCGCGCGACTGACCGACTTGTTCCCCGGGTTTGACACCTGTAGACTTTTTTCTGTTGGGAAGGCTGAAAAACGCTGGCTATAAGGACATACCAACTACACCCCATGATATGTAACGATGTATTACCTTAGACTACTCGGATATCTCCGCTGTAATAGTTGGATGTCACCATTCGTTTTTCGCATAGGGGCCTGAAGATGTCACTAACGAAGCATTGAAACTGGTTGCTTAAATAATCACAGTTTTAGGAGGAATTAACGCTTTTGGTATCCGTTTTTTCGAGTTATCGATCAGCCGCAGTCCCGCATCCCCATCGACATGATAGATCTATAAAAACTATTACACTAGAATGTGCTATCGACTCTACACAAAAGCACGTAACTTACATTCAGTGGGGCACCAGTAAACTTCAGCCGTACAGAAAGGCGTTGCATTAGTGTACGGTACCCAGGTCGATAAAATTGCTATCCACATTACCAGAGCTATAGATGAGGGACACTTGAATGAGCAGTTATATTTAACTGATATCGACATTCTCAATGTGGAAGGGAAGAAGAAAAATTAGGAATTAACTTCCCGTCAGTGCCAAGGCTATTAGAGACGTAGAAAAAGCTGAAATTGGGCAGGGACAACGAAAAAAATCAGTGGACGGCAGTTCGAACGGCCGTCCCCCACAATACAAGTCGACTGTCTTACCATAGAGATACCTTGTTCATTCTTATGTAACGGATATAAGATATTTTAAAGAAACTGTACTGTATCCTTAACTGATATGTTTTGAAGAGTATCCCGTTTCCGTGATTGCAGTAGTAGTGGCAAAAAGTGTGGGTTCAGATACATAGTGCTAGAGATATACGCAATTTTTCTTGTAACAAGCCTGGTAACCCCACCAGTGGAAGATATCGATAGTAGATCCGAGGCATTACAGTCAGCGTCTGTCTGATGCCACCAGAAACACGATCACAGAGCCACGTGGGATGTCCCGATAGCAGCCTATCCGGCTTACGTCCATTGTTTCTACAGTGCTTCACTCACAACAACGTTGGCTTTGTTCCCGGATCACTCGTTCGCGCCGGGAGCGGGCACTTTTGCCAGATCGTTCAGTACTCTATTGTGTCGCCTGTCTTCCTGCAGACACGAAACTCTTGTTTATTCTATTTCTTCCAGTGATTAGTCCTCTGACGGTGATGCTGTTGTCAGACGTAGTAGTTACAGCCATTCCCTACGTGCCCTTCGAAGTTTGTGATGGTGTCAGAACAAGATTTTTAATTCGGCTGATTGTGAAGAACGTAAACAGAGAAATTGAGTAATTTACTACATTACATACAGCGTATGCAGTTCCTCATTACACAGTTGTGAGTCTGCTTGCTGAAATGCACTGCCTCAGAATTTTTTATATGAAACTTCAAAGATGGCTACAGTTATTAACATTCTGTATCTTTATTCTTCTTGTCCACGTAATAATTTCTCAACATGGTCACCGTGCCTCGAACACCTTTCTCCCAACGACAGACCACTTTGTTCACACAGTCACTGTAGAATGTTTGACTCTATTGTTGGAGGTACAACCTCACCTCCGTTGATTCCATTCGTTATTATCAATGTAAAGTGTTCGATCGTGTTATTTAAGCCGTGCTGTCGAACGTCAATGTTCAGCGTGCTAAGTTCAACGTGCTGCTGAACGCTCAAAAATGATGCCACTTGTGCATACGGGACGTGGGCCCCAACGTGGTACGCGCGATCACAACGCATTCCAGCGGCAGTTGCGGGATGTTTCTACTTCGTAAATCACACTGTTTACTAAAAGGGCTCGCGTAAAATTCCCAAGTTAGCTCTAATTAGACGCACATTTCATCCATCGTCCCCGAAAAGGGAAGTACCATGTCCAATCCATAATGACACGGGCTCATAGAAGTCCTATTACAAACAGTGTGAACAAATTTGCAATACTTCTCCACATAAGATAAACATTATTTCATTATTCCCACATTTTAGTAAAACCCCAAGATCAGACTTACTTGATCGCTGTTGCTATCCAGTAGCAGAATCTTTGCAACATGTGAATTATGAAACGTAAAAGAAAAAGGAGCAAAATATCTTTATACAAGTAGCGCAAGCTGTCCTGCAGATTAAGTCAATCGAACAAAGTCACTCCTCAAAAAAAAAAAAAAAGGTGAACTTATATTTACATAATATCAAACATTATAGTATATACTTATATTAAACTAATAACAAAGTATCATACCCTAATAAAAACGAAATTGTTAGGAAAAAATCTGGACGTGTTGGGTCGCGAACCAATGCCCAGATATGCTACTTCATACAGACCAGTGACGCTGACGCTACTCACTTTTTTTAAAAAATCTCATTTTGTTCTCTTTCGTTCGTTGCATCTGCTCGAGGCGGACGTCGTCAGACATCCGTTTAAGCTCTTTGAACTCAGTTTTATTGTTACAGAGGGCAGCTAACACTCTGACGCTGAGTTACCGTGCCGGCTATTTCGTTAAACCGACGCCATCCTACAAGCACTCAGGATGTTAGCACTTTCTGAAAACCTTAATCATAGATATGTTACTAATCGAAATTTAAGTATAACAAGTTATACCAAGAAGAATGGGTGGATCTTCATTGTGTCGCTGCCTTCAAATAGCACAATCTCATAATACGCAAGTTACAAAACTGACCCTACGGCTTACCTTAGAAGCTAGATTAAGGAAGGGCAAACCTACGTTTCTAGCATTTGTAGACTTAGAGAAAGCTTTTGACAATGTTGACTGGAATACTCTCTTTCAAATTCTGAAGGTGGCAGGGGTTAAATATAGAGAGCGAAACGCTATTTACAACTTGTACAGAAACCAAATGGCAGTTATGAGTTGAGGGGCATGAAAGGGAAGCAGTGGTTGGGAAGGGAGTGAGACAGGGTTTTAGCGTCTCCCTGATGTTATTCAATCTGTATATTGAGCAAGGAATGAAGGAAACAAAAGAAAAATTCGGTGTAGGTATTAACATCTATGGAGATGAAATATAAACTTTGAGGTTCGCCGATGACATTGTAATTCTGTCAGAGACAGCAGTTGAACGGAATGGATGGTGTCTTGAAGGGAGGATATAAGATGAACATCAACAAAAGCAAAACGAGTATAATGGAATGTAGTCAAATTATGTCGGGTGATGTTGAGGCTATTAGATTAGGAAATGAGACAAAGTAGAAAAGGAGTTTTGCTATATGGGGAGCAAAATAACTGATGATGGTCGAAGTATAGAGGATATAAAATGTAGACTGGCAATGGAAAGGAAAGCGTTTCTGAAGAAGAGAAATTTGTTTACATCGAGTATTGATTTAAGTGTTAGGAAGTCGTTTCTGAAAATATTTCTATGGAGTGTAGCCATGTATGGAAGTGAAACATGGACGATAAATAGTTTGTACAAGAAGAGAATAGAAGCTTTCGAAATGTGGTGCCACAGAAGAACGCTGCAAATTAGATGGGTAGATCACATAACTATTGAGGAGGTGTTGAATAGGATTGGGGAGAAGAGTAGTTTGTGGCACAACTTGAATAGAAGAAGGCATCTGTTGGTAGGACATGTTCTGAGGCATCAAGGGATCAACAATTTAGTATTGGAGGGCAGCGTGGAGGGTAAAAATCGTAGAGGGAGACCAAGAGATGGATACACGAAGCAGATTCAAAAGGATGTAGGTTGCAGTAGGTACTGGGACATGAAGAAGCTTGTATAGGATAGAGCAGCATGGAGAGCTGCATCAAACCAGTCTCAGGACTGAAGACCACAACAACAACTACTACACAATAATTCTGTGGCCACGAATATGATGAATTCGTTAGAACGAATCACACAGTTTAGAATGGGTTTATTCGGATTCTCCATTCGCTGGTGCCCAGAAACGGTATATATACGTATAGGCTTGAATTGAATGCCAATATGGCGCTTGACAACTCTATACTAAAAGGAGACGGCGTGCGTGTGTCGTCGGTGGCGTTGCGCCATTTCATTGGTCAACGCTCAGACGCACGCTCAGAATATCTGACATATTAGATATTGCTCTGCACGTTCGGAAAGACTCCCGGACGTGCTGTTACACGCTATGACGTCAGTAACTCGGCACGCTCGACGCTCAACGTTTGGTTGCACGGTCCGTGTGCCAACGGCTTTAACATTTGGAAACAAACGAAAATCGGACGTGACTAAGTCGGCACTGTACGGAGGATGATCCTTCACAGTGGTCCCAACGTGTCGGATTGTTCCAGACGTCGCTGCGCTAGTATGTGGGCGGACATTGCCAGGGTGAAGGAGAGGGCGCTCCATGTACGGACAAATTCTTCCAGTTCGAAACTCGATTAGAGCACACTGTAAGAGGTCCATGATTAAGGAATTGGTTGGTAGCGCACTCGAGCGGATGTAATTTCGATGGATTGCTCACGCGCTGCCCGCGGTATGTAAGGTATAAGAGAATCTCAGACCAGAGAGCAGTGTTGGCTGCAGTACGAACTTTGTGGTAGTAGCAGTAAGTAGTTGCTTGCGAGCAGTCTGGTGTATCGTGTTGGCTGGGCCGGTCGTGGTGGAGCGATGGCGGAGCCTGAGCGTTGTAACACAAGGTAAAAGCAGCCTCGCGCAGATGTAGTATTCTTATATCAAGTCCCATGTAAATGTTTTAAAAAAATCTCTTAATAATAATCTTTCTCATAAAAAGTAACTTTCGACAATCATTCATTTCAGTTTAAAGACTTTACTAATTTCTCCAATCCTTGGTTATCCAGATTATTGAAAAAGAAAAATCAGTTGTTTCTTTTTATACATGACAAATCTATTGGCCAGCATTGCACAGAGCTGTGCCAGAAAAATTTCTTACAGGAACAGATATATACGCGTAATCCGGCGACTAAATTGAGGTAAGAATTTTCAATTTATTCAGAATGATATTTCAGGGCCATGACGCAGCGCTCCTGGCGTCCAAAATTCACCAGTTTAAATTCACAGACATTATTGAAACGTTATAAGTGAGCGACAATTTTTTATTGTGAAGTTAATCACATTTTATTATTGATAGGTTACGCAATTTATTTACACTAAATGTGAAAGATAATTATATACTTTTATAGTAAGGAGGTTACAACACTGTTTCTCAAGCATCGACATAGTTACGTTACATACAGCCATGTTGTAATTCGGAGACCTCAAGCGGCAGACGGTTGCAAACGTGTAGAGGCAAAGAATAAAGATGCAGAATATCAAAAACGTTTAATTTACGTAAAAAAGTTTAAGAGTTTTCACATAAAAAGTTTGGAGTTATAACTCTTCAGCGCGCCCTCGTATTAAGAGGTATTCCGTGTGAAAAACAGGAAAGTACACTCTCATTTGTGAAATTAATAACGCGTCACATTCTAACATCCGAGTTGCCATTGGATAGTTGGCAGTAAAATTTATCAGTTGAGATACTCGGAATAGGATCTAACCCACTGGCAGAAAATAGAGAGGTATTATAATTCCACAATTTATTAATTTGCAATCAAGAAGCAGTAAAAAGTATATTGTGGTGCTAGAGGTACTATAGAATCGTAGTTCACTTTTAGAAGCCTTCTGATCCACTCCCAATACATTCTGCGAACGCCGCAATTCTTTGGCGGTGTTTGGCAAACAGTGGTAAAATAACCTAGTACTGCCGGTGCTGAAAACGTGTTTCATGCTATATTGTTTTTTGAAACTTATCTATCACACTGTATATCCGGACAACTCAGTTCCCATTTGTTTTTCAAGTTTATTAGCTGTTTCTGGCAATGAAGGTCCTTGTATTGAAATATTCCGAAACCTAGCTTACTTGAACCAAACAAGTAACGCAATCTCTACAAGTTCAAATCCGGCTGTTCTCATACGTTTTCTCTCTAGATGAAACGCACAGGACTCAGTACAGTAATTTTATCTCTGTTTTTAATTATCGCCGACAGAGTAAAGTTAGAAATGTCAGAAATTTCGCAGGTTTCCTTCTTCCTTGTTTATCATCAACGGCTCTAAGAAACTGAATCTTCACTTCATACCAAATAATAACTGGTTTTTATGCCAATCCGGGTAAAGTAATATACTAATCAGCTTTGATACCAGATTCACTGATTTAGACACAGTTCACCGACTTCGGTATACCTATGATCGAATGGTTTTACCCAAGGCTACGCGGTACTGAAGCAGCATTAGCACCCATTACTGAAAAAGATGTCAATAAATCTGGATGGCGTCTGAAAACACCAATATGTCATCGTCCATAAATCGAAATTTTATAGTGTTAAACGATCTGTGTTTCATGTTTAATGAACAGAAACGTATGAAGTTACACAGTATTTTATGAGGACCGTGTTACATATCTTTCGCTGTATTTGTTTTCGAGGATCTGTTTGTAAACCCCTTTTATCTACTTGCGACAAGTAGTATTTTTGCATAAGCATAGGACCATTGTTAAAGAAATCTAAACGTTATTTACATACTTTTCATAGTAATCATTCTACGTAATATCATGGGCTATCGGCGTTTTCCTATTTGTACGGAGAAGGGTACGTGCTGTAAACAAACAAACAAATAAATAAATCATGAAATAAATATGTCATGATGTATGGTGTATAATAATACATCGCGCAAGCCAGCGAGTCCGCCGTAGCGTATGTTTTCAGCGTTCGCTTCCTTACAGATCATCGACGTTTTAACGCCACATCTACATCTACATACATACTCCGCAATCCACCACAAGGTGCGTGGCGGAGGGTACCTCGTACCTCAACTAGCATCTTCTCTCCCTGTTCCACTCCCAAACAGAACGAGGGAAAAATGACCGTCTATATGCCTCTGTACGAGCCCTAATCTCTCTTATCTTATCTTTGTGGTCTTTCCGTGAAATGTAAGTTGGCGGCAGTAAAATTGTACTGCAGTCAGCCTCAAATGCTGGTTCTCTAAATTTCCTCAGTAGCGATTCACGAAAAGAATGCCTCCATTCCTCTAGAGACTCCCACCCGAGTTCCCGAAGCATTTCCGTAACACTTGCGTGATGATCAAACCTACCAGTAACAAATCAAGCAGCCCGCCTCTGAATTGCTTCTATGTCCTCCCTCAATCCTACCTGATAGGGATCACAAAGGCTCGAGCAGTACTGAAGAATAGGTCGTATTAGTGTTTTATAAGCGGTCTCCTTTACAGATGAACCAAATCTTCATATCGCTCTGCAATGCTACGCCCCAATATTTAATCGACATGACTGTGTCAAGCGCTACACTATGGAGTATTCAAACAGTACAGGATTCTTTTTCCAATTCATCTGCATTAATTTACATTTATCGATATTTAGAGTTAGCTGCCATTATTTACACCAATCACAAATCCTGTCCAAGTCATCTTGTATCTTCATACAGTCACTCAACGACGTCACCTTCCCGTACACCACAGCGTCATCAGCAAACAGTCGTACATTGCTATCCACCCTATCCAAAAGATCATTTATGTAGATAGAAAACAACACCGGACCTACCACACTTCCCTGGGGTGTTCCAGATGATACACTCACCTCCGATGAACACTCACCATCCAGGACAACGTACTGGTTTCTATTACTTAAGAAGTCTTCGAGCCACTCACATACTTGGGAACCAATCCCATATGCTCGTACCTTAGTTAGGAGTCTGCAGTGAGGCACCGGGTCAAAAGCTTTCCGGAAGTAAAGGAATATGGCATCCGTCTGATACCCTTCATCCATGGTTCGCAAGATATCATGTGAAAAAAGGGCGAGTTGAGTTTCGCAGGAGCGATGCTTTCTAAAGCCGTGCTGATGCATGGACAGCAACTTCTCTTTCTCAAGGAAATTCATTATACTCGAACTGAGAATATGTTCGAGAATCCAGCAACAAACCGATGATAAGGATATTGGTCTGTAATTTTGAGGATCCGTCCTTCTACCCTTCTTATATACAGGAGTCACCTGCGATTTTTTACAGTCGCTCGAGACTTAACGTTTTCTGTAAACTGTTGAGTAATGGATTCAAGGCTTCAAGGTCTCTGGACAAAGAGTTCCACCAGCAGTCACTCTGTACACTCAGTTCTATACATCTGTCTGTGCAGTACAATGCACGGTACCAGCATGTTCGATGAAGCCGCGCACAAAAATGCGACATATCAGTGGGCCATACCTCGGATCCTATTGGTGTAAGAAATAAGGGGTTAAGTATTTGGATAGCTCTTTGCCTAGCGGCCGTTTATATTCCTATCTTACGAATACAGGGTCAAAATCCGAAAATTACTCACTTCTTACGGCCCAGGCAAATTGAGCTAATCAGTTGATTCTCTCGCATTTCGAGTGGTCTAGGGTGGAGCGTAGGTGGCATACAAAAACACCATTCCTCCAAAAGCAATTCCTGAGAAAACCCCGAAATACCGTGATTTTTGGGTACCAAACGAATCAATTGTGGGGTTTGGCCACTTCTATAATTTCTGTTCATGCCAAATCGTCGAAACTTTTACTATACGTTTGTAAGATTATATCCTCGGGGAACTTCGAAATTTTTCCCAATATCGTTATCCGTTTCCGAGATACAGAAGCTGAAATTTACCATAATTGTGCAGAAAACAATAAAAACAGATTTCACCTGTCGGTCTCACCGTGAGATGCAATGATCTAAATAGATAACCAGAGCAAATGGCTTAAATTTTGACAGTACGTTCTTTATTTACATGTTCATCTAGAAACGCCATAATCTCATTTTCGAAAATCTGTAACCATTATGAAGATACACCTGTAACGCAATTATTTTTTCGCACCTAAAGTAGCACTTGTGTGAATGCCCACTTCCATAATTTCTATTCATGGAAAATTGTCAAAATTTTGACCATATGCTCTTACGAGGGGCAGAAGGCAAACGGACTCAAAAATAAATTTTTATATTTGTGCGTGTTTCAAACGATCGCTATCTCCTGCCTAAGATTTTTTGTTTCATATAAATACGACAATGTTTTCGTCAGTTATAATGGTTTCCCTGACGCTCTGTGCAATCTGGGCATTTAAATGCCATGCCTTCTTTTACGCTACATGCAGAGATAATGACCAGATTTCTTCTATTCCTTGTACGTTATTTCCTGCTTCTATCGTTTTATTGCATAAAGGTTTCCTACCCTGCATCTACTATCGATATCGTTCCGATCGTGTTTGTTATTATTTTCGAGCGCCAATGTTTGTATTAAGTGAAGGCTGTTGAGAGTGAAGTAAGTATTGATTTATATCTTCTCTAGTTTAGCACGTTTTCATAAAAACGCCACGAATAAAGAAACTGTCGCCAAAATTAAAATTCAGTGGAAATAAATAGGTAAAAGTAAATGAGATTAGTGGATCAAAGGAACCAATAATGTTAGACGTAATCAGACCCTCAAGAAAGAGATTGTAGTGTCTTCAAAGAATCTCCCCCCCCCCCCCCCCCCCCCCCCGTCAGCATACGGAGATGAACACTCGAAATATTGTGATGTAACTTAGCATACTCTGTGACTGTGTGATTTCATTTCCAAAAATTGTGTGTGCAGAATATGTCGTCTTGACGTATCCTTTGGAGAGAATCAGTGTCTTTGCAAAGAGATTGTGCCAAACCTGGCTTCGGATAGTACAAAATGAGGTGCACATGCTACAACAAAGATATTAGAAATAGAAAATCATAATCTGTATGAGAGTAACATAAGGCTAGTTTATGGATTCAGATCTACTGGTAAAGGAATTCAGGCAGGCAAATAGTTATGTGCATTACTTGACGTGCCAAATCCTCCTGAAAAATTTATGACTTATAATAAAATTATTGGAAGATCTGTTGCTGAAATTTGTACATCTCAATGAAGGAAGCAGTTGCAGAATCACTGAAGGAAAGTGATACATCGAAAGTGATAATATTTGAGCATGTTTTTATGACAGCTGGCAGAAACGTAGACACACTTCACTAAATGACTTCGTAAGAGTTACATCTTTTGATACAGGCAAGTACCGAGATTTTAAGCAAGTACCGTAAAACTTGTAGTGAAACTGAGAAAGAGGATGAATGTAACTGTCAGACGAATTATACTGATCCGTGTGGTGGGATGGAAGTAGCAGGAGTTCTCAGGATTTTTCATCATTCAGTAGCAAATAGAGGTGTCAGATACACACAGTATTCAGGGGACGGTGATAGCAAGGATTATTACTGGCTATGTGCATAAAAACCCCATGGGCCTAATGTCACAATTTATAAATTATAATGCATTGGGCATGTCCGGAAGAGAATGGGATTCAGGTTGAGAAGATTACTAAAAGAAAAGTCAACAATAGTACTGGAACATGGGAAGAATATAGGTGGTAAAGGACGCCAGAGAAAATTATGGCTCGGCCATAAGAAGAAATATTGGAAATTTAGAAAACATGGAAAAAGCTGTATATGCTTTCTCCAAAAGCACTGTCTTTGCCCGAATGATAGCGACACTTTGTGCAACTACAGGACAATTTCAGTATATGACCAGAAACATTCTTTACCTGCAGCAGTAATGAATAAAGTTAAACCAATATTTCATGATCTTTGTGAAGATACTTTCTTGAGGAAATGCCTTCATGGGAAAACGCGAAATTTACATGAATCTCTGAATTCTGTCATTTGTATCTGGTTACCGAACACAGTATTTCTTCATATTACAACTCCAGTTTATGCTTCAGTGACGGTGTAACAAGAAAACTGTATGTTGTTTAAGTATTGGGCATAAAATATAGTGGAAATAATGCAAAATTCTTGGTGTAAATGGAGTAAGAGAGAATCCGCAAAACAGAAATTGATCATTTAAAATGCACAAAAGAAGCTAGACATAAAGAAAGGGGGATGAAAAGAAAAAAAGGAGATCAGTGTGATTCAGATGATGCTCGGTATGGTGCAGGAAAATATTAGTGATAAGTAATTCTTATCAAAAACTATACTAAAATAGCAATACTGAACTTTAAATTGAGTTTTCTCAAAACTACATTTTTTGACTGTCAGGTACCATTCTTTTCTAAACTAATGTGATTAGAAATATGAAATTTGGTCAACCTGAACTGTGGCTGATTATAAGATATTACAAGTTGAGAACCACCAATCCAACAGAGATTGTTTTATAGTAATTAACGTATTAAAAAAGTGAAATTTTATTAATGAAGAATAAAAAAATAGTTTTCTTAACAAGATGTACATTGTTCATTTTACTTGTAAATGCAGTCATATATGCTATATACATTCAGTAAATACTTTCAGTTCTTTTGAAAAACGTACCGATTTACAGGGTGAGATACTATTGGCAAAATAGTGATAAAAATTGCCTTCCGTCTCCCCTTAAGATGACGTTCTCGGGAACCTTGAAGCTTTTCTGGATGTCAACATCCCTTACCGAGACCCAGAGGTTCAAAGTTACCATACTTATGTACAGAAATTAAGCATGTGGAAGGGCGTTTCCCGCTAAGCTTGGTAAATACAATGGCATAAAACGGAAGAATCATGTCTGCTGAAAGTGATTCATCAAGAAGGCCGACAAAGGGTAGCGTAAGTTACACAAATACATAAATATATGATAGCACGATTTAAAGATTATAGTTGAACCAACAGCATTAACCAATAGGCATATGTCGTGCACTCCGAATAACTTTAAAAACAGCACATTTCATGTGAAAAAATGGTTCCGCAAGTCATATCAGTTGCTAGCGCCGGATACGCCCGGGTGAGAAGCAAGAACAAAGATCGCGCTAGGACTCTCAACACTGACACGAAGAACAACCGAAACCGTTCGATAGACAAAAAGTATCTAGACCAGATGGGTTAGTACCTAGGGGGCCCAGGAGCGATTTCCTTTTTTTCATTTTATCGACTTTAGGGATGTACCCGTACAGCTGTCTCCACAATGTAGTTATGAAGACGCTAACGTAAGGATAGTACAACACCCAGTCCCGAGTGGAGAAAGTATCCTACCCTGCCGGAAATCTAATCCGGCCTTTTCAGTTAGCAACCCTCCTCGTTGACCGCGCAGCTACCGAGGCGGGACAGGAGCAGAGATTGATGCCGTGTGTCTCGACGTCCGGAGAGGCTTCTGTATGGCGTCATACCGTCGATTAGTAAACAAACCACGGTCGTGTGAGACATTGGAGTACACACGTGATAGGACTGAATGTTTCCGAGCAAACGTATCTTAGGATGTCTCTCTTAATGTAGAGGCATCTTCAGAAGCAATGTAGCAACTCAACGCAGTGTATTAGGGTTGCTGCTACTGTCAATCTACAAGGTGTAACAAAACGGTATCTATGAACTAAATGGGTTGTAGAAGGTGTCTGAGGAAAAAAACTGAGGATGGTAGTCATCCTGGAAATGTCATCCAGCGACGATAGTGTTAGCACCGAAACTATAGCGGCCAACGCCAACGCCTGTAGCTAGGCCATGCCTTATGTTAACTGTTGAATGGGTGGCCTAGAAGCAGGCGTTACTGGCCGCTGCAGCCTCGATGCTGTGTAGTGTCGTTCGATGAGCGTTCAAGAGAGTGGTTACTACCATCAATTTGTTGCTCAATACACGCTCAACAATCCCTCGAAGTTTATCGGTATTGTTTAGTTACATCCTATATGCAAATGGCCTGTCAAATGGTTTGTCGCCATATGAGGCCATCCAGCAGACACACTTGTGTTCAATGATGTGGTAGCTTTAGAGTTGCATATAATCAGTCCCTGTCAGGTGATATATTAAACACAAATCGAAGAAATGATCCGACATCACTTTGCTATACACCAGAAGATCACCCATTGGAATCAGTAAGAAGCTTCAAGTACTTCGAAATTTCTATACATGAATCTGAATGTCATGACCGTGTAATCTGAAGTGGGTGAGAAAGGTGTCAGATCTCAAGTCTGACACACATTCATTTGGAGAATACTCCCATATACACTGTTAATCGTTAGTACCTCTAGGGTTTCAGAAGAAAACTGCACAGGAATTGCAAGACATAGAGAAAAATGACACGTATATTCGGGCAGAAAATCTTTCACTTTGGATAATTAATATGCGCCGATATATAATGGCAGTAGGGGTAGGCGTTTCAGGACATGTAGAGATATTTTCCTCTCCATATTGTCACATCCAACTATTTTGCTCCTCCAGGTACACAGCCTATTAAACAGATTTACAAACTGGTCCTTCGTCACACTTTGCCACGCACTTCATGTCAGAAAATTCATTGTACGGCACACCTTACTGACGTTTGCCACGTCACACGTGCTACCCATGTTAAGCATCTGTGACATGAGCATGGAAAACCACTAATACGTGTTTGCTTTTTTCATAGCTTCTAGTAGTCATGTCCTGATAACCAGTAGGTAATTATATATAAACTTATATTGATCATATCTTCTTTCTGCAACTGATATTCCCTTAATGTCAAAATTAATCATGAGGTCACCATTGCTGCGTATCGACTGATACGAATACAAATACAGCCTCTGAGAGGTGCAGCAATTCATGGTTAAGCATCACTGGACTCTACAATGAGTTTCACATTGACATGTTTTTGAGTGCACATCAGTGCGACAGTCGTAAATGTGAAGTCTGTAGGTATGGTCGCTCCCAAGCACCCAGTCACAGTAAGTGAAGTACTGAACCGAAATTTATGGTCATGTCTGAGAAGAATATTGAACAGTTATTTGCACAAAGGGAATTTCATCCAACATTGACGTTTTACTTGAATCTAGTTCAGATATGGAGAAAAACGTCTTTGTGCAGCTCCTGGTATATAGACTGCTGTCCACGATGAGCACATTGAGTGGGAACAGTATTGGCCTGCTGTGTCTATGTCTTTGTAGAACAGCTTACATGTCAGGAGCAAGAAATAGTTTTCCAGGTCCCAAAATAAACGATGACTAGCATGACAAACATGTTGTCTTGAAGTAGTATCGGGCTCCTTTATCGACCTGCTTTGCATGGTGGCCTGTACATCGAAGACAGATAAATAATTTTTTAGCCCCTGATGTGTAGCCTGCTCTGCGTGGCAGGCATGTTGTGAGAGTACCTGTAGTTTTGGTCTGCTTTATTGAAGTGTATTGCAGGGGCTACACATGCTGATGGGAAAGGCTGGGTAAATGTTAAGTCGATAGGGAAGGAGGTGGACAGCATGAGGGGGAGGAGGAAGTGGACAGAGACAGGGCAGGAGGAGGAAATGCACGAGACAGATGGACATAGAGAAGTAGTGGGCAGATGGAAAAGGGTGAGGCAGAGATGGAAACACAAAGGGGAGTAGGATATAGAGTAAATGGAGAAGAAGGCATGGTCAGAGAGAAGGGATGGAGGAAATGGACAAAGAGAGGAGGAATATGAGGAGGAGACACAGAGAGTTGGGAAGAGGAGACAGACATAGGTGGGAGGATGAGGTGGTGAGACAGAAAGAGGAAGAGGTGGAGATAGGAGACAGGAGAGGTGGCGTGGGAAAAAATTACACTCTGTTACATTTGCGGCCTGCTTCGTAAAGCTTTGGAAGGATGGTTCACAATTTGTTTAAACGTTGCTGTTGGTCCACATCTGTGAAAATAATATCATCAAGGTAGTTTGCACACCTTGGTGTACATCGGGTTGGATATTTTTGGAAGAATGCAGTTGTGTTTGTTATTCCACAAGGCAATCGTTTGTATCTGTAAAGTCGAATACAGAGAGTAGAGTGTTAGTTAAAGTGATATGTTTCGAAACCTCACATGACGGCAGTTTCAGGTAAGCATCTGTAAGGTAAAGTTTAGAAAACTGTTTGCTCCTAAATTGGCAGACATCTCGTCTACACTTTGAAAAGGGTTCGAATCTAGTATTATTTGAGCGTTTGCTTTGCTTTTAAAATCGAGAAATATCCCTATAGGTTTTATCGTCAAGTTACATTTTAGATGAAGCCTATTTGGAAACTGTACAGGCGAGGTGCGTATCAATTTAGGCTCGCTCTGTGGCCTGAGCATACGTGCGCTTGGAACTGGGATGCTCATCTTAACTCTGGAGAAAATGCCCGAGGCAGAATTCGAGCCTGCGACCGTAGCAGTAACGTGGTTCCGGACTGAAGCGCCTAGAATCGCTCGGTCACAGCGGCCGGCTAGATTGAAGACCTCTTATTTTTTATACCTGCAGGTTTTTAAGTCGTCCAAGCCGAAAATCTTAGAAGCGTCAAGAAAATTTGCAACGATCATTACTTGCCGTGAAACGTTCTCTTATTTGGTACTGGTAAAGATTTGCCTTCAGTGACAAGATTTTGATTGATGAAGCAGACAAATCCTTGCATCACACGCGTAGTGACAAAGTCTCTAAGCATTAATATACAGACTCGTTAATTATTGTATCAGGCGCTATAGTATATGCTTGAAATTGTACTTAGTAAGCGCCTAACTGAAGAGAGGAAAATAAGTCTGCGTGGTGAATGAGAAGCTAGAAAATCCCATTGTGATAGAGATTTGACATTCGTTCGCAGATGACAAGGAATTGAATTATTCGCTTTAATTTTCTCTGACAAAAGGAATTATGTTATTCTGGGAGAGCGGTGCACTAATCACATATCCTCTATATCACATCCGAAATACGCCGAGGACGAATCAGCGGCAGATCGATACAGAACAGCTACTGACTGGGCCAGGCTGCCGAACTTTGCTATGTGTCCATGTCTGACACAGGTGCTACGCATTTCAACTATGAGACAACATCTTGCACGTCCATGTAGTACGTATGAATGAGCACGATAGGTTCACCGAACGAAATTGTAGCGTCAAGGTTGACAAAATAAGGGACCGGTTAATAGGACATGTTCTGAGGCATCAAGGGATCACAAATTTATCATTGGAGGGCAGCGTGGAGAGTAAAAATCGTAGAGGGAGACCAAGAGATGAATACACTAAGCAGATTCAGAAGGATGTAGGTTGCTGTAAGTACTGGGAGATGAAGAAGCTTGCACAGGATAGGGTAGTATGGAGAGCTGCATCAAACCAGTCTCAGGACTGAAGACCACAACAACAACAAGGTAAAAAAATTAGGGTGAATACGGAACTTGCTGTTTCCATGCAGTAAAGTAACGCTATTCTATTTTAGCACTTTGTTTGCTTCAGGCTGCTGTGTCCTACGTCTTTACATTATTCTAGGAGGTTACCTTAAATTTTAGGATACTCCTTAACACTGCTAAATTTTTATCTATATATCTGTTGTAAATAGCGTCTTTTTTTAGGTATAAGCAGACTGTTTTGAGATATACCCAATCGTTTTTACTTTTAGCGTTACCCTCAAACTACAGGGTGAACCAGAACTCCACCGACAAAATTTTAGAGTTTCTTCAGGGATATCTTCCGAATATTTTGGTATCAGAGACCTGTGGTGTTCCGTGGCTCGTTAGAGAGCCACGGCATTTCTTACCCCCACTTACATGTGTTTCTGTATTGCACTGTATCTGAAAAACAGCATATCGATGGTATGTGCTGCCTCTCTTACTTGGAAACAAACGTGTTCCCTACACTCACGATTATTGCTGTGCGTCTCCTTTATCACCTCACGAGAATGCTGCAATACTTTATTCATCAAGATCGCCGCCTGTTTCTTGCCCCGCCATTACCCAGTCTCAGCTGGTGCTCCGTATTTAATTATCTTAAAAGGACAGTAATTTTCCTTCCTTGGTTATATATATTGTCGCTGTATTATCGCCGTTATCTGACAACTGTGTTGCTGACTTGAAGAGCATTAATTTTCACTCATAGCAATGATTACTTCCAATTCATATCGAGGCACTTGCATTTCACAATTCACTGGTTTCACCACAAGCTTCTTCTGAAACCAGAACCGTTCCATGAATCGTTCTCATTATTGCTACACTACGGAGTGCCCGTCATATGCATTATAAGTAGTTATTACTTGTGGTTGTATGGACAATTTAGAGACAAAAACTTCAGATGAATTTTTATTCAGTTTTCTGTATGCGTAGAGATACCTCAGCTAAACGTCGAAATATACTTTTTGTTTGAGCGCATAAATGTGAAACAGATTACTTGTGATTGCGATGTCGCAATCGAAAGAGAGTAGATTTTCCAAATTTCCTGCAAATGTACAGCAACACCGTATTTCCTAGTCCATGACCAGTGTACCGATGTGGTAATTTTTATATATTTTTGTACTGGAAAGTTATATTTTCATGTGAAGAACTACATAGCTTATAATCGAAGCAATGTAAAGAGTGCTTTCAGAAGCTTTGTAAAACTGGTTAGATCCCAAAGTCATATATTTATTCGGTATGTCATACCTAACAGAATGTGTTTGAAACTGAATATATTGTTCAGCTGCCTTCGATAAACACATGAACAACATCAACATACGCCCTTGTCAGACATATAAATTGATTATTCCAACATAATTACATATTTTCCAGAGATACAACACATTAAAGAAAGATAGGAGTGGAAAATTTTTGATAGGTGTTTGACCCGATTATTCAGTTAATGCTATTCGAAAATGAAGCTATTTCTACATTTCAGTCGCAACGCCAATAATTCACATAGGCTATGAGACACAGATCCATACATATATATTTATTTATGCATTTATTTTACCTGGCAAGATTAGGGCCTTCAGGCCCTCTCTTACACCTAACTAGGCATACTCAGATTGAACAAGTTACAGTTTCTACAGAAAATTAAGGACATATAACGTATTATGCAGTATCGATGTAAAGAAAAAAATAGAGATTATAACAGTAGTACAATGATAACTATAACAATAAAAAAATAATTATAACAATCAAGAATTATAATGATAATAGTAATAATAATAATAATAATAATAATAATAATAATAGCGTTGGCCGCTATAGTTTCGGTGCTAACACTATCGTCGCTGGATGACATTTCCAGGATAACTACCATCCTCAGTTTTTTTCCTCAGACACCTTCTACAACCCATTTAGTTTATAGATACCGTTTTGTTACACCTTGTAGATTGACAGTAGCAGCAACCCTAATACACTGCGTTGAGTTGCACGACTGTTCCACATGTTAGTGGCGGTGACCAACAGCGTCTGTTCCACATGTTAGTGGCGGCTGACTCATGTTTCAAGGCTCCACAACCTTGATCCTATCAACTGGCACATGCCAGACCAACTATGAATTACAAGTAAAATCATGGTTCGTGTATGTAATAACAAAATTACCCCAGGTAGTAAAATCCACTCACCTAGTAAAAAGGTGGCAACCGGTCATTCGGATTCTGGGGAGACCGGGCCTACACGATTTATGAGTGAGTCGGAGCACTCTGGAAAACTTCCCAAAAACAAAAACAAGAAGAAAAATTATATTGGAACAATAAACATACAGACACTGATACAACCAGGAAAATTACATATTGTAACAGAAGAATTAAAGAAACTGAAAATCCAAATCCTAGCAGTACAAGAGACAAGGTTCCCCGATGATCAAACCACTGATTACAATGGCTTCAGAATCTTCAAAAGTGGAACTAATAGGAAAATTGGTAGAGGGGCGAACATGCTTGGTATGGCCTTTATTGTTGAAAAATCCGCCGTTAAATCTATAAAGTCTGTAAGAACCATTAACAACAGACTAATGCTTCTTAGGTTTAAAAATAAGAATAAAAACTACACCCTAATTAATGTCCATGCACCGTGCAACATTGAAAATAAGAAGAACCGAGAAGCTGTAGACAAATGCTGGGAACGATTAGAACTTGAAATCTCTAAAATACCAAGAAACGACGTCAAAGTACTTCTTGGAGATTTCAATGCACAGATTGGCAAAGAAAAAAAATTTAGGAAGACAGTTGGCTTATATCCAGCACACAGATTGACCAACAAAAACGGTATGACACTAATCCAACTCTGCCAACAGTTCAACATGAAAATCAGCTCAACCTCCTTCAACAAGAAACCTAGCAAACAAAAAACCTGGAGATCCCCTATAAACCAACTTGGAGAATTTCAGATCGACCATGTAGCCATCTCTTATGACTTCCAAAAAGA
Source organism: Schistocerca gregaria (assembly GCF_023897955.1). Lineage (NCBI taxonomy): Eukaryota > Metazoa > Arthropoda > Insecta > Orthoptera > Acrididae > Schistocerca > Schistocerca gregaria. The sequence continues at coordinate 305,803,270 of NC_064923.1, forward strand.
GATCAGAGATATCCAAGTTAAGAAAGGCACAAATATCGACTCTGATCACTACCTCACCAGGGTTCGAGTACAATTCACTCCAAGACGAAAAACACCGCAAACACCACCGGTAGTACCAAAATTTTATCTACAGAAACTAACAGAATCAGAAACAATAGAAACATGGGAAAATTCTCCTGCAAACAACTGGGAAAAATTCAAGACAAAAATTACAGAAATAGCCAAAGAAAAAATACCGTTACAGAAGAAACCCAAACATCCGTGGTGGAATATAAAATGTGAAAATGCCGTTGAATTACGCAAAAAAGCCTTCGAGAAATATAGCTCAAATAAGAATGAGGGGAATCACCAGAACTTTCTAGAAAAACGAAAGCTTTCGAATAAAATTATCAGACAAGAGAAGAGAAAATATGTAATCCAACAATTAGAATCAATAGTCACAGATTTTAAAAACTATAATACACATGGATTCTACAAAACTTTCGCAAACCAATTTAAAGGTTATAACCCTCAAAATGTTTGCTTCCGAAAACCAGATGGGAATTTAGCACTAAGCGATGAAGAAAACTGTGAAGTATTAGCCGAATATTTAGAAAAACTGCTAAACTGTCCAGAACCAACAGAAACCCTCCCAATATCCAACACCAAAGCCCCGCAGCAAAAAGATTCCTCACCGCCAACAGAAGAAGAAATTATCAAACACATAAAGAAACTAAAAACTAACAAAGCCTCCGGGGAGGATGGAATTGTAGCTGAATTTCTCAAAAATCTAGGGCCTAATTCAAGAAAGGAGCTAGTAGGAATTATTCAAAATATATGGGTCACCGAAGAAATCCCAGAAGATTGGAAGTGTGCCTTAGTACATCCATTACACAAAAAAGGGGATAAACACGATGTAAATAATTACAGAGGAATTTCTCTACTTCCTGTCACATATAAGATTTTATCGGCTCGTATTCTTGAAAGAACACAAGAAATGCTAGAACCCAAAATCTCAGATTTCCAAGCTGGGTTCAGGCCAAACAGATCATGCCCATAGCAAATTTTAAACCTAAGATTAATCACAAGAATAAGGAAGATGCGAGGCAAGCCTACAGTGTATGTCTTTGTCGACTTCAAGAAGGCATATGACTCAATCCACAGACCCACACTATTTAGGATTCTTGAGGAAAAAGGATTGGATCGGAAAATACAGAAAATCATTCAACAGACGTTAACAAATACAAAATCCAAAGTGAAATTTATGGGAAAACTTTCAAGACCATTTGAAATAAAAACTGCGGTTAGACAGGGTGATGGGTTGTCTCCTTTGTTGTTCAATGTAGTTCTGGATAGAGTCATGGAAGAATGGGAGAAGAAACTTGAAGAAGAAAAGTGCTGGAAACCAATTTCATTAGGAACCAAGAAACATAACCTAAGAATCCCCTACTTAGCCTTTGCAGACGATCTCGCAATAATGGCAGATTCTAGTGAGATGGCTATAAAACAGGTAGAAATTCTAAAAGAATGTGCAGAAAAAGTCGGCCTACAGATACCATTTGAAAAGACAGTGTTTACAACAACAAATTTAGAAATTTCCAAATTACAAACAAAATACGGAGAAATCAACAGAGTACCATACTTCAAATATCTTGGAGAAATTATCTCGGAAAAATTTGCACAACAAGAAAGAATACAAAAAGCTCGTAAAGGTTTAGGATTAGTGCAAAACCTCTATAATAAAAAATGTTTATCTTTAAATGCAAAAATTAGGCATTACAATACTGTCATTAAACCATCAATGTTATATTCCAGCGAAACCTTGGCACTAAACAGGAAAACTGATCTAGAAAATCTAAAGAAAGAAGAAAGAAAAATAATTAGAAAAATTTTGGGACCAAGATGGACCGAGAATGGATATAGATTAAAGAAAACATCAAAAATTGAAGAATATTCTAACATAGAGATAGACATGAGGAAAAGACGCCTTAAATTCTATGGCCACATAATGAGACTTCCTGAACACAGATTAACAAGAAGAATTGTAAAATACGTAGATTCTCTTGTTTATGGAAGGGAATGGATCCAAAAAGTTAAAAAAGATTTGGAATTAGCAAAAATTACTAAAGAAGAAATAGCTGCAAGGAACAATTTTAGAATAAAAGTTGAAAAGTGAGAGGTTAAACCAGAGACAAAAGCACCGAGAACCGGAACAAAATGGAGCGAAGAAAGAAGAACTAAATTTTCGCAAACAATGAAAATCTGGTGGGCAAATAAAAAGAACCAGAAGACCAAGAAGAACGGAAAGTGAACCAGCTTTACTTAGCGTCTTCCACATGGGAGCTTTACGACTAATAATAATAATAATAGTAATGACTATGTACATGAAAGTAAACATACTTTTCTTTTGTGAATGTCAGTCCTATTGTTAGTTGGGAATTTTCTCTTTATGTTCTTGCAGCTTGTGAGCTATTCTCATCGAGCAGAGACATAAGACGATAGAATGGTGTAAAAGAGATATATAAGAGGTAGATAGGTTAGAGCAAGAGAAATAGAATGGTAAAATTCGAAGCTGTGATGGAGAGGAGAAAGAAAGAGATGAGAGGGGCACAACAATGGTGGCTATACCGTCCCTAATATGTAAGTTTTGAGTTCCCTCTTGAATGTTGAGTAGTTCTGGATAAGACGCAGATCACAGGGGAGCGCGTTCCATAGTCGTATGGCTGAGATGGAGAATGACACTGAGAAAGATTTTGTTTTATGTAAAGGTACAGCCAAGATGATAGACGTATCCGATCTGGTATTGCGATTGTGGAATGATGATAGGTGTTTAATGTGAGAAGATAAGTATTGGGGGCACCAGTGGCTAAGAAATCGATGAAGTAAGCACATCGTGTGGAGATCGCGTGCCTAATGTGGGCGTATCCAACCTAGCTGGGAGTATGAAGGACTGATATGATCATACAACCGAATATTGCACACGTATCTAACGCAAGCATTCATCACTAGCTCGAGGCATCTAGAATTTTCACTATTTGTGCCGTGTTGAACTACATCACAGTAGTAAAGATTAGGCAAGACTAGTGTTTGGACTAATTTTTGTTTAACATGGGTTGGAAATATTTTTTTAAATTTTTGCATTGCATGTAGGGAGGTTCTGAAGAAACGCTTTCAAATTTGTTTCTCTGTAAATCTGCAGTGTAGTACATTGAACAGTCGGTCAATATTCTATTATGTTAGAGCATAAATTTGCGTAGTCCACATTTAGTTATTTTCTGCAAAAACAGTTGCTTCTGTTAGTCGAACAACACTTCATTTGAAGATATCCGGTAAAAAGAGTGTTTATTCTGTTAGTAGTACAGCATTTCAGTGCGTTAGTCCCGTTCATTGTGAAACTTCTTTGTTTGTATTGAAACTGCAGAATGAAACTGAATCTACTGCCTCGTTATTTATTTTTATCATTTCAACACTGACCTACAGAATTTTCTCTGACAAAGGCAACTCACACTTAACCTATTCGTTTATTACCTACAACACACAAGCCCAACGCAATCAGACTTCTCTGTAATGACGACATGATTTCAAAGAATTAACTCATAAGAATGGTCCTGTATTAGAAGAAATCCTAACAATAAGCCTTACATTTCATAAGTCACTTACCTCACAGAAAATCTTCAAAACACGAACTACAGCAATTACAGCAAGCAGAAACAGATTCTAACTGCAATACGCTCTAACTACTAGTAGGCATATGGTTAGCAAAAAAGAGATTTTGTTGAAGAGCAAACAATGTATATAGCAGATTTTACCTTAATCTTGTGACATCCAGTTTCCAAAATTATATAATCGTCAATAATTCAACTACCCAAACATTAGCAAATACATCACTCATCATTTTACAATGGATGTACTACCAACACTGAATCTCCATGAAGGACACACGTCCAACTCGTCCACTCGCTAACCGCTAACTGCAACTCTGTCCCAACAACAGAGTCTCTTACTGAGGGGGCAGAGCGCTGTCAGTGATGTTAATACATTCTGTAGCGCTGGCAACATACAAACGTAGAAAGAGGTTATTTACAATTGAACATGGTGGAATTTGTTTATTGTACAGTGACACCCTCACAAAAGGACACTAAATCATTCATTTAATGCTTGAAGTAGGTGCTCGAAATTTTCAGAGATCAATGTTAAGTGATTTACATCCTTAAGTTCCTTTAGTAAATTGTTTCCATAAGATATACTAATGCAAATACACTAAAGAGCCACAAACCTGGTACACCCGACTAATATCGAGTAGGGTCCCAGAGAGCACGCAAAAGTGCTGCAGTGCAACGTGGAATGGACTCGACTAACGTTTGAAGTTTTTCTGGTGGGAACTGACACCATGAATCCTAAAGGGTTGTCCATAAATCCGTAAGCGTACGGTTGGAGATCTCTTCTGAACAGCACGTTGCAAGGCATCCCAGATATGCTGAATAATGTTCATGTGTGGGTAGTTTGGTAGCCAGCGGAAGTGTTTGAACTCAGCCACTGTGTAGCAATTCTGGAGGTGTGGGGTGTCACAGTGTCCTGCTGGAATTGACCAAGTCCGCTGGAATGCACAATGGACATGAACGGATCCAGGTGATGTGTCGCCTGTCAGTCGTATCTAGATGTATCAAGGGTCCCATATCACTCCAACTGCACACGCCCCACACTAGTACAGAACCTCCACCAGCTTGAATAGTGCACTGCTGACATACAGAGTCCATGGATTCATGAGGTTGTATCCATACCCGTATACGTCTATCCACTAGATAAAATTTGAAACGAGACTCCTCCGACCAGGCAACATATTTCCAGTCATCAACAGTCCCATTCTGTGTTGACGGGACCAGGCGAAGTCTAAAGCTTTGTGTCGTGCAGTTATCAGGGGCACACGAGTGAGCCATCGGCTCCAAAAGCACATATCGATTATGTTTCGTTCAATGGTTCGCACAATGACATATGTTGAGGGCCCTTCACTGATATCTGCAGCAATTTGCGGAAGGGTTGCACTTCTGTCACGCTGAACAATTCTCTTCAGTCGTCGTTGGTCCCGTTCGTGCGAGATGTTCTTCCGGCCGCAGCGATGTTGGAGATTTGACGTTTTACCCGATTCCTGATATTCATGGTACACTTGTGAAATGGTTGTATTAGAAATTTTCACTTCTTCGTTACCTCGGAGAAGCTGTGACCCATCGCTTGTGCGTCAAGTATAATACCAAGTTCAAATAGACATAAATCTTGAAAGTTCCTGGCAGATTAAAACTGTGTGCCGGACCGAGACTCGAACTCGGGACCTTTGCCTTTCGGGGGCAAGTGCTCTACCAACTGAGCTACCCAAGCACGACTCACGCCCCGGCCTCACAGCTTTACTTCTGCCAGTACCTCGTCTCCGACCTTCCAAGCTTCACAGAAGCTCTCCTGCGAACCTTGCACAACTAGCACTCCTGAAAGAAGGTATTTGCAGAGACATGGCTTACCACAACCTGGGAGATGTATCCAGAATGATATTTTAACTCTGCAGCGGAGTGTGTGCTGATATGAAACTTTCTGGCAAATTAAAACTGTGTTCCGGACCGAGACTCGAACTCGTGACCTTTGTCTTGCCCGGCACACAGTTTTAATCTGCCAGGAAGTTTCATATCAACGCACACTCCACTGCAGAGTGAAAATCTCATTCTGGAGACATCCCTCAGGCTTATTCTGGCTTTCGTTGTCGCCGCGGTCGGGCGTGCTAGCTGGTTGCTCCGCATCGTCGGTGTCCTTGCAGTGTTTACTGTTTACAGTTGGGTGTTTCTGTGTTCCGAGTGATTCGCCTGTACACTCCTGGAAATGGAAAAAAGAACACATTGATACCGGTGTGTCAGACCCACGATACTTCCTCCGGACACTGCGAGAGGGTATGTACAAGCAATTATCACACGCACGGCATAGCGGACACACCAGGAACTGCGGTGTTGGCCGTCGAATGGCGCTAGCTGCGCAGCATTTGTGCACCGCCGCCGTCAGTGTCAGCCAGATTGCCGTGGCATACGGAGCTCCATCGCAGTCTTTAACACTGGTAGCATGCCGCGACAGCGTGGACGTGAACCGTATGTGCAGTTGACGGACTTTGAGCGAGGGCGTATAGTGGGCATGCGGGAGGCCGGGTGGACGTACCGCCGAATTGCTCAACACGTGGGACGTGAGGTATCCACAGTACATCGATGTTGTCGCCAGTGGTCGGCGGAAGGTGCACGTGCCCGTCGACCTGGGACCGGACCGCAGCGACGCACGGATGCACGCCAAGACCGTAGGATCCTACGGAGTGCCGTAGAGGTCCGCACCGCCACTTCCCAGCAAATTAGGGACACTGTTGCTCCTGGGGTATCGGCGAGGACCATTCGCAACCGTCTCCATGAAGCTGGGCTACGGTCCCGCACACCGTTAGGCCGTCTTCCGCTCACGCCCCAACATCGTGCAGCCCGCCTCCAGTGGTGTCGCGACAGGCGTGAATGGAGGGACGAATGGAGACGTGTCGTCTTCAGCGATGAGAGTCGCTTCTGCCTTGGTGCCATTGATGGTCGTATGCGTGTTTGGCGCCGTAGAGGTGAGCGCCACAATCAGGACTGCATACGACCAAGGCACACAGGGCCAACACCCGGCATCATGGTGGGGGGAGCGATCTCCTACACTGGCCGTACACCTCTGGTGATCGTCCGGGGGACACTGAATAGTGCACGGTACATCCAAACCGTCATCGAATCCATCGTTCTACCATTCCTAGACCGGCAAGGGAACTTGCTGTTCCAACAGGACAATGCACGTCCGCATGTATCCCGTGCCACCCAACGTGCTCTAGAAGGTGTAAGTCAACTACCCTGGCGAGCAAGATCTCCGGATCTGTCCCCCATTGAGCATGTTTGGGACTGGATGAAGCGTCGTCTCACGCGATCTGCACGTCGAGCACGAACGCTGGTCCAACTGAGGCGCCAGGTGGAAATGGCATGGCAAACCGTTCTGCAGGACTACACCCAGCATCTCTACGATCGTTTCCGTGGGAGACTAGCAGCCTGCATTGCTGCGAAAGGTGGATATACACTGTACTAGTGCCGACATTGTGCATGCTCTGTTGCCTGTGTCTATGTGCCTGTGGTTCTGTCAGTGTGATCATGTGATGTATCTGATCCCAGGAATGTGTGAATAAAGTTTTCCCTTCCTGGGACAATGAATTCACGGTGTTCTTATTTCAATTTCCAGGAGTGTATTTTAGTTTCTTGTGGTCGTCCTTTTCGTCAGCAACTTGCCGATATTTTACGGGATTCGGACTTGACCGGAATTCCTTCACCTGCAGTGCCATGTCTACCACCATCCGGAAAAACACTCTGGTTTTTGGCTTTCACAAGGGTACTCGCCGATTTCAACCGGCCGCCCTCGAGATTCATGACTGGCTCACCTAGGTAATAGGTATCACGTCTGATTCTGTGCACACCACCCAGATAGATTCTGATCGTTATTGCGTGTTTGTCAAGTTTCTCAGTCCAGTAACAGTTGATCGACTTTTTGAAAAAATCGGCAAACAAGTCCCTTTTGTACATCGCGACGTCACCACTAGTATGGTTACTGTAACACGTGCCGATACCTCTATTCAGACAGTTCGAGTACTTAACTTGCCCATAGAGATTGACAATGTTAGCCGGCCACGATAGCCGTGCGGTTCTAGGCGCTTCAGTCCAGAACCTCGGGACTGCTATGGTCGCAGCTCGAATCCTGCCTTGGGTATGGATGTATGTGATGTCCTTAGGTTACTTAGGTTTAAGTAGTTCTAAGTTCTAGGGGACTGATGACCTTAGAAGTTAAGTCCCATAGTGTTCAGAGCCATTTGAACCATTGACAATGCTAAAATTAAAGTTGCATTTTCTAAGTTTGGTGAGGCTAAAGAAATTGTCAACGAAAAGTGGTCGTCTCGCTACAAATTACAATGTTTCAATGGGATTAGATCTGTGGACATGGAAGTAAAAATGAACATCCCTTCTCACATCACGGTCGATGGTTATAAGGCTCATATTATATATTCTGGACAAGCCCCCACCTGCCATATCTGCAATGAAATAGGCCATCTTCGCCAGGACTGACCCCGCCGAGTTTTTGTCTTGAAAACACGAGGTAATGGCAGTAGATACTTCTGGTTCTTCTGCGCACCCTGATGTTGATGGTACCCAGGCAACTACCTCCGAGACCCCGGCCATACCGCTGATTCGTTTCCACCACTCGTAGGACGTCAAACTGCTGCGCCAGTTTGTCTTGAAAGTAAATCTCAGCAAAAGAAAAGGCCGCTGGAACACAGTGATGAGCATTCAGATGAGGAAGTATCTCACACGACTCCTGCAACCCGGAAACCAAAACCATCAATCGCGGAGGATTTAGTACCTGATGATGTTATGCGGGTCGACTTTGAAGCCAGTGCGGATGGACTTGAGGGGCTGCCGAACTCTGAGACGCCAGGTCATGAACAGGAACCTCTAATTTTGCGTGCCGCTCCCGAAGGACAACAGCTGCTACAACGCGCACACAGTGAGGAAGTGTTGGGTCAACAACGCGATATAGCTGACGCCCGGCAACCAGTTCCGGGCGGAAGTACAGAAGTGAAAGTGTTTACCAACCTGCCAGCTGCCGGTGGCAGTGCTGCGACAACGGCACCACCGCGACTCAAAGAATCCACATAAGCTTCGGGACCTCAAAACGCCTCACGACGAAGGCTCAATCCACAGCCAAATCTCTCCCTTCGTCGCAACAAGGGCAATTCCACTTCGTCGCAAGCGGATGTAGCACCCCGAAATATTATTTATGAAATTGTGAAGGAAGGATTCGGTGATGACAACAGCAAAGAACTCGGCGAAGCCCATCTCTCACAGCAGAACTTCCGTTGGTACAAGGTTTGTCCCGTGCTGTCGCCTACGGTTGCAAAGCTTCTTCGTGTTTCTTTCTGTCCTCTTATCCGGTTATGGTTCGCAGCATTCACTGTGTCGTTTTGCTTCAACCGGCCTATGATTCATAGTGTATCACTTGTTATGGTTTTTATTTAGCTTCTTGATCCAATAATACTCTCATGGCTGCTCACATTATTCCTTTTGTAATCCTGCAGCCGGCACTCTTGAGACCCATGCCATCGTTTTGTTATACTTTTACATCTCATTATCTATATGCTACAGGCCTACACTATCACCTCCCTTAAAATCAATAGGATTACATCAGAGTTAAAACTTGCTTTATGAAGACAATTTTTGTTTGACCCTGGTACGGATATTGCCCTTTTACAAGAGGTCGCAACATGGCAAATTAACATTCCCGGCTATGTTGCAATAATCAATTTCGCTCCTTAATTGAGTGATGGCACAGAGATTTTAGTCAGGGAAGGAATACCTCTAACCGATGTCGAAAAGTTAGACTCTGGACGGGGGATAGGCGTGAATATCATGGGCGTCAGTGTAATCAATCTGTATGCACCATCAGGAAGTGCACGGCGCGCTGACGTATTGCGGAGAGGCTCTACAAACTTGATCATTGCAGGCGATTTTAATTCTGTATTGCACCGTAAAAATCAATCCTCCAATTTCAATTACTCCCCTGAGTTAAACTTTCTTGTCGCCCAAATGAAACTGAGGGACGCGTGGGAAGTCCACAATCCCACGCTTGTGAAATACACGGACATTTCACATAATTCCAGCAGCAGGATTGATAGAATCTATACGTCGAGTCACATTGTGAGGAATTTGCTACAAGTGAAAATCACTCCAGTCAGCTTTTCTGATCACTGCAGTGTGAGTGCCTGCATAAACTTAGACCGACAACCAACTCACTGGTTTAGTAATCAGTGGAGCATGAATGTCTGCCTTTTAACAGACGACGGGCTCGAGGACGAATTAAAAAAAAAAGCTTGGGAAATTTTCTTGCGCTCTGTGCACAACTTTCCGAGTGTTTAGGGGTGGTGGACCCGCAAGGCGAAGCCCAAATTACGAAAGTAACTATATCTTATACTATAGAGAGATCTCGGGCAGTTCACCATACAATGGAATTTAACTACATGGTTTTACGGGACTTGTATGATCAGGCAGTTGGCTCAGACAGGCGATTGTCCAACATCAAGAAAATTAAAGCGACACGATTAAGATGAAAGAGAAAACAAAAATGTTCAAATGTGTGTGAAACCTTATGGGACTTAACTGCTAATGTCATCTGTCCCTAAGCTTACACACTACTTAAGCAAAATTATCCTAAGGACAAACACACACACACAATCCCGAGGGAGGACTCGAACCTCCACCGGCACCAGCCGCACCGTCCGTGACTGCAGCGCCTCAGACCGCACGGCTAATCCCGCGCGGCTAAAGAGAAAACAACTGGAGGGTCTTAAAATTAAGTCAAAAGCCAGATCTGTCAGCGAGGACGAAACGGCTGCGTTATATCATCTAATTAAACACGGCAAGAACCGACGACGGGTATTCATGGACGAACTTAGATCAGAAAACGGTACTGTCCTCACTGTGCAAAAACGAGATAATCAGAGAAATCCACAGGTGTTACAGTGCCCTGTGTGAGGCAGAAGCAACGCAAGAGAACGATTCGGATGACCTACTTGCGTTTACAACCTCCACAATTACGGCCGACAGCAACGCCAGCTTATTTTCGGCTTTGAAATAATTCGCGGCTCCCCTAAAAGGAAATCGCCGGGCCCTGATGGCCTCCCGGTCGAATTTTATCAACGATACTGGAGTGTGATAGGTGATAAGTTGACACAAGCCGTTAACGACGTCCTGAGGGGAATGTTTGTACCACCAGAACTTAAAGAATGTAAAATCGTGTTGATTCCTAAAAATAAGGAATGTAAAAAGATTAACAACTTCCCGCCGATTTCTCTTCTTAATTCCGATTATAAGATTATTTCGAGAGCTTTAAACAGACGAATGATGCCGTTGACAGCAACCATAATTGGGCAACAGCAAACTTGTGCTCATAAGCGATCAATATTTCAGGCTACAGCACAATATAGAGATTCGTCGCTCCTTCGTCTGCCAACACCATTAATTGCGGCCTCCTTTTTGTCGATCTTTATAAAGCATTTGATCGTGTCAGCCATAAATACCTGTTCGAAACGATTCGGAGGACGGGCTTCCGGCATGACTCCATCGCTCTCGTGCGCAATACGACCACTGGTCTGGCCGCCACGATCTCCGTCAACTGACAGCTCACAAGACCCATTACCATCGCAAGGGGTGTACCCAAAGGAAGAACCTTTCCATGTTGCTCTTTGTCATGTCACTAGCACCATTGCGGCGGCTAGTACAAGAGCACATGACGGGCAAAACGATCGCTGGGAAGAAAACTGCAGTTGGGGCATATGCTGATGATGTCGGCATCGTCGTGAGGAACGGGGAAGATGTGATTCAGCTGGAGGCAGACATCAGAAGCTATTGTTCCCCTTCTGGCGCAAAAATGAATGAAACTAAAAGCAAGTTTTAGAGCTCTAATTAGAGCATACACACACAACAAACACACTACATCAACAGTAGCAACACACATACATAATAGAGCAAAATGTCAAAGCACTCCACCGGCTAAATAAAGGACATAAAATGGATTTGCTTGAAGAACTGGAGATATATTCACATCATAGAAAATATGAAGATAAAATATTAAATGAAAAACTTGAAAGTGAATCATTGAATTTCTTCAGATGTTTCGATAATATACTTAAATAAAAATAGTAAAACATAAAAATAAACACAAATGTAAAATCAATATAAGTAATTCATGAGCCAACTTGTTAAGATAAATAACCTCTGTACAAAAGCATATCATAATCTGTGGAAGGCCTATAATGTTATCTTTGTGAACTACCTGTAAAAAGATCTTTGTAACTGTTTTGTTTATATAATATATTTTCGATGTGTAAGGTGTACACGTTGTGTGTGATGTTAAGTGTGCGTGAGACTCTACACAAATGGACCATTAGAAAACTGTAAGTACAAATTGTTCTCAAACTTTAGCCACTAACCTCACAGAAAGAAATGATACCCAACTGAAACCCGCGTTTCTTATGTATTACAGTAAAAGTCAACAAAATGAAGCAGACTCACACGCACTGACAACATCAAAAGAAATGGCTTAACACACATTAAAATAAAATAAAAAACGCACTTGACAATGGGAATTATTTCTCGAAACGGGTCGTGCGAATAGTAAAATAAAGAAAAAATCGTGACTGGTAGCAGAAGATTTATTTATTTATAAACAAACCTATTGTATCTACAGTCGCAGGCTTTCAAAAACCATTTATAATGGATGAAATCAGACTAACAATTTTTCATGGTTGTGCTATATAGTTGTGCAGTGCTTTGTCTGAGATAACACGGCCACTACGCGCTCAGTACGACTTTGAGGCACTGTAGACAGAAAACGGCAATTACCTCTCTTTCTCCCTCCCTCTACCTCATCGCTGCTTCTATGCAGACAAAAGAGCCTATTTCTCCACACTCGGGGACCAGGTTCTGCCCTGTTTTCTGCATCTTTATTATAGGTGTGCTGTGTACACTGTGGTTTTCCAAGATGACAACACCCGTGTTCACAGAGGTGCAAGAATACGTTCCTGCTTTAAGGAATGCTCAGACATCCCATTACTCCTCGATTGGCCCGCTGAATCACCCGATCATGGAATATTTCTAGAGCCATATAGAACATCATTGAAATGTAGCAATCAACTTACCTGCAGTTTTATAGAATTACAGGCTTATAATCCCGAATGAGATACTTCAGCTGGATATAACATGTCGGTAGGAACGTTGGACTCTATGTCGCCGAATTGTGCCCGTTATCAATGCTAGTGGTGGTATTGCATGATATTTGCGTGGTTTCTCCTCTCGATGACAAGGTTTTTGTCCCCTGTGTTTAGTTCTGGCGTCGTAAGTTAGAAATTGTGGGCTCCCGCAGGGGGCTCGAGATCTCGTAGATAACTTGTTCTGAGAAATGTCGCCAGACCGCAAGAGGAGCCCGTTAGCAGCGACCGTGTTCTCTTGGGGAACGCGGGTGTGGAGGCTGCGCTTTAACGCAACGTACAGAGCTGTGTTTGCGGCTCCAATTATGCGTCCAACTCTCACCGGAAGAGCTTGGGCGCCGTTACGACCTGGTGATGGGTGCCCTCCTTCCTGGTGCTCTCTCGTACGTTTTCCGCCAGTCTACTCAAGTGTAGTCTCTGAAAGCCACAACAGATGCGGATGCGAATTACATTTCCTGCTGACATTTCTACCTAAAACGTGATCATGTTGTCGGGCTGTAGCAGACGGACGGGCATAAATCAGACACACACCACGAAAGGACTTACCACTCACCTCGCGTCCTCTGTAGATGTATATCTTACACAAAAGACATTGCACGGTCATAGGTACGTTGATAGCACTCAGGTCGACTGTCACCTCGGCTGCTGGGAATGAGTGTTCAAACATTTTACGGGTGGCAAAACTTTTTTTATTGACATGAGAATTACTCATATCGAATGTGTACCACCTATCTTCATTGTCTGAATTAATTGCACACATTTAAAGTGAAACATGTGGCAAAGCTGTAATCGTGTGACTCTTACTCTAAAGTGCATCAAAGGGGTACATGAACCACAACATACTAAGTTCTCGTCGTCTATCCAGGTTAAACAGCACACAAAAAGAGGCCTAAACAAAATCTCTTGGTAATCGCCAACTTCAATAGTAAACCTTTGCGTGGATGGTGGGGTGCGTATGTCCGACTAAAGTAACATGCACTTTTGAGCATCGAGGCGTGTATGTCTTATATCTCTCTACTGACAGCAAGTAGTGAGATGCTTTTGGAACTTGGAGAAGATTATCTACGGACCATAGGGTGGATATATGGAAGAGATCAAATGGAGTGGCGTTTGTTTATAGATGTCACAGTTCATTTGTTTCGTGAAAATCAAATCGAATCGCCATCTTATCCATTCCAAGAATTTCTGAAATAACTACTTTTTGTTACACATCATAGACAGTGTTTTCAAACATTAATACACACCTCAGTAATTCTGACGGTTTGTACATACTTTGTATGTAGTGGGATTTAAGTACCCCGGGAAACTTAACAGAATTTAGAAACATTTTACGGGTGGCAAAACTTTTTTTATTGACATGAGAATTACTCATATCGAATGTGTACCACCTATCTTCATTGTCTGAATTAATTGCACACATTTAAAGTGAAACATGTGGCAAAGCTGTAATCGTGTGACTCTTACTCTAAAGTGCATCAAAGGGGTACATGAACCACAACATACTAAGTTCTCGTCGTCTATCCAGGTTAAACAGCACACAAAAAGAGGCCTAAACAAAATCTCTTGGTAATCGCCAACTTCAATAGTAAACCTTTGCGTGGTTGGTGGGGTGCGTATGTCCGACTAAAGTAACATGCACTTTTGAGCATCGAGGCGTGTATGTCTTATATCTCTCTACTGACAGCAAGTAGTGAGATGCTTTTGGAACTTGGAGAAGATTATCTACGGACCATAGGGTGGATATATGGAAGAGATCAAATGGAGTGGCGTTTGTTTATAGATGTCACAGTTCATTTGTTTCGTGAAAATCAAATCGAATCGCCATCTTATCCATTCCAAGAATTTCTGAAATAACTACTTTTTGTTACACATCATAGACAGTGTTTTCAAACATTAATACACACCTCAGTAATTCTGACGGTTTGTACATACTTTGTATGTAGTGGGATTTAAGTACCCCGGGAAACTTAACAGAATTTAGATAACATTGGCGTGTGGTACGAGGTGCATTCAAGTTCTAAGGCCTCCGATTTTTTTCTGATTAACTACTGACCCGAAATCGATGGAACTGGCGTAACTTCTCGACGTAATCGCCCTGCAGTCATACACATTTTTCACAACGCTGGCGCTATGATTCCATGGCAGCGGCGAAGGCTTCTTTAGGAGTGTGTTTTGACCACTGGAAAATCGCTGAGGCAATAGCAGCACGGCTGGTGAATGTGCGGCCACGGAGAGTGTCTTTCATTGTTGGAAAAAGTCAAAAGTCACTAGGAGCCAGGTCAGGTGAGTAGGGAGCATGAGGAATCACTTCAAAGTTGTTATCACGAAGAAACTGTTACGTAACGTTAGCTCGATGTGCGGGTGAAACAGCACAAGCGCAGCCCTTCCCAGACGTTTTTGTTGTAGTGCAGGAAGGAATTTGTTCTTCAACACATTTTCGTAAGATGCACCTGTTACCGTAGTGCCCTTTGGAACGCAATGGGTAAGGATTACGCCCTCGCTGTCCCAGAACACAGACACCGTTATTTTTTCAGCACTGTCGGTTACCCGAAATTTTTTTGGTGGCGGTGAATCTGTGTGCTTCCATTGAACTGACTGGCGCTTTGTTTCTCGATTGAAAAATGGCATCCACGTCTCATCAATTGTCACAGCCGACGAAAAGAAAGGCCCATTCCTGCTGTCGTTATGCGTCAACATTGCTTGGCAACATGCCACACGGGCAGCCATGTGGTCGTCCGTCAGCATTCGTGACACCCACCTGGATGACACTTTTCGCATTTTCAGGTTCGTCATGCAGAATTGTGTGCACAGAACCCACAGAAATGCCAACTTTGGAGGCGATCTGTTCAACAGTCATTTGGCGATCCCCCAAAACAATTCTCTCCACTTTCTCGATCATGTCGTCAGACCGGTTTGTGCGAGCCCGAGGTTGTTTCGGTTTGTTGTCTCACGATGTTCTGCCTTCATTAAACTGTCGCACCCACGAACGCACTATCGACACATCCATAACTCCATCACCACATGTCTCCTTCAACTGTCGATGAATTTCAATTGGTTTCACACCACGCAAATTCAGAAAACGAATGATTGCACGCTGTTCAAGTAAGGAAAACGTCGCCATTTTAAGTATTTAAAACAGTTCTCATTCTCGCCGCTGGCGGTAAAATTCCATCTGCCGTACGGTTCTGCCATCTCTAGGACGTATTGTCAATGAACGCGGCCTCATTTTAAAACAATGCGCATGTTCCTCTCTCTTTCCAGTCCGGAGAAAAAAAAATCGGAGGCCTTAGAACTTGAATGCACCTCGTATGTCAAAGTGATCTCAAATTGTTATGTAGAGAACTTGTGTGTGATATTTCATATTTTTCATTGTTAGGAGAATAAATGTGTTTTGGTACTGGTATTTTACATTTTTTGCATAATTGCCCACCTAATAACTTCATTTTAATATTAAAAACTTAACTCTGTAAATCTTAGGTTCACATGAAACATGGTTCTAGTCATGGGATACACACGTCTTACGTCACTGGTTTTCAAAATCAGCCAGCTTAAAATTTATTTGGTGGTGGCAGGATATTATTCAAGAAACACAATGATAGTTGTCGACCTTTTTTTCAAACATATACAAAACAAATTTTAACTATGAATCGGTTTACATGCCCTGAAATACTCTTCCAATTTTCTGACTTCGAGATGTCGGGGTATAGAGAAGTCTGGGCTTAAAGTGCAAGCTGCCAGAAAATATACGAGTGACGATATATTCTTCTTCATTTTATATTTCGCCGGTGATTCAGTGACTATTGTTAGCCGGGATCTTTTCAGATCAGCTCTGATCACATAGATATGGCTTGGCGCATATAAGCTACGTATGACGTGACAAGAGTTCGTACAAGACTGGTTTATAACAATAAAATCACGTGTTGTCAGTCTTCAGTGGCAGCGTAGGTCGAGCAGTTACAACATTATGAAACAGTTTTCATCCATTCAACACACTGCGAGTCTCCGTCACCGGCGGCTCATTAATCCTTCATCAGTGGTGTCATTAAAAAAAATTGCGAACTACGAGGATGGTTTGAAAAGTTCTCGGGTGCCACACCCGCCTTCTTCACCTGATATGGCTCTGTCAGACTTCGATCTCTTTCCAAAACTGAAAATTTTTGTTGCTGATCAAGGATTCACTTCAAACGAAGAATCGATAACCGGAGTTCAAAAATGGTTCAAATGGCTCTGAGCACTATGCGACTTAACATCTGTGGTCATCAGTCACCTAGAACTTAGAACTAATTAAACCTAACTAACCTAAGGACATCACACACATCCATGCCCGAGGCAGGATCCGAACCTGCGACCGTAGCAGTCGCGCGGTTCCGGACTGAGCGCCTAGAACCGCGAGACCACCGCGGCCGGCTAACCGGAGTTGACAACTATTTTGCAGGCCTGGAGGTTACTTATTTTCGAGATGCGATCAAGACTCCGGAACATTGTTGGACCAAGGGCATTAATCTACAAGAAGACTAAATTGAAAAATAAAAAAGTTTCAGTGATGTAAGTAAGTACTTTTTATCTCTTTCCTTCCGAGAACTGTTGATTGACGAGTCGCACGAGTCACTTCTTATCCCATCATATCCCACAAGTGTTCGATTGGGAACATGGTCGGAAAACGTGCTGGGCAGGATAGTTGCTACACCTTCTGCAGATCACATTGAGTTTCACAGGCAGTGTTTTGGGGAGCTTATTCTTTTCGGATAATACATCAACTTCCTGTTGTAAGAACGGCAAAAGAACCGTCTAACAACATTCTGGACTGGAATGCAGCTGTAGTGGAAGGAGTATATGAAAAGCTTATAGGAGAATAGGGGCTTGGGACAAGAAATGAGGGAGGAGAAAGACCAGTTGAGTTCTGTAATAAGTTTCCGCCAGTAATAGCTACTATTCTGTTCAAGAATCACAGGAGGAGGAGGTATACTTAAGAAAGGCAGGGGGATACGCGACGATTTGTTAGATTACGTAATGGTTAAACAGAGGTTCCGAGATCAAATACTGGATCGTAAGGCATACCCAGGAGCAGACATAGACTCAGATCACAATGTAGTAGTGATAAAGACTAGACTGAAGTTCAACACATTAGTCAGGAAGAATCGAAACATGAAGAAATGGGATACAAAGGTACTAAGAGATAACCAGAGGCGCTTAAAGTTCTCTAAGGTTATAGATACAACAGTACGGAATAACTTATTACGCAATTCTGTTGAAGAGGAATGGATATCTCTAAAAATGGCAGTCACAAAAGTTGGAAAGAAAAACATAGGTGCACAGTACTAACTGCGAAGAAACCATGGGTAACAGAAGAAATACTTCAGTTGATCGATGAAAGAAAGAAGTAGAGAATTGGTCAGGGAAATCCGCGAATACGGAAATACAACTCGGTGTGGAATGAAATGGACAGGAAATGCAGGAGACCTAAGAAGAAATGGCTGCAGAAAAAAGTGAAGAAAAAAAAAGAAATTATTATCGGAAGGACTGACACAGCATACAGGAAAGTCAGAAAAACCTTCTGTGTCGTTAAGAGCAAATGTGATAACATTAAGCGTGCGACAGGAATTCCACTGTTAAATGCAGAGGAGAGAGGGCGTAGGTGGAAAGAGTGCACTGAAAGCCTCTATGAGAGATGGGGGAGTCAGTATCTGGCTCATAATTTAAAATATCTTTGGAGGACTTACTATCAACTAATGCAGAAGGGATGGATAAAATTCCATCAGAATTTCGAAAATAATTGTGGCAAATGCCAACAAAACGACTATTCACTTTGGTGTATAGAATGTATGAATCTGGCAACTTTTCGACTTTCGGAAAAATATAATCCAAACAGTTACAAAGACTGCAAGAGCTGACAAGTGTGAGAATTATAGCACAATCACATTAACAGCTCAGGTATCCAAGCTGCTGACAAGAATAATATACAGACGAATGGTAAAGAAAATTGAGGATGTGGTAGATGACGATCAGTTTGCATAAAGAAAAGGTAAATGCACCAGAGAGGCAATTCTGATGTTGCAGTTGATAATGGATGATAGTCTAAAGAAAAATCAAAGGCAGGTTCGTAGATACGTCGACTTGGGAAAAGCGTTCGTCAATGTAAAATGGTGCAAGATGTTCGAACTTCTTGGAGAAAGGGGGTAAGCTATAGGGAGAGTTGGGTAATATACAACGTGTACAAGAGCCAAGAGGGAATAATAAGAGTGGACGACCAAGGACGAAACGCTAGCATTGAAAAGACTGTAAGACAGGAGTGTAGTCATTCGCCTCTACTGTTCAATCTACAAGAATTGTCCAGAAAGTAAGTTACCATTGGTCGCAAAATGGGCACCAGACGCAAACCCCATTGAAGCTTTGCACAGATATGTTGGGTAGTGTCAGTAGTATGACCGTCGATCGCATCAAGACGCTCGTTCCAGTTGTGAGCGCACTGTGAGCGAGTAAAGGTGCCTAGAACAACGATGTCCACCACCAAATAGGAGGACCTACTGAGAGGTTTCGCCTTAATGAATGCAGCCCACCTAACACAACTGTCACGCACTTCCTTCTTCATGGCAATTTCCAGCCGCACTCTGCAGGGGCAGTGAAGACGCTCCTGCAGCCTTTTCGATGGGAAGTGTTCGATCGCCCACAACACTCACATCAAACGCTGGATAAGAAGACAACACTTGAGCGCAGGCTAAGCGCTATAGGCCAGCGTAGAGAATTATCGAAAAGCACAGGCGGCTGCCTTCTATGATGTTGGTGTTGGAAATTTCGTATAACGCTCCGACAAATATCTAAGTCGGAACGGCGACTATGTAGAGAAGTACTTGGAAAGTATAGCTAAATCTTGCAAATAAAATGTTTCTGATTTTCACTGTGGTTTCCATTTAGCGGCCAATCTGAACTTACTTTTTGGACGACCCTCGTATACATAGAATGAGGAATGACGGAAATAAGAAAAGGTTAATGATTGGAATTAAAATTCAAGCGTGAAAGGATATCAACGACACAATTCTCTGATGACGCTGCCATCCTGAGTGAAAGTGAACAGTTTATGATCTGCTAAATGGAATGAACAGTCTACGGAGTACAGAATATGGACTGAGAATAAATCGAAGAAAGACGAAAGAAATGAGAAGGAGTAGAAGTGAGAAAACCGAGAAAATTAACATCAGGATTGATGGTCACGAAGTTTTTGAAGTTAAGGAATTCTGCTATCTAGTCAACAAAATAACCAGTGAGGGACGGTGCAATGAGGACGTCAAAAGCAGGTTAGCACTGCCCTAAAGAGAATTCCTGGCCAAGTCTACTAGTGACAAACATAGGCCTTAATTTGAGGAAGAAATTTCTGAGAATAGTGAGACATAGACTGTGGGGAAACCGGAACAGAAGAGAATCGAAGCATTTGAGATGTGGTGCTACAGACGAATGTTGAAAATTATGTTGGCTGATAGGGTAAGGAATGAGGAAGTTCTACTCAGAATCGGTGAGGAAAGGAGTATGGGGAAAACAATGATAAGGAGAAGGGACATAACCATAGGATATCTATTAAAACAACACGGTATGACTTCCGTATTACTAGAGGGAGCAGTAGAGGGCAAAAACCAATAACTGTAGAGGAAGACAGAAAATTTAATGCATATAGCAAATAATTGAGGACGTTGGCTACAAGTGGTACTCTGCGATGAAGAGGTTAGCACAGGAGAGGAATTTCGGACCAATCAGAAGAGTGGTGACCTAAAAAAAAAAAAAAGAACTCGTTCGAAATAGTTCGTGTTGACTTTTGACTTTTCTGAGCTCACAATTCCTCTTATCTTGGCTGTGGTAGCTGCACGATGTATCACAAACGCCCTTACAGTACAACCATAGTGCATCTGTGATGTGTGGCTGTCCCGAACCTCATCTACGGGTATGGGAATGTTCACGGCCCTGCTTATACCAGCATCGTTGCGCAAATGACTCAGAGCGTCCAACATGTGTGGCGATTCTCCGAAAGGGCTATCGCGTCACTCAGTCATTATTTGACCCCTTTCAAACTCGCGCAGTTGGCTGTATGTACCACGAGATCGTCTCCGTGGTATTGCTGCCTTCTTGCTTCATATGCTCCCACCACACTGAGCGTTGTGGCTGTGAACATTCCGCACTAAAGGGTAGAGCCAGGTGATGCTCTGGTAGTTACGCCACTACGGTATCTGTAGGCTGACAGTGATAAAATTATTATCAGTACATCTACTATCCCCCATGTGGCATATAAAAGATCCGCTCCAAGCACTGCTAAAATAAACAGATTTACTTTTATAATTGTTTCACTGATACATAAAATTTGTTTAGAAGCCGTATATTTTCTACGTGTTCCTGTTATTATAATGCGAGTCATGATTACGAAATACTGAAATTAACCAGTTTTTAGGTAATAAGGAAAAAAGTTACATGCCGACGGTGGAGAATAGCAGTTTGGATTTTGGAGATCTGTAGGAACACGCGAGGGAATACCGAAGTTACAGCTTATCTTACAAGATATTTTGAAGATGGGAAAACGTACAGACGTATATGATTTGCACTTTTAGGAGAAGCTTTTGACAGTGTTGACTGATCGCCTTCTTTGACATTTATCAGGGATAACATTCAGGAAGCGAAATTTGTCTACGCATTCTAAACAAAATCGCATTGCAATTGTAAGAGCTGAAAGCCAAAGAACATGAAAGAGAAGCAGTGGTCTAAAAGGGAGTGGGACAAGGTTGCAGTGTGCCCCTGATGCTATTCAATATGTACACTGAGCAACCTGGAAAGGACCAACGAGAAATTTCAGGGAGAAGAAATAAAGTTTGAGTTTTTGTGATGATTTTGTAATTCTGTCAGAGATAGCTTAGGACTTTTAAGATCAATTGAAAGGAGTGGATAGTTTCACTAACTAGTGCAATGCACGTCGGAAAGCCACGAATTGACACACTGATTTCTTTTTTTGTATGTCGGTGCTTATACGCCTGCGTATGAGTCACTCTGCGTTGCATATTTTCTGCTGCAACGCTCACAGAAGGAAACTTTTTCATGACCTCTTATATTAATTGATTGTGACTGAAGAAGGCAATAACTGCATCCTGGAGAAGATATTAAACCAACAAGCAGAGTTAAAAATTTGACGTCTTTCCTATGTGAGCCTATCACTTGCTCTAGTTTTTGGAGTGCGGCGTCCTGACTCAGATTTTTTCTCTTTTCTGTGAGGTTTCCACTTTCTGTATCTACAACCACACTGAGTCATGTAACACTTACATTAAACTGATTATGGAATATTCCTAATATGATGCAGTGTTTCACAGTATCTGCAGTACGAGTACAGGCATGAGTGGCAGTTCAGGTGTGGCGTTTTGCCTAACTTGGCACGGCTCCACCCACCCAGAAACAACGCAATCGAATACTATTGGCTGAGCAAAACTCCGCTATATAAACGTAGTACGAAAATTTGCTTCGCTGTGATTGGCGGAAACGCTCGAGCCAGAAACTTCCTTGTGTCAGCAGCAACTTCAAGTTCATTGTTGGTCTGTTAGTGAGGACCGCAGTGTACAGTCGTATCTGTGGTGTCTCTAGGCAAATGTGTTTAGTGCCTTGGGAAATATCGTTGCTGTGGAGTGTCTAGTGGAGACAGAGACTCGCCACTATGGTGACGCTGACAATTGTTGCAAATCAGTATAGTGGCGATCATAAAGTTTCTGTTCGCTGGCCGTACACTCCAGAGTCAGTATGCCAATCAGTTAATATCACGGTGAGCTTTGAGGCAATCACCCCACCGACGCACCTGGTTGAAGAAACCCATTTCGTAAAATAACTTGTCCTGCTGCTTGAAAAAGCCCTAACTGCCTGCAGTACACTCTTGTCAGATAGGAATAATCGACCCCTCAACTGAAGGCGTGAAAATCACATGGGGAGAGATAAGTAGCGCGGGTGCTTGAGTGCCCCCCCCCCCCCCCCTCTTGAGTTAGCGTAACTTTCGCTTTACGACTTTTTCGATATGGGGACCTTCGTTATCAAGAGTCAGAAACAGGAATTGTCGCACCGTTCCACAATGGTCGCTATCGACAGACATACTGCCCCATACATATCATTCATTCTCCGACGGATATGTAGCGGTGTTTGTCCTTCGGCAACAAGCAAAATATACCAGCACACTGGTCCTGTTTGGACGCATTTGGTTACAAAGTCGCCGTACTTCACGTTTCCGCTTTTACTGCACGCACATCGGAAAGTCAGGAATTGACACACTTAACTCTTTGCCTACATTTGGAAGCATGTAAATCTGCATCTGAGTCGCTCTAAGTTGCATATTGTCTGCAGCAACGCCCACAGATGGAAACCTTTTCGTAGCCCCTTATATCAATTCTTCATTAATTAGAATATCAGGACGACGAGCAAAGTAAGTTATCACAGTTGTGATGGCAGATTGACAATTGATATAGAAAATAGCATTATTAAACGTGTCGTGATCGGATGCAGATGTGTCGACCAAAGCTAATCGATGGCGCATAGAATAAGTTGCCACTGAAGCATCCTCAAGGACTATCATCCATACATATTATAGGAATGTATTTATGTGTTTGTGTGTATGTATGTTCCGCATATCCTCCTAAACCGATGGTTCGATTTCAACCAAACTTGGTACACATATACTTTACTGTCAGGCACGATGCGCTGTGAGGGTAAGAACCACCTACCTGTCAAAGGGTTGGGTGTGAAGAAGTAATTTAGCCCGCGACGTGTGAGTTTCCAGACTTAAGTCACTCAATATTTGAGAATGAGAGCACTTAGCGACTTGCAACAAACTTCACACATAATTTCAAACCTTTACGAATTTTTTTCTCCCCGACAACCCCTGCAAAATGTTAAAAACAAAAGTTTATTGCGCTCTATTTTTCCGCCTCTCATGCAGTAAATGTACCTCATCAGGCACGATTTTATAATTTATTACTTCTTTACCAGTAACTATATGCGAGACATATTTTTCAGACAGTGTGCACATATAGTACTGAATGTAACTGCTGAATTATATCCCTGTACGACACATAGTTAAGGGATGTGACGCCATAAACATTGAGGACAAGGCCAGGTGCTGTGTGGTACGGGCGTGGACGCATAGCTTTAAATAAACACGTGGGCAACGCCCGGCTTTCCTACTAGTATTACTATAAAGTGCGGTTAGGCATTATTGGATTAATGTACCAACTAGTGACCAGTGTGGCTGTAATCAAAGGGAGCAGATATAAATTTCGAACACGGTGCTATGGTAAGCCTTACAGACTGTAATAAAAGATGATATCCCTAAACATATGTGATACGCTCTTTACTACAGACTAGCTGCTCACTTTCCTACAATTTTAATTTAAGAGCACTACAGCGTCTCACCGCAGCCACGACCTGATGCTGTCATTTACTGCGAAAGGAAAATCTTTGGAAGGTGTTTGTCTGTTACAAGCGGACACACGGGAGTACAACTTGTCAACACGAGGCGAGTGTTGTAAGAACAAACGTCCCTTCACAGAATTTTGATGTTACTTATTTAAATCTTTATTTATCCTTCAACAACCAATGATGTTCCATCTTCTTAATTTTATTAGAAAAAGTGATTGTTTATTAATGAAAACTCAGACTATCAAAATTTTATGTTATGTTAGCTGGTTTTCGTCTTGATAGGACGTCGTGAGACAGTGAATAACTACTTGCTAAATACTACGCTTGCTGCTGATGACTAACAGTTTAAATAAGGGATGGGGCTGAGAAAAGTTGCACAATTGATATAATTTAATAATGGGTTATATTTGTTCTATAACTAAACGGAACTTGTGACTAATTTACGAATAATGTATAAATTTCACACAAATAAATATTACATATTAGACATTACACATAGCATTAGAAAAATGTACTTCTTGCAAACGCTACAATACAAAAAAAAAATACAGTACGAAATGGAGAAGCCAGATGTGACAAACAGTGTCAGAAATTGTAGACGGAGATAAGCTGGAGCTTTAGAGAGAGAAAGTGCAAAATAAATTTTGTTTAAAATTGAGGGCAGTATGCAAGTTGTTTGATGATTTCAGAACTTTGAAATGGAATAAGTTTTTGTCTTTTATTTACAAAAAGGAAGACATGAGACTAGCCAGTTCTGCACATCAACTTTGTTTTCAATTTTTTAATTTTAATATTTATTTGTCTAACATGCTAAGGAGTCAGCTTCACCATGTACGTATGCTATTTGCTGTTACAAGCAACTCTCCATATTTAATTGAGGCGCTTATTATAAAAACTGAATAAGTTCAAAATTGTCATTTTTTAAGAATTACAAAAAAACCTTTCCACCATTTACACTGAAGCATGAAAAGTGCCAGAATAATATTCAAAGTATCGTTTTTAAGTGGGTGGTCTACAGTTTAATCTTATAGAGCATTTTTTTCTTTTGACTTGTCCGGCATTGGCAGAAAACTGAAAAAAAGAAAGAGCTCTTTTTCACTGGACGAATTTATTGTGTTTTCAGAATGTTGTCCGAGAGTACGCCACACGTTACAGTGCTACTCTGGGGTCTGCACGTCTGCGCTTGGTTATTCCATGAAAACTATGGAAAGCTACTTTACAAATTGGAATATCCCTCCGCTCAATTTTCAACTTGTAAGAAAAAGCAGCTACACGTTTACGACGTCTTTCTTCGTCTGTTATCCTAGAATACTTCCTCTGACAGTGGCCCACACTAATCAGTCTAGCAAGATGAGAATAGAAAACCTACGAATCCTGGACTTGACCGGCTTTTTTTAAAAATATCGTGGGGCGAGTCGGCTTTTTGTAGAAGAGAATCATTTTGATATCGACATTTCTTTGGATTTGTATGGCTTTTACCAAAACATATTCTGCCGTGAAATAGATGAGATGAGGAGGAAGGCGGTATTATCTCAAAAAGTCTGATTTTTGGCTTGTCCTGTTTTTGTAGTAAGTTCCTCAATTGCGACAACCTGTCATAGTTTAGTTACAAACTATCTAATCGTAGAATGATTAAAACTTTTAATCTCTTTGTGCACGATTCAATCTTTAGTTTAAAAAGTCGTGATATGTCTCGATTGCGCTGCCATGTATGACTTTTATTTTGAGAGTTTCTGTCAATTATCTTTACCAAGCTTCTTGACGCTGCTCATTTACTGTTCGGTGTTAGCTTCCTCAACGATAAATAGATTTCCCAGGCACGGCTTAGGTCCTTGGGTTGCACTGATAAATATGAAACTGTTATCCCAAGCAGTGACGAAAGACTCCAGCAACAAAATGTAAATGACTTGTAAGAAGGCGAAATAGAGGTGCGTATTAGTTTGAGTCAAATCAACACAGAAGTTTACAATTACAATGCTTTGATAGTGGCAGTAGGCAGCTATGATAAATGTTTCCATAAAGCTGTTAAGCAATATGAAACGTTCTTATGAAGAGTTATAGGGGTCGCGTAATACAAGACCTTTGAAACCTCTAGAATCTGGTTGGCACATTATAAAGAGTCAAATAACTTTTTTATGTGCAATATGGAATAAGATAATTGGAGGTGACAGGAATGGACACCTTTCTTCATAAAATGAAATGAAATAAAATAAAACATCAGTATGATTTTTCTAGTGCAAGATTCTGAAGAATATTCATCTCGTTAATTAAATATCGATATCAAGTTTTGATTTCCATCTACTACAGATTCGCTGATTTAACACATTCATGGGGAGGTATTAGTCTTTTCGAACATTCTAGCTACATTTATAGTTTTACAGAAGGGGTTTTGGAATGGAAAGTGCAACAAAATGTTTGACATACTTGGGTAACAGCGGATAATGTTGATATAAGGACACACAAAAACTGCAGTACCTAAAAAATGGAGTGGGGCAAAGGAAAGTGGAAAGTCGCAGAAAATTACGAAAGAACGGCTTCACCTTATGAATTGCATAAGGCAAGGTTATAGCTCAGTGCCACTATTGTCTTTACTATGTGTGGAACAAGGAACCAAAGCAGCAAAATGTGATATCAGTAAAGAGTCAAAAGAGGTTCGACAACTGATACCGACGCAACAGTACAACTTCTGACCGAGGGAAGGAAGAGTTTGAAGAACAATTGAAAGGAACGGGAAATCTACGACGGTTGGAACCTTAATAGTAGCAACTATTTATCTAGAGCTTGTACAAAATAGATACGTGTTTCAAAGTTTTACTGACCTTCAAAGTAGTCACCAGCATTGTGTATAACCCGTTGCAGCTTTGTGGAAGTTGCAGAATACCCTTATAAGTGTCAGTTGTGTTGACAGTTCCAGCGGCGCGGACTATCACCCGACGAATTTGTAGCAGTTCTGAAGCGAAAGCTGTGAAGTGTTTCTTTCAGTTTAGAAGTCGAGTTGAACTCACGAGGGCTTGAGTCAGGGGAGTGCAGTAGGTGGTATAGCACTTAGCAGTCCCATCAGTCAAACAAACCACTAACAGCTTGCAAAGTACGTGCTTGAGCATTGTCCTGCCAAATGGAGGTCAGGTCCTGCAAAAAGTGTCCTCATGCCTGTATCTATGATGTTCAGTTTTGGAATACAACCTACGACCAGTTTAGAAACAGAAGTGATGACACTTTTTGCAGGACTTGACCATCATTTTGCAGGACAATGCTCCAGCACGTACAGTGCAAGCTGTTACTGATTTGTTTGACTGATGGGGCTGCTAAGTGCTATACCACCTACTGCACTCCCCTGACTTAAGCCCTCGTGAGTTCAACTCGATTTCTAAACTGAAGGAAACACTTCACGGCGTTCGCTTCAGAACTTCTACAAATTCGTCGAGCAAGAGACCGCGCCGCTCAAGCTGTCAACACAACTGGCACTGCTAAGATGGTTCAAATGGCTCTAAGCACTACGGGACTTAACATCCGATTCGAACCTGCGACCGTAGCAGTAGCACTGTTCTGGACTGAAGCGCCTAGAACCAACCGATCGTCCACAGCGGCCGGTGGCACTGCTAAGAGTATCCTACAACTTCCACATCGCTGGCAACGGGTTATACACAATGCTGGTGACTACGTTGAAGGTTAGTAAGTCTTTGAGACACGTATGTATTTTGTTCGAGATGCAAATAAATAGTTGCCTCTATTAATGTTCCAACCCCCGTATTTAGCAAGGAATTTCGAATAAGAGAAAATTAAACGAAAGTAATCAATAAAATACAGGGTAAATAGCAATTCGATAAATATTAAAACCTGTGAAGACTCAGATGGTAATGGAAAAACCCTTCTAAATAGTTGAAGTAAGGCTACACAGCAAGACTAAAGCAAGGATGATATTAAAAGGCTCAATGACGTAGGTGAAAAAGTAAACGACAGCTATTGATATGAAACATAGAAATTGAATTGAGAAAACAAAGTCTGAAATGTTACATCTATATGGAACAGAAACGTAAAAAGCAGGAAAAACGGAAATACACCAGGAACAACTGAATACAGGCCTATGGAGGTATATCAAGAAATAAATTTGGGAAGAATGAACATTAGTCTGGGAGAGCGAAAGAGAGGGGGAAGAGGTCCACTTCTTATAAAGGCGTTTTGAGATAGGCTAAATCGATAAAACAGAGTTTAGTTAATATGGTATGTGAAATGTCCAAGGTTGTAGAGAGAGCAAAAATGGCACTACGCTGCACAGATAATTGAAGAGTTACGTGTAAGAGGACTGACAAGAACATGGGAAAGGCTCAAGGAAGGAAAAATGAGCGGTCTCAGGCATTTTATGACCGCCTTCTCGTTTCTGATTCCTCATGCAACGACACCTTAAATGGAATATTAATCAAAATTTGCGTCATTTTTGTGTGCTTATCCGTATCACAAGCGATACTGATTGGTTTCGTCAGTGGTATTATCATATTATATAAGACTCTATGTCGTGTGGTTAGTGAGGAATACATTAAAATTATTTGCCGTTCGCGGTACACTGTTTGTATGTGATGTTGATAGCCGTGCAATATTAATTAACTGTGAACTAACTGCTCATAGGTGCATGCACTATGACGCAATGACAATGAAGCTGTATTACGCATTTGTCTGCACTTTTCTTGGTGATGATCTGTCAAAAGCCCGAGACCCAGGCGATGAACTTTCAGTTACCTTCACAGAAAAATGTTATTCCGTAGTCGTCTCCACTACAGTTCGTCCAGTAACAAATATTAGCAAATGAAATTAATTATGTTAGTTACCGATACTGCACGGGATAGGAACCGCTTCTCCCAAACGAAATCTATTCATGCTTACGATATAAACTACTGGCCATTAAAATTGCTACACTACAAAGATGAAGTGCTACAGACGCGAAATTTAACCGACACGAAGAAGATGCTGTGATATGCAAATGATTACCTTTTCAGAGCATTCACACAAGGTTGGCGACGATGGCGACACCCACAATGTGCTGATATGAGGAAATTTTCCAACCGAGTTCTCATACACAAACGGCAGTTGACCTGCGTTGCCTGGTGAAACGTTGTTGTGATGCGTCGTGTAAGGAGGAGAAATTCCTACCATCACGTTTCCGACTTCGATAAAGGTCAGATTGTAGCCTATCGCGGTTGCAGTTTATCGTATCGCGACATTGCTGCTCGCACTGGTCGAGATCCAATCACTGTTAGCAGAATATGGAATCGGTGGGTTTAGGAGGGTAATACGCAACCCCGTGCTGGATCCTAACGGCCTCGTATCACTAGCAGTCGACATGACAGACATCTTAACCGTACGGCTGTAACGAATCGTACAGCCGCGTCTCTATTCCTGAGTAAACAGATGGGGACGTTTGCAAGACAACAACCATCTGCACGAACAGTTCGACGACGTTTGCAGCAGCATGGACTATCTGCTAGGAGACCATGGCTGCGGTTACCCTTGACGCTACATCACAAACAGGAGCGCCTGTGATGGTGCACTCAACGACGAACCTGGGTGCACGAATGGCAAAACGTCATTTTTTCGGATGAAGCCAGGTTCTGTTTACAGCATGATGATCGTCGCATCCGTGTTTGGCGACATCGCGGTGAACGCACATAGGAAGCGTGTATTCGTCATCGCCATACTGGCGTATCACGCTGCGTGATGGTTGGGGTTATGATTACACCCCTCGGTCGCCTCTTGTTCGCATTGACGGCACTCTGAAGACTGGACGTAACATTTCAGATGTGTTACGACCCGTGGCTCTGCCGTTATTTCGATCCCTGCGAAACCCTATATTTCAGTGGGATAATGAACTACAGCATGTTGCAGGTCCTGTACGGGCCTTTCTGGATACAGAAAATGTTCGACTGCTGCCCTGACCAGCACATTCTCCAGATCTCTCTCCAACAGAAAACGTCTGGTCAATGGTGGCCGATCAACTGGCTCGTCACAATACGCCAGTCACTACTCCTGATGAAGTGTGGTATCGTGTTGAAGTTTCACGGGCAGCTGTACCTGTACACGCCATCCAAGCTCTGTTTGACTCAATGCTGAGGCGTATCAAGGCCGTTATTACGGCTAGAGGTGGTTGTTCTGGGTACTGATTTCTCAGGATCTATGCACCCAAATTGCGTGAAAATGTAATCACATGTCAGTTCTAGTATAAAATATTTGTACAATGAATACCCGTTTATCATCTGCATTTCTTCTTGGTGTAGCAATTATAATGGCCAGTAGTGTACACAAACCATATACCATAAGCAAATATCTGATTGCTTCTTCTACGCATGTACCAGTTATGCAGTTGTATGAATCAATATTCCAATTGCTGTCCTCTAGTCAGTTATCAATTCTTGCGTATGAATCTTCATATAAACATTTGCTATTGGCCAATACAAAATACTGGCCTTCATTCGTGGGATGTTTATACGCGAAACTGCAATTTTATGTACTTTTGTCCTTGGTGTAGAGTTCTGTTGTCCTTATTATTTTGGTTGTGCGCAAATACATGACCTATCTAATCTCACGCTTCCGGGAGTGATGGCAGAATGACACTTCAAAAATTTAGAATGGTGTCAATGATTTTTAGAATTTGTCCTTTGCTACTCCTGAAGTAACTTACGCGAATATCGATAACTCTTCAGCCAAGATGACATGCTGCATCTTTTCTACGAAGAAATAGTCATTTTAGTTAATAGTCTGATACCTCATGTGATCGTAAAATCAGCGAAATTTATAATTAGGGTAATCCGCAGCGGGAGGTATGCTTTCCTGAAAAATAAGCATTAAACAGCTGTTTTATGATCCTTTAGTAGTACTACCAGTTGCACAACGTTAAAGTACCAACTCACACAGAAGAATAGCACATGAGGGAATTAAGAACAATAATAAAATATAAAATTATAAACAAAGGTAAGAAGCCTTTTACATTATGTTTTTGGATTTAAGGATAATATTACAGGACTCAACAGTTGAATGTTGTACATATATAGAAAGACACTTAATTCATATCTTGTTATTCATTGTACTTCCGATCATTATATGACATACGAAATGGCGGCCTTCCAACCATTCTTCCAGAATGTAAGCTTACGTAATGATACTTCCCAAAAATGATATCACGCTATCTACTATATCGCTTACAGTATATCGATTCAGATTTTGCAGCAACATCAAAGAAGATATTTTTAAAAGATTCCGTCCATCCTCTCTCAGTAGGTATTCAATGACGGTGACAAGTACTGACGAAGGTAAATATGAGATTAGTTACAACAGTTTTCCATACGTTGGAAAGATATCTGATAAGATCGGTTCTATTTTTAAAAAGAAACATATAACCCACGCGTTTTTCATTCCTAGTAAGGTAGGAGGCTTGGATAGAGCCAAATATTCTGGATTGGTGTATTGCTAATTCACTGTGACAACTGCCCGATGCAGTACATAGGACAGACCGTTAGGAGTTTCGATATCAGATTCCGAGAACACCTTAATCTGATAAATTCCAGATCAGTGTTAAGTATCCATTTACGAGAACAGAACGACGCTGTCTCCAATTTGTCAAATAACTTTAAAATCTTACAACGCCATACCAAAGCACATATTTTACATATATGTGGAGAAATTGAGATTCTACCGAGTACGAAATGTCATACGGATTGTATGCTAAGTAGCCAAACTAAGTAGAAGCATTATAATGTACTCTCTCTTTTGATTGTCTCCAGCGTAATTAATTGAGCCTTGTTACATTTCCGTAGTCATTTTACTATACCTTCATTCTAACACTATATATCTATTGTGAGAACGTCCTTAAAAATATTCATACTATTTTGATCTTCAAGCAGGCCGTCCGTCTCTTCGGGGTAGAGCCATGCCTGCCTGTTTCCCTGTTACTTACCTATACTGTCAGTACCCTGCTGGCACCCGCCCGTAACGGTTCTCACAGACGTGTACAATATCCATTAAGACTTGTAAAATAACAAGTCTTATTTTACCTCTGTTTACTGTTTCTATACTCATTCTAGTTTTCTGCGACCCCCTTCGATGCTTTTCACTACGTCTTTTATTACGATTACTATTTAATTTAGTTTCCATTCATGAGCACCCCTCCCCTCCTTTTCCTGGTTTCGAAGTTTTATTGCTCTTTGTGGAGCCGACTTCCTTCATTTGGCCTGTTCTTTTGACTTTCGTCACTATTTTGACGAATTATTACAGTCTGACTGGGAGTGAAGGGATGTCCAATCCGTTCAACTTTTGCCAATAATAGATCTGAAAATAAGTAAATCGATTTCTATATTTAAATTTCCTTCAGTCAGTTACGTTCTTTGTGTATGAAGTTATGTTCTTCTCCCTTAGGTGCTTGCCGTTCTAAAACAATTTACTATAACATTTTTTTAAATTCTTAATTCTCTCATGTGCTATGCTTCTTTATTTAGACGAACGTGAAGACGTAACTCTAATCTTGTGAATGTGGTAGTACTTCTACAGGATCATACAACAGTTCTTTGCAGTTTACTTTTCAAGAATGATCATAAAAAGATAAAATATTTGACGCGCAGCCCGAAACCGCTCCATTCTCCAAAGTGGACGACAAACTTTCGTCGCTGCAGCACTAGGAGAGGGAGGATCACTGGCCCATCGCTCCGGCCGTCTTTTACTCCTAGGGAAGATAACCGATGATCATTTGATAGCAGGCTGAATGGATCTGGGACGTCCTGAAATGATCACTCCGGCCACCATAAGGCTGTACTTTTCTGAAGACTAGAAATATTAATCTGTCCGCCTTGATCCATGACTTTCAGAATGTCTTTCAAAAAGAGCGTTAGTTGGGTTTCGTTAAGATTGACGATTGCGAAATGCATGTTGGTGTAACGGTACGTCACATAAATGGACATTTGGAGAAAGGGAAAAGATGTCTTTGTTATGAGACGTGTGAACCACAAATTATCTAAAGACCAAGTACGTCTGCGCGATGTGTGACAAATAGTGTAAAATGTAAATTATTATTATTAAAACTCACAAATATCGATGTAATTAACAAAGAAAAGTTTTTTTTGTATAATATTTGTGTAACATAGGCCATGAAGATCAGAGACAATGTACTCTCCTATTTTTGTTTTGTCTAGCGGTATGCCACCATTATATCACTGTCTGATAATTAATGTAAGTTTTTTCAGCATCTTAGGAAAATATAACAGAAATTGTTATTAGAAAGTGTGTATTATTGACTTAGTTCTCACCTCTCATGGTCGCAACCATTAACTATCATTAACCAAGTTTCTTCAGAAGTTAGAGTTGCGGGGAGCTCTGCTTCCCTAGAAGCTTTTGGTAGGCCACTACGCTGACGATCATTTATAATTTATAATTCATGTTATAATATTAAATGAAAATGCGAGAGACTTCTCAATTTTGATCTTTCATTAACTTCAAAGTTAAAGAGAGTAGTGAAAGATTTCATTTACTAAAATTTACAGCACTGAATGAGTTCAGTATGATAAATGAAAAACACCAGTTTGCTTTTGTTCTACAATATTACTTTTATTGTTAACCGGTTTTCGGCTTATAAAGCCATCTTCAGACATTTACTAAGCATTTTGGTGATAATACTGCACTTTGAGGCATCCGATGTCCGTAAGAATGTTCGGCGGTAAAAGTTAATTAAAAGTCTCATGCTAGACCACGATATTTAAAGACACCCCAGCCAACAAATCATAAACAATAATATATACAATATGCGAGTATAATATAATCACTGTAAATATATTATACCGTGATATTGGTTGGCTTAGATGTCAATCTGTTCCAGATACCTCACTACGTTTCAGTTGAGAATATATTACGTTCTACAGTAGATGGATATCAATAATATTAGACACTTAATTTCTTTTTCTCATTTTTTATTTTTATTAGCTTTCTGCATCAGTTCGTAGAGTTTTTGGCTTGCATGTCGGTGTTCTGGTTGCTATGGGCTTATTTACCAATCGTTTTTTTTAATAGTGCTTCACTATTGCTATTTGAGTCTACACAGTGTCATCCTATCGTGTGCAGATAGCGAGTGAAGCTGCGGACGCTAGAAAATGGACTGCCAAGTGAAGAAATGATTTACGACATATTCTTCTCTTTGATTTCAATGGAGCGCTGACAGCTGCGGAGGTTGCCAGAAACGCTTGCGTCGTGTCTGGGGATAATGCCTCCCGACAGAGCTCGGTAAGAGAAGAGTTCTCTCATCTTAAGGACGATCGTTTTCACAGTAGTCGCTCTCCACGTTCAGAATGACCCTCGGGATGATGAAGATCGTTTAAGCGCATTAATCCACGATGATCCATATCAGTGTACTCGAGAGCCTGGAAACGTGGTGAACTGTGCGACATTTGCATGGAATGGCGAACGTTCAAGAATCGGGTGTATTGGTACCGCATGCTCTAAGCCAATGAATCCTCTCTGCTTGCTCGTCATTGTTTGGTTCGTGAACGACACGGACCGTTCGTAGCCTGTATCGGTGCTGGTGACGAGAAATGAGGTCTTTTATTTAAGTTAGAATAAACAGCCAAGATCGCAATAATATTCGCTTATAAACCGATTTCGGCTTAGTTAAAAGCTATCTTCACAATTTTTGGCCCCCTACAACAGAAGAGCCTACAGCATCAGCGATACGGGGTCAAAAATTCTGAAGATAGCTTTTAAATAAGCAGAACGGGTAAAAAAGCGAATGTTGGCTGTCCATTCTAACTTAAATATACCACCAGGTCACCGTTCCCCATAGATTATGTTGTCTAAATTTATAGAAGTTCAAATGGTTGAAATGGCTTTAAGCACTATGAGACTTAACATCTGAGGTCATTCCTCCCATAGGCTTAGAACTACTTAAACCTAAACAGATTACACACATCCATTTCCGAAGCAGGATTCGAACCTGCGACAGTAGCAACAACGCGGTTCCAGAGTGAAGCGGCTAAGAACCGTTCGGCCACAGCGACCGGCTTTATGGAAGTCTTTAATGCTAACATAAGGCAAAGAAAGAAAGTGATGAACCCAAACAAAGCGGTAACTCCCCGTACAAAGCCTACATGTACATGGATGCGCTGCAAATCACATTTAAGTGCCTGGCATCCTCAAAAAAATAATGGTATGCGACTGGTGGAACAGCGCGATGTGGTGTGCTGTGAATTGCCGCGAAATCTAACCATCATGGCAGACATTTACTGTCAAAAACTGACATGTCTTGCAGATGCAACCCAAGAACAACGACCAGGAAGATTGCGTGAAATGATTCTGTTGTTGTTATTGTGCCCTTCAGTCCTGAGACTGGTTTGATGCAGCTCTCCATGCTACCGTATCCTGTGCAAGCTTCTTCATCTCCCAGTACTTACTGCATCCTACATACTTCTGAATCTGCTAAGTGTATTCATCTCTTGGTCTCCCTCTATGACTTTTACCCTCCACGCTGCCGTCCAATGCTAAATTTGTGATCCTTTGATGCCTCAGGACATGTCCTACCAACTGGTCCCTTCTTCTTCCCAAGTTGTTTCACAAACTCCTCTTCTCCCCAATTCTGTTCAATACCTCCTCATTAGTTATGTGATCTACCTATCTAATCTTCAGCATTCTTCTGTAACACCACATTTCGAAAGCTATTCTCTTCTTGTCTAAACTATTTATCGTCCATGTTTCATTTCCATGCATGGCTACACTCCATACAAATAGTTAAAAAAATGGGTCTGAGCACTATCGGACTCAACTCCTGAGATCATTAGTCCTCTAGAACTTAGAACTAGTTAAACCTAACTAACCTAAAGACATCAAACACACCCATGCCCGAGGCAGGATTCGAACCTGCGACCGTAGCCGTCTCGCGGTTCCAGACTGCAGCGCCTAAAACCGCACGGCCACTTCGGCCGGCAAATAATTTCAGAAACGCCTTCCTGACACTTAAATCTATACTCGATGTTAACAAATTTCTTTTCTTCAGAAACGCTTTCCTTGCCATTGCCAGTCTACATTTTATTTCTTCTCTACTTCGACCATCATCAGTTATTTTACTCCCCAAATAGCAAAACTCCTTTACTACTTTAAGTACCTCATTTCCTAATCTAATTCTCTCAATATCACCCGACTTGATTACGTTCCATTATCCTCGTTTTGCTTTTGTTGATATTCATCTTATATCCCCCTTTCAAGACACTGTCCATTCCGTTCAGCTGCTCTTCCAAGTCCTTTGCTGTCTCTGACAGAATTACAATGTCATCGGCGAACCTCAGAGTTTTTATTTCTTCTCCATGGATTTTAATTCCTACTCCGTATTTTTCTTTTGTTTCCTTTACTGTTTGCTCAATAAACAGATTGAATAACATTGGGGATAGGCTACAACCCTGCCTCACTCCTTTCCCAACCACTGCTTCCCTTTCATGCCCCTCGACTCTTATAACTGCCATCTGGTTTGTGTACAAATTGCAAATAGCCTTTCGCTCCCTGTATTTTATCCCTGCCACCTTTAGAATTTGAAAGAGAGTATTCCAGTCAACATTGTCAAAAGCTTTCTCTAAGTCGACAAATGCTAGACTGACAAAACACACTGTACAACAGTTGGCCTGGGAAGTCATTCCGCACCCACCTTGTGTCCTCAGATATTCACTTTTTCCACTTTCTACCGAACAACCTCCAAGGAACTTCTTTTCCGGACCAAAATCACTCCGAACATGGCTCGACGATTTCTTCGCCTCAAAACCACATCATATCTACTGTCACAGAATCGAAAAGTTATCCCAGCGGTGGCAAAGTATTGTAAATAGTGGGAATGGAAATGAGCGTTTGGCGTCAATGGCCGGGAGGCCCCTTGCCGGGCAGGTCCGGCCGCCTTGTTGCAGGTCTTACTACATTCGACGCAACACTGGGCGACCTGCGCGCCGGATGGGGATGAAATGATGATGAAGACAACACAAGACCCAGTCCCTGAGCGGAGAAAACCACCGACACAGTCGGGCCTGTGGGACGGCAATCCGTCACGCTATCCACTATATTTTTTTTATCGGTATAGTTCGTTGTGTTTGGTCTGGGCGGACGTCACAAGACATCCGTTCAAGCTGATCATTGATTCCTTGGCTCAGATTTTTTTTTTTTTTTTTTTTTTTTTTTTTTTTTTTTTTTTTTTTTTACAGAGAGCACGCAGTCTTCTGACCGAACACGCTGAACCACCGTGCCGGCATCACTCAGCTATCGGGGCGCACACTGTAAATATTGAAAGAGTGTGTATCTGCTGCAACCTATGGAAATACGGCACGTACCTATTTACCAACCCAGTAATGAATACTCCTCGAACTGCGTACAAAATGAGATGTTGCTTTGACTCTGTTGTACGGAATGTGATGTCGTAAATGTAGGCAATGAAAAACATGCCTTAAACCTCACGTCAGGAAAGACCGAGGCGAACGTAGGGATAATGAGTGCAGACAGTTACCAACAGCAGGCAGCTGAGAGATACGATGACCGAAATGGAACTTTTTAACATATTGTATGCTTTGAAAAAATGAATTATTTGTTATACGGAGTCAATAGATTCAATGATGTGTCGAATTAGGCAGAGGGTATCATCACAGAAAAAGAGAATTACTTCCTTTTTGAACAATGAATGGAGAGTATTTTTAAGCGTTGCATGGGGCATGCAGGTAGTATAGAAAGTATAGAAAGTCCATTGCTGTGTTTACCTCGTGAATGACACACATCTCGCACAGCCTCTTCAGGAGTGGCCCGCGACGGCGCTAACAGTCCCAGACACGAACTGGAACAACGGACCGCTACGGCGTCGTGTATATAGACTGGGGACTGCCACCGCAGCAACAAAACATCCCGCTCGCTGTGGCCACGCGGAACTGCAGTACTCTCCCCGCCATGGTTCTTCTGCGGCGTTCGGTGAGTTTCATCTGCAACCTTCGAGCGCGTCTCCGAAGCACAGTGCTCTGAGGTGGTTCCGCATTTCGTTCCCGGTGAAGGACGTGTTTCGCTACTGACTTAGGAGGTTATTTCACATTAAGTAGGAACTGTCTGCATAAACACTCTCTCTGGGTTTGACAGTACAATTCTGTAATCGGAAATCTGCAGTAAACTTGTACTAGAAGGAGTTTTATGAACAGTCTGTATATAGTTCCGGAACAAATGTCAAGCTAAGAAACACAAATGTTCTTCAATAATCTTCTTGCCGACGTTCGAATGCGTTGAAGGAGCTTTAAGTCCTGAGCTTACGGTCCTTTACACGAACGAGGGCATACGTTGTGAAATTTATGTCTGATACGAAAGAGAAATGTCAGATTAAAGTACATCACGGGTGGCCATCCTTTTAGGTTATCTGGGCCATGTCGGAAGAAGACGATTATTTTTGGGTCGCATATAATATACGTGGCACTAGCAAGCGAGATAGAGAGAGAGAGAGAGAGAGAGAGAGAGAGAGAGAGAAACAGAGAGAGGGAGGGAGAGAGAGAGAGAGAAGTGGACGGGACGAGTATGACAGACATGTAGCGGGAACTGCAAATTGTAAACACAGTATTCATTTTATCATAAACAGATTTTTATTATTATTATTTTTTTGGGGGAGGGGGCGGGGGGCTGCATTTATACCTGCATTGGGCCACTTGCGTCCAGCGGTCCACGGGTTGAGCACCCCCTGTAGTACATGTTCCGGATTTCCGGTGAACACAGTCCTGCTGCACTACGGATGATAGGTGGATCGCAATGTGGTAGTGAAATGGCGCGGCAATTGGAAACACTCTCAAACTTTAAGTACGCAAACCGTACGATTGTTGTGAGGAAAGCGACTAAATTTCATACACTTTCCAGTCAAATGTAGCCAACAATCTGACAAAGGCCGCTGATCAGGAAGGAATGCTATCGACACCTACAACAGAGGACAGTGTCCAGGCAATAGAGGAAGCAAATCTGGGGCTAAAGAGATTTTTCCAACGATGACGATGTTCACACAGTGGTTCTTGAATGGATCCGAGACAAAGGAGGGGATTTCTATCGTCGAGGACTTGAACGATTTGTATAACGTTCCTGTCGTTGCTTACACTTCGTAGCGTAACGCAGAATACGACAAAAGTTACTTGGCCTTCTGTCATGATACGTAACTTATTATTTGAAGTCCTCTCATGTACACAGACGTGACGAATGTCATGGGATAGCTCCTAATATCGTGTAGGACCTCCTTTTGGCCGGTGTATTCGAGCAACTCAACGTCGCTTGGACTCAAGAAGTCATTGAAAGTCTCCTGTAGAAATATTGAGTCATGTTCCCTCTATAGACCTCCATAATTGTGAAAGTATTTCCGGTGCCGGATTTTACGCACGATCTGACCTCCCGATTATGTCCCATGAAATGTCCGACTTGTGCCCAAATAATTTGCTAGAATTGTGAAGAATGTTCTTCACTTCGGTTTCGAACAGTTCTGGTCCTGTGACATGGCGCATTGTCATAGGAACATAGTCCATTAAGAGCTCTAAATAATCTCCAAGTAGCTAAACAGAACAGTTTCCCGGCGGAGGTTCGAGTCCTCCCTCGGGCATGGGTGAGTGTGTTTGTCCTTAGCATGCTTTAGGTTCAGTTGTGTGTACGCTTAGGAACTGATGACTTTAGCAGTTAAGTCCCATAAGATTTCACACACATTTTAGGACCATTTCCAGTCAATGACCGGTTTCGGTTCAGCTGGAGCAGAGGAGTCAGTCCATACCTTTGGAAATACATCTCACACTGTTATGGAACCGCCACCAGCTCGAACAGTGTCTTGTTGACAACTTGGGTCCATGGCTTCGTGATGTGTACCCCTTACTCGCAGCCTAATATCAGCTCTTACCAACAGGGAGAGGGACACATCTCACCAGGACACGGTTTTACAGTCGTCTAGGGTCCAACGATATGGTTAAGGGCCCGAGAGAGTCGCTACTGCCACAGCCCATTAACGTCAAATTTCGCCGCACTGTCTAACGGATACGATCATCGTACGCCCCACATGGATGCCTGCGGTTGCATCACGCATTGTTGCTTGTCTGTTAGTATTGGCAATACGCCAACGTCGCTACTCTCCGTCGTTAAGTGAAGGTCGTCGGCCACTGCGTTGTCCGTGCCAGAAATTTGGTATTCTAGGCACACTCTTGGCACTGTGGATCTCGGAATATTGAATTCCCTAAGTGTTTTCAAAATGGAATGTCTCATGCTTCTAGCTTCAACTACCATTGGGCTTTCAAAGTTTGTTAATTCCAGTCGTGCTGTTGGTAACTGTCCCACATGAATCACCTGAGTACAAATAACAGCTCCGCCAATGCATTGCCTGCGATACCTATATATATATATATATACTTGGGCGCCTCTGGCGTCTCTTTCAGCTCGGCGGCCCGAGGTCACTTGCATATATATATATATATATATATATATATATATATATATATATATATATATATATATATATATATATATATATATAGCATGAGTTTTAGCACGTCAGTGTAAAGTCATCTAAGAACGACACGAGCAACACGTCCTTTAACAGTGGCGAGTCTAGAGTAAATTGTAACATGGTAAAGTGTTAATTAGGATAATATTATTACTGAAGTCAGTGACGGCTCGTTAACACACACTTGCTATTATATGCAAAAGGCTCGTGTGCGAATTCATGTCTACTCCAATTTTCTTGTTTTTTTATAAGTTATACCTTCGCGCATGTCAGTTTTCGCAACTATGATATACACAGCATAAAATGTTGTACTTGGGCGCCTCTGGCGTCTCTTTCAGCTCGGCGGCCCGAGGTCACTTGCCTCGCTTGGGCCTTAAACCGGCCCTAGTACAGGCATAGCCAGTACGAAGAAACGGAAGTTAATGTCTAACATTCTGCCAATGGTGAAGTCATTAGAGACGAAGCGTAAGTTTACATTCGTACAGGATAGAGAAGAAAACCGAATGGGTCTTATCGAAGGAAGTAGGTCAGCAAGCACTTCAGTCGGTTGAGTGAAATCATCGAAAACGTTAACTGATTTCCCGGACGAGGATTCTGACATCGCTGCTTTTGCATAATAGTATCTCTAGTTTAACAGAAGTACTACCTCGCTCAACAATATTTCAGGAGTACAGGGTGAAAGTTACTAATACACGGAATAATGTACGTAGAAAGGTAAAAATTGACATACGTG
This sequence comes from Schistocerca gregaria, assembly GCF_023897955.1. NCBI lineage: Eukaryota > Metazoa > Arthropoda > Insecta > Orthoptera > Acrididae > Schistocerca > Schistocerca gregaria. The sequence goes on from NC_064923.1 coordinate 305,844,724, forward strand.
CCTGAAATGACATCGGATTTTATTGAAACCACTAACGAGTGCAAAAAGTGACCTACAGATGACGCTGTACAGCAATACTACAAAATTGTTCAAATGGCTCGGAGCACTATGGGCCTTAACATATTAGGTCATCAGTCCCCTAGCACTTAGAACTTCTTAAGCCTAACTAACCTAACAACATCACACACATCCATGCCCGAGGCAGGATTCGAACCTGCGACCGAAGCGGTCGCTCGGTACCAGTCGGTAGCGCCTAGAACCGCACGGCCACTACGGCCAGCTTATGGAATATCGCGCGGTTCCGGACTGAGCGCCTAGAACCACGAGACCACCGCGGCCGGCTACAATGACACAGCATAATATTCGTGTATAAAGTGAACTGTAATGAGAGAGGGAGCTCGATCATTCCTAAAATGGCTGGTAAATACCTGCTGGAAGGTACAACTTTTATGCAGGCTGGACCTGCAAACCATGTTGCTGCAGATGTGAAAGAGCTCTTAATTACATCATGTGGTGAGAATAGAGTGTTGAGTCTCGACGTCCATCGTTCTTGGCCTCTCAGGTCTCTGGCCCTCAATCTGTGTGATTTTTGGTTGTGGGATCACCTGAAATCGCAAGTCTACCGCTGTCGTCCGACCTCGTTAGGGACTCAAAGAGATAACACCCGACAACAATTTCTCACCATACCTACTGATATGCTGTACAGTGTTTCTCAGAACATTGCCCCTCAACTACAGGTATTGTTGATGGATGTCGGTTGAGATGTTGATACTTTATTATAAATAACATCGTCTTCGCTAAAAACAAATTTTTATGCTAATTATGGTTTTTTTATCAGATAAAGCGCCATCTGTTGGTCATTTTTTGACTTTTTTGTTTTCAATGAAACCTAATGTCATTTGAAACATGGCCGCGCTGGATAGCCGCGCGGTCTAGGGAGTCTTGCCACGCTTCAAGTGGCTCCCCACGTCGGAGGTTAGACTCTTCCCTCGGAAATGAGTGTGTTGTGTTTAGCGTAAGTTAGTTTAAGTTAGAGTAAGTAGTGTGTAAGCCTACGTACCGATGACCTCAGGCAGGCAGCGGTGGCCGAGTGGTTCTAGGCGCTTCAGTCCGGAACCTCCGGCTACTAGGGTCGCAGGTTCGAATCCTGCCTCGGGCATGGATATGTGTGATGTCCTTAGGTTAGTACTACGTCTATGGGACTGATGACCTCAGATGTTAAGTCAAATAGTGCTTAGAGCCATTTGAACCATTCGATGACCTCAGCAGTCTGATCCCATAGAACTAACCACAACTTTCCAATTTCCATTACAAACATGTGTGTCAATTTTTACCTCTTTAGTTACAATATTCCGTGAAGAATTGACGTTTCAAATAATAGTGGAGTTTTGGTCATCCTGGTTGTTTGACCAGTTCGATGTTGCAGTCGGTACTGACTTCATTTTCATGGCCAAGATCAACAATCCCCATAGATTCAATTCACTCCCGAAGAACGGTAGATAAATAAGAGATTTTCATCCTCTCGGCGACGACGTCATTGGTTAAGATGCAGAAGCTCAGTTGCGGCAAGAATGTGGACGTTGTTTTTTCTAGAGGAACCTCACAGTGCTCGATTTAATCACTTAAGAGAAACAACAGAAAACCGAAATCTGCTTTTCCTGCCTGTGATTTGAACCCTGCTCCTACTTAATGTAAGTTTAGTGTCATAACACGGCGCCACGTCGTTTATCAGAAGGATCAGCCTTATTTCTAAGATAAAAAGTGAGTACGTAGTTTTTGTAGAATGGCCTGCGCGCATTTTAGCTGTTCCAGAAAGACATATTGCTCAGAGGATGTCACCACATGGAACCATGGAACCGAATCGACTGAGGAACGAGTCAAAGTACAAAACCGACAGGAGGCCTCATGCATTTTGTCCAATGTTTCTGTCCACTGCACAACCTGAACTACTTAATGCTTATTGTTCAGTTGAAATACACGCGGTAAGATCGTTACAGCCTTTGTATTACACTCATGTGAATGTAGCATGCATTTCTGTTGTTTTGCATCCTGCTTCGGTAACCTGCATGAGTGAGGGCCCCCCTGGTACGATAGACACTCCCCAAAACAACAGAGAATCGAAACTTCCTGCCAGATTAAAGCCGTGTACCGTCCTGGGTTAGGAATCTGGTACCTCTGCCTTTCGCAGGCCAGTGCTCTACCGACTGACCTATCTGCCTTCAAAGCTTTGCTTCTGCCAGTACCTCATCCGCTCCTAAGGATACGAGTCATAGTTGGATAGCTACATTGACATCTACATCTACATCTACATTTATACTCTGCAAGCCACCCAACGGTGTGTGGCGGAGGGCACTTTACGTGCCACTGTCATTACCTCCCTTTTCTGTTCCAGTCGCGTATGGTGCGCGCTCGAATCTCTCTAATTTTACATTCGTGATCTCCTCGGCAGGTATAAGTAGGGGGAAGCAATGTATTCGATACCTCATCCAGAAACGCCCCGTCTCGAAACCTGGGGAGCAAGCTACGCCGCGATGCAGAGCGCCTCTCTTGCAGAGTCTGCCACTTGAGTTTGCTAAACATCTTTGTAACGCTATCATGGTTGCCAAATAACCCTATGATGAAACGCGCCGCTCTTCTTTTGATCTTCTCTATCTGCTCCGCAAACCCGATCTGGTACGGATCCCACACTGATGAGCAATAATCAAGTATAGGTCGAACGAGTGTTTTGTAAGCCACCTCCTCTGTTGATGGACTACATTTCTAAGGAGTCTCCCAATGAATCTCAACCTGGTATCCGCCTTACCAACAATTAATTTTATATGATCATTCCACTTCAAATTGTTCCGCACGCATACTCTCAGATAATTTATAGAAGTAACTGCTACCAGCGTTTGTTCCGCTATCATATAATCATACAATAAAGGATCCTTCTTTCTATGTATTCGCAATACATTACATTTGTCTATGTTAAGGGTCAGTTGCCACTCCCTACACCAAGTGCCTATCAGCTGCAGATCTTCCTGTATTTCGCTACAATTTTCTGATGCTGCAACTTCTCTGTATACTACAGCATCATCCGCGAAAAGCCGCATGGAACTTCCGACACTATCTAATAGGTCATTTATACACTCCTGGAAATGGAAAAAAGAACACATTGACACCGGTGTGTCAAACCCACCATACTTGCTCCGGACACTGCGAGAGGACTGTACAAGCAATGATCACACACACGGCACAGCGGACACACCAGGAACCGCGGTGTTGGCCGTCGAATGGCGCTAGCTGCGCAGCATTTGTGCACCGCCGCCGTCAGTGTCAGCCAGTCTGCCGTGCCATACGGAGCTCCATCGCAGTCTTTAACACTGGTAGCATGCCGCGACAGCGTGGACGTGAACCGTATGTGCAGTTGACGGACTTTGAGCGAGGGCGTATAGTGGGCATGCGGAAGGCCGGGTGGACGAACAGCCGAATTGCTCAACACGTGGGGCGTGAGGTCTCCACAGTACATCGATGTTGTCGCCAGTGGTCGGCGGAAGGTGCACATGCCCGTCGACGTGGGACCAGACCGCAGCGACGCACGGATGCACGCCAAGACCGTAGGATCCTACGCAGTGCCATAGGGGACCGCACCGCCACTTCCCTTCAAATTAGGGACACTGTTGCTCCTGGGGTATCGGCGAGGACCATTCGCAACCGTCTCCATGAAGCTGGGCTACGGTCCCGCACACCGTTAGGCCGTCTTCCGCTCACGCCCCAACATCGTGCAGCCCGCCTCCAGTGGTGTCGCGACAGGCGTGAATGGAGGGACGAATGGAGACGTGTCGTCTTCAGCGATGAGAGTCGCTTCTGCCTTGGTGCCAATGATGGTCGTATGCGTGTTTGGCGCCGTGCAGGTGAGCGCCACAATCAGGACTGCATACGACCGAGGCACACAGGGCCAACACCCGGCATCATGGTGTGGGGAGCGATCTCCTACACTGGCCGTACACCTCTGGTGATCGTCGAGAGGACACTGAATAGTGCACGGTACATCCAAACCGTCATCGAACCCATCGTTCTACCATTCCTAGACCGGCAAGGGAACTTGCTGTTCCAACAGGACAATGCACGTCCGCATGTATCCCGTGCCACCCAACGTGCTCTAGAAGGTGTAAGTCAACTACCCTGGCCAGCAAGATCTCCGGATCTGTCCTCCATTGAGCATGTTTGGGACTGGGTGAAGCGTCGTCTCACGCGGTCTGCACGTCCAGCACGAACGCTGGTCCAACTGAGGCGCCATTTGGAAATGGCATGGCAAGCCGTTCCACAGGACTACATCCAGCATCTCTACGATCGTCTCCATGGGAGAATAGCAGCCTGCATTGCTGCGAAAGGTGGATATACACTGTACTAGTGCCGACATTGTGCATGGTCTGTTGCCTGTGTGTATATGCCTGTGGTTCTGTCAGTGTGATCATGAGATGTATCTGACCCCAGGAATGTGTCAATAAAGTTTCCCCTTCCTGGGACAATGAATTCACTGTGTTCTTATTTCAGTTTCCAGGAGTGTATATATTGTGAAAAGCAATGGTCCCATAACACTCCCCTGTGGCACGCCAGAGGTTACCTTAACGTCTGTAGACGTCTCTCCATTGATAACAACATGTGTTCGGTTTGCTAAACACTCTTCATTCCAGCCACACAGCTGCTCTGATATTCCGTAGGCTCTTACTTTGTTTATGAGGCGACAGTGCGGAACTGTATCGAACGCCTTCCGGAAATTAAGGAAAATAGCATCTACCTGGGAGCCTGTATCTAATATACAAGAAGTTTCAAATCAACACACACTCTGCTGTAGACTCCAAAATTCATTCTAGGAATGTTGTGAACTGGAGGTGTCGACTTTGATGAAAACCTCGCTGCCGCTGATAAAGACTAATAAATTCGTTCTGGTTGGACGGATGCGTGGATTCTAGGGCAGCACACACACAGTGAAAGTAACACATAATAGAGAACCGAAAAATATATTTCTCAACTTTGGTATCACTGGTTGCAGCAGTTGTAGAATGCAGGTTAATCCTATGTGTTCTGCATTGACTACAGTTCCGTGAAAAGAAACTAAGTAATGATCTTGAATTCAAGTCGGAAGAAAAGTAACCTTCTGCCTTGATGTACCATTCAGAAAACAGTTCCGAACTAACAGTACTCATTTAAATCTCTAGACAGTCGCTGTTAGTCCATACACGATAATTCTATTCACTCTTCTGTTTCTGGAGCAGGCTAACCACTGTGTACCTATCTGTCACTGTTTCTATCTCACTCGACAATTTGAAGACTTGAAGACACGACGAATGTTCTGCAGGATCTCCCTAGCAAGACTGGGAATGACTTATATCTAGCAACTGAAAATTCTGCTCGTGCACGGTTACTCAAGCGCGCGTCTCTCTCCCTGGTGTGGCGATGCAGTTCCAGGCGCCGTGATTCTCGTGGGTAGCACAATACACTTGGGCGTAGTGATGTTCTTGCTGCGTACGGACGTCCACTTCTGGTATCAACTGTCGCAAACTCTTCTTGTATGGTATCTCTTTAGGAGTGCATGCTCTTCAGTCAGGAAACCACGAAGCAAAGTTTTCTGAAACAGAAATTTCATCTACAACGTCATTTTATTATCCACGACCTATGTAAAGAAACCATTGAAATGTATAAGCATCAGGATAATTTTAATAGGAAAGAGGAGGCAATGAAACTTAGCGACATATGGGCAGTAGCCCTGCAGAATCGCTAGACGGTTTTAACTTTGACAAGACGAGACAACCGAGGGTTATGTTTTATCTCTCACAAGGATTATCTCTGCTCATCATGTGTTACTTTGACCACACCCCCTGTCCTACAGTATTTATATCACACTCGGCCGTCCTACCGCGTAATTTTAAATAATAACAAATGATTGAATGAATAATTCATGCAACGAATACCGTGCCGTTACTCTTGTCGGATGAAATATTTTTGAGGAATAGAAACTATGAATCTTTTCTCTTTTATATACACTCCTGGAAATGGAAAAAAGAACACATTGACACCGGTGTGTCAGACCCACCATACTTGCTCCGGACACTGCGAGAGGGCTGTACAAGCAATGATCACACGCACGGCACAGCGGACACACCAGGAACCGCGGTGTTGGCCATCGAATGGCGCTAGCTGCGCAGCATTTGTGCACCGCCGCCGTCAGTGTCAGCCAGTTTGCCGTGGCATACGGAGCTCCATCGCAGTCTTTAACACTGGTAGCATGCCGCGACAGCGTGGACGTGAACCGTATGTGCAGTTGACGGACTCTGAGCGAGGGCGTATGGTGGGCATGCGGGAGGCTGGGTGGACGTACCGCCGAATTGCTCAACACGTGGGGCGTGAGGTCTCCACAGTACATCGATGTTGTCGCCAGTGGTCGGCGGAAGGTGCACGTGACCGTCGACCTGGGACCGGACCGCAGCGACGCACGGATGCACGCCAAGACCGTAGGATCCTACGCAGTACCGTAGGGGACCGCACCGCCACTTCCCAGCAAATTAGGGACACTGTTGCTCCTGGGGTATCGGCGAGGACCATTCGCAACCGTCTCCATGAAGCTGGGCTACGGTCCCGCACACCGTTAGGCCGTCTTCCGCTCACGCCCAAACATGGTGCAGCCCGCCTCCAGTGGTGTCGCGACAGGCGTGAATGGAGGGACGAATGGAGACGTGTCGTCTTCAGCGATGAGAGTCGCTTCTGCCTTGGTGCCAATGATGGTCGTATGCGTGTTTGGCGCCGTGCAGGTGAGCGCCACAATCAGGACTGCATACGACCGAGGCACACAGGGCCAACACCCGGCATCATGGTGTGGGGAGCGATCTTCTACACTTGCCGTACACCTCTGGTGATCGTCGAGGGGACACTGAATAGTGCACGGTACATCCAAACCGTCATCGAACCCATCGTTCTACCATTCCTAGACCGGCAAGGGAACTTGCTGTTCCAACAGGACAATGCACGTCCGCATGTATCCCGTGCCACCCAACGTGCTCTAGAAGGTGTAAGTCAACTACCATGGCCAGCAAGATCTCCGGATCTGTCCCCCATTGAGCATGTTTGGGACTGGATGAAGCGTCGTCTCACGCGATCTGCACGTCCAGGACGAACGCTGGTCCAACTGAGGCGCCATGTGGAAATGGCATGGCAAGCCGTTCCACAGGACTACATCCAGCATCTCTACGATCGTCTCCATGGGAGAATAGCAGCCTGCATTGCTGCGAAAGGTGGATATACACTGTACTAGTGCCGACATTGTGCATGCTCTGTTGCCTATGTCTATGTGCCTGTGGTTCTGTCAGTGTGATCATGTGATGTATCTGACCCAAGGAATGTGTCAATAAAGTTTCCCTTTCCTGGGACAATGAATTCACGGTGTTCTTATTTCAATTTCCAGGAGTGTATGTTAAAAGGCACAGCTGGTTATTCTCTGGGACTATCCCAAAGTGAAGACATCCGTCCTACCCACGATGGATTAATATAGTTTTTAACTGCTTTCGAGATAATACATTTCAACAGTTCTTAATTATTTTTTTAGGGGCTGGATGTTGCTGGATAGCTGCCCATGTGCAATGGGAGCGTAAGAATGTATTGATGTTGTTATTAATAAAAATTTACCTATGGCCTAATATGAACAGAAAAATATTGCAGGATGCTATTTTCAGATTATTAAAATGATTCTTTTTATACTTTCAGTATTATGTGACTGCTGGAAGAACTCATATAATTTTTGTCGTTAATGGCGTCGCTGCAGTAGTGAGCCTACACAGAAATGACCAGGGCAACATTTAATTATTACGTACTGAATTATATACAGGATAGGTACTAGCTGCTCACAAAAATACCCACTACAATTATTAATCTCATAGATATTCAACAAAATTATATTCCTACTATAAATAATTGTATCAGTTACAGACCGTGAAAATTTAACGTACGTCAGTGAGTACCGCAGAATCGACAAGACAACGAAACAAAAATAACTCATCCTTCTCCTACAAAAAATCACAGATTATAATAATTGTAATTTTGCTAACACAGATAACTATTCTCCATTGTTAGGTTTCTGCAGTTTACTTCTACTATTTTTTTTACCGGAGGCAATGCCATAGTCCTACTGGTCAATCGGCGAGAGACTCAGCGGAGGAGTGCTTCTGAGGATGTCCAGCGCAGTCCTGGACGAAACGTGAGGAACAAAAGAGTTCCTTAGACCACGACCTCACATCCCGAATGGTTTACCAGCAGCACTGTCGTCCGGTCGTGAAAGCCCTCATTCTGTGATCAGTTTCCGTGTTGTTTAGTGGGCTGAAGACGTACAGCAGCATATCTCGTATGAAAAATGGCCATTTCTGAGGTATCAGACTACAAACGCCCATCGTGAGCAACTCCCTTTGCGATGTTAACTCGAAACTTGCGTGCGACTAAACTGCACTCCCTGAATGCAGTAACTCCTCAATCATTACCAGCCGTGACGTGAAGTCTTATCTGATGGGTCCTCGCCCTTTGGCGCCAGGGTAACTGGAAGAATGGGATCTCTCCCGCATCGTTGCTATTACTCGCCGACAGTGGGCATTTTGGGCAGTGCAAAACAGCGATCCATCACTGAACAAGTTGCGACTATATCCACCAGAAGTACGTGACTCGCGGTCATGGCACAACTCCAAATTCAGCCGTTTGAATAGTGTTGTTAACTACAGCCTAGCCATGGGACAGTATTTCCCTAGTCCGGCTCATGATAGTTTCATAACTATTGTGCAGGATGACACAGAATATTGTAGAGAACCCATTATTTACGTGGTTACAATGTGCTACGTCCTTGTGGTGGTCAGCTGTGGTAGACCAGAATACTGGCAATGAGAATTCCTTCCCTCATTTTCCCATGCTGCCAACGATGAGGCCTCTGTCACAAACGAATGCCCCAGATATCTGGCTATTGCACGCTTCGACCAGTGGGGCAACAGGAGACGCACAATGACTCTCCTTTCAGATACTCTCAGGTGCTGATAACACTGCCTCATACGAGTACGCGCCATCGGCGGTCCTTCGCAGTGATCACTCAACATCTAACCCTGTTCATGCTACCTACGTACTCTACCAGGCCTGATAGCAACATAAAAAACGAACTACACTAATGCAGTGAGTTGGCCTATCTACTTGTCACAGAGAATTGCAACCCTTATCTTTTACATACGAGTCAATGGTCTGTAGATGTGGGAAGTTACATCGACATCTGACCATGTTTTCAGAAGGCTTCATTTTTTGTCAGACAGTGTACACCTTTTCGCCTAACTTGAGTGTTACTTGCCAGTGTGGCTAAACAGGAGGAGTATAGCTGCGCGTTTCGAAACGAATTCGATTAGTCTATGGGTGAACGTTATGCAAATGCTAGATAAACTGTACTGAGAGTGCATTTTTTGTCAGACAGTGTACACCTTTTCGCCTAACTTGAGTGTTACTTGCCAGTGTAGCTAAACAGGAGGAGTATAGCTGCGCGTTTCGAAACGAATTCGATTAGTCTATGGGTGAACGTTATGCAAATGATAGATAAACTGTACTTAGAAGTGCCACAAGGAATGCGTCGCGAAGAGGTCTACATTTGGAACCTGACAGCTCACCCTTTAAATGGAGTCAAGACACCCATTGCATACTCCTCCTTTTAGTTTGCTCAGTGAAATCTTGCCCCATCTTATGAGTCGGGAAAATAATTCTGCCACCATGTATCTTGCGACACAGATCAAGTGATGGGTTATACAAGGTGGTCAGAGACAATCTGGAAAGCTTGTAAGGACGCTGCAAGGTAGGTTGTGCTGAGAAATGATTGTTAAGAAAAAAATTCCGTACCTTACGCCGTTTACGAGTTAATTAATATTACAGTTAGCCAATCAGGTTGTTATTTAGGTAAATTCAGGTGGTTCGCCGGATACAGTTAGCGTCACTTTTTCTCATGGCGTAGATGATAGCGTGCGAACGTGCTCAGCCTTTCGCTCAGGTTCGATCCTCACTACTGTTCCGTATCAAACTTTTGTATTTCCATCGCGCCCTTGTTCGGGTTTAGGGAAACAAGTGATTAATTCGTTTGGTGACAACATCTCTGGCGGGGTGCTTGACAATGATCCCTCAATGGCCTCTTTGGCTAAGTCCAAAGACAATTAGCTCGGAAACAGCGTAACGTATGGAATTTCTTTTTAACAATTTTTTCTTAACCCAATATATCCTTCTACAGCCTTACAAACTTTTCAGGCGGTTTTTGACCACACTCTAGTAAATGTAGATGTAAATGTGGATACCTTGGGCCTCTCTAACAGCAAATAATAATAATAATAATAATAATAATAATAATAATAATAATAATAATAATAATAATAATATAGACAGTTGATTCTGACCTCCAACAAACGCTATGAAAAGAAACTACTTATCGGTCGAGCGATAAATGTGCAGTAGGCAATCACACACGTTACTTAATGCGAAGAACATTTAGACTTTTTGCTATGAACAATAGTGTCCGATGAAATTTAACTCTTTTCTCCAGTAAGTAGGACTAAGGATTATACGTTAGATCTTTCGCAGGGATCTTTTTCGCTGCAATCCCATTTACCTAGATCTGAAATGTTTTGGTGCCATCACTCTTTTGTGACTTGTAATTTACTTATTAATGTTGTGATGTTATGAAAAAAGAGCTAAGAAATTAAAATAAAAAAACATTCATCATTTTGACTTATAAACTTATTTTTCAGATACACGCTCTAGTTTTCTCTTATGGAGCTATTTAGTTTCAAATGACAAACTATCTTCGCCACATTCGTACCAATCTTTCACGTATTCCCTGCTGCTTTACTGTCACCGGTTTATTCTTTTTCGTGGCAAAATATACACAACCTTGACAAATTTCCGTTTGTTGCTTTAAGGAAACCAGTTGCGAGCTAACATCCCAAAGGTGTTCAGGCGCACATGCGGTTCCTCTTCGTCGAAATGTCTTGGCTCAAACTTGTCTAGGGGTTGAACCGCCCGTGTCGCATTACACCCCCTAAATTAGGCAATTGTGACGCTTTGGTTAAATTGAAACATAGAAAGTTAATATAACATATAATAACAATAATAATAATATCGGGAGCGAAATTAATGATCCATAAATGATGTAGGCAACAGAGATGCGATTTGGTTAGAATAATGTAAACGTTCAGAAAGCAAACAAATAACGAAAGTGGTCGCACTTAGAGCTACTGTTACCCTCTAGCGCATATCCATTTCACACGGTTGGATCATTCACAATATCATCGCGAAATAAAAATACAAGACTCCACTTCGTTATCTACGCGAAAAGTTAAAGTTCACACAAGGCACGCTACTTCTTACCGCTCAGACACTAAGTCCTGCGATCTACATCTACATTTACATGACTACTCTGCAATTCACATTTAAGTGCTTGGCAGAGGGTTCATCGAACCACAATCATACTATCTCTCTACTATTCCACTCCTGAACAGCGCGCGGGAAAAACGAACACCTAAACCTTTCTGTTCGAGCTCTGATTTCTTTTATTTTATTTTGATGATCATTCCTACCTATGTATGTTGGGCTCAACAAAATATTTACGCATTCGGAAGAGAAAGTTGGTGACTGAAATTTCGTAAATACACTCCTGGAAATTGAAATAAGAACACAGTGAATTCATTGTCCCAGGAAGGGGAAACTTTATTGACACATTCCTGGGGTCAGATACAACACATGATCACACTGACAGAACCACAGGCACATAGACACAGGCAACAGAGCATGCACAATGTCGGCACTAGTACAGTGTATATCCACCTTTCGCAGCAATGCAGGCTGCTATTCTCCCATGGAGACGATCGTAGAGATGCTGGATGTAGTCCTGCGGAACGGCTTGCCATGCCATTTCCACATGGCGCCTCAGTTGGACCAGCGTTCGTCCTGGACGTGCAGATCGCGTGAGACGACGCTTCATCCAGTCCCAAACATGCTCAATGGGGGACAGATCCGGAGATCTTGCTGGCCAGGGTAGTTGACTTACACCTTCTAGAGCACGTTGGGTGGCACGGGATACATGCGGACGTGCATTGTCCTGTTGGAACAGCAAGTTCCCTTGCCGGTCTAGGAATGGTAGAACGATGGGTTCGATGACGGTTTGGATGTACCGTGCACTATTCAGTGTCCCCTCGACGATCACCAGAGGTGTACGGCAAGTGTAGAAGATCGCTCCCCACACCATGATGCCGGGTGTTGGCCCTGTGTGCCTCGGTCGTATGCAGTCCTGATTGTGGCGCTCACCTGCACGGCGCCAAACACGCATACGACCATCATTGGCACCAAGGCAGAAGCGACTCTCATCGCTGAAGACGACACGTCTCCATTCGTCCCTCCATTCACGCCTGTCGCGACACCACTGGAGGCGGGCTGCACGATGTTAGGGCGTGAGCGGAAGACGGCCTAACGGTGTGCGGGACCGTAGCCCAGCTTGATGGAGACGGTTGCGAATGGTCCTCGCCGATACCCCAGGAGCAACAGTGTCCCTAATTTCCTGGGAAGTGGCGGTGCGGTCCCCTACGGCACTGCGTAGGATCCTACGGTCTTGGCGTGCATCCGTGCTTCGCTGCGGTCCGGTCCCAGGTCGACGGGCACGTGCACCTTCCGCCGACCACTGGCGACAACATCGATGTACTGTGGAGACCTCACGCCCCACGTGTTGAGCAATTCGGCGGTACGTCCACCCGGCCTCCCGCATGCCCACTATACGCCCTCGCTCAAAGTCCATCAACTGCACATACGGTTCACGTCCACGCTGTCGTGGCATGCTACCAGCGTTAAAGACTGCGATGGAGCTCCGTATGCCACGGCAAGCTGGCTGACACTGACGGCGGCGGTGCACAAATGCTGCGCAGCTAGCGCCATTCGACGGCCAACACCGCGGTTCCTGGTGTGTCCGCTGTGCCGTGTGTATGATCATTGCTTGTACAGCCCTCTCGCAGTGTCCGGAGCAAGTATGGTGGGTCTGACACACCGGTGTCAATGTGTTCTTTTTTCCATTTCCAGGAGTGTAGATCAGGAACGCTTCCCTGGGGGACACCTGATATCACTTCAGTTTTACTCGATGATTTGCCGTCTATTACTACGAACTGCGACCTTCCTGACAGGAAATCACGAATCCAGTCGCACAACTGAGACGATACCCCATAGGTCCGCAGCTTGATTAGAAGTCGCTTGTGAGGAACGGTGTCAAAAGCTTTCCGGAAATCTAGAAATACGGAATCAACTTGAGATCCCCTCTCGATAGCGGCCATTATGTATTGCTCGATGCCACACACCGCGCAATTATTTATGTCCTTTTACTTGCTAGTTACCTAAAGACCGACCGTCGACCTTCGCGTCTACACCAGGACTGTCCCCCTGCCCGTCTCCGGCCGCGTCTCCCGCGTGCCGAACATCGTCGCTCAACTGACTAGTGCAGTTCCCTTCCCTGAAGCCGTCCATCTGATTGGCTACAGCTTATTCTACAGTATTTTACATTTTAACATGTTCAAATAATCAAAGTTTGACCACTTTAACATTCAAAATAAAGTAACAATAATATGCAATACATAATAAATGTTAAATTCTTTTACATGAAAACATGCGATTTTCTTCTTAACTATGAATGTCACGGCCAGTAGCCTTGCACCAATGTGCTTCCTGATAAATAAATAAAGAAGTAAAGAAACTATTTTGGACTAAACTTGGCAACAAATATTCTGTAAACTAATGATTCAATAAGATGTCATACTGTCATCGTTAAATGTGTTTTGTGTGGAGGAAATGATCTGATGCTTAACTGAAAATACTGATAATTTAAATTTACTCTATCTTTTAAACAAATAAAGTTACAGAGTTGATATTTACAACATTTGTCATTTTAATGATACGCTCTTAATGTGAAATGTCGATTGATCAAAGCGCTCAGATTTTAGCATTCAGGTCTTAGTGTACAAAAACAGGTAATTTCACTTTAACGTTAGATCCTTAACTATTATAGATATATACATCTACATCTACATCCACACTCCGCAAGCCACCTGACGGTCTGTGGCGGAGGGTACCTCGAGTACCTCTATAGGTTCTCCCTTCTATTCCAGACCCGTATTATTCGCGGAAAGAAGGATTGTCGGTATGCCTCTGTCTGGGCTCTAATCTCTCTGATTTTATCCTCATGGTCTCTTCGCGAGATATACGTAGAAGGGAGCAATATACTGCTTGACTCCTCGGTGAAGGTATGTTCTCGAAACTTCAACAAAAGCCCGTACCGAGCTACTGAGCGTCTCTCGTGCAGAGTCTTCCACCGGAGTTTATCTGTCATCTCCGTAACGCTTTCGCGATTACTAAATGATCCTGTAACGAAGCGCGCTGCTCTCCGTTGGATCTTCTGTATCTCTTCTATAAACCCTATCTGGTGCGGATCCCACACTGCTGAGCAGTATTCAAGCAGTGGGCGAACAAGATTACTGTAACCTACTTCCTTTGTTTTCGGATTGCATTTCCTTAGGATTCTTCCAATGAATCTCAGTCTGGCATCTGCTTTACCGACGATCAACTTTATATGATCATTCCATTTTAAATCACTCCTAATGCGTACTCCCGGATAATTTATGGAATTAACTGCTTCCAGTTGCTGACCTGCTATATTGTAGCTAAATGATAAGGGATCTTTCTTTCTATGTATTCGCAGTACATTAGAATTTTCTACATTGAGATTCAATTGCCATTCCTGCATAATGCGTCAATTCGCTGTAGATCCTCCTGCATTTCAGTATAATTTTCCATTGTTACAACCTCTCGATATACCACAGCATCATCACCAAAAAGCCTCAGTGAACTTCCGATGTCATCCACAAGGTCATTTATGTATATTGCGAATAGCAACGGTTCTACGACACTCCCCTGTGGCACACCTGAAATCACTCTTACTTCGGAAGACTTCTCTCCATTGAGAATGACATGATCAATATTCCAGTTTTATTGCGATCACCATGAAAATTTAAGAAAGATGGAAGATTAAAATTACTATGGCTTCGTTCCCTGAATTACCACAGAATTAAGTAGTATTCATAAAGGTTTCCCTTTGTGGCCGATTTTAGGTCCGCCATATTTAACACTGCTAAGCCTCCCTGGGTACAAACAGTTCCGATGGGGTTTCCCTATGACGTAGGTCCTCTACTGTCTCACTCGCACACTACAGCGCTTAGGCCTCATCAGCCTTGCCTCATTCAGCACAATAGATGCCTCTGAATTTCCCCATCTCGCGGCGAATCTGCGCTCTTTGTGGCGCACGGTCCTGAAATCGTTTCACAGTTCCTGGAAGGCCGTCTCTTTCAGCCATGTACTTAAATGAAAGAGAAATGCTCGTTAATTCACACAGTGTAATTAAAGGGTTGTTTGATTTCATATTACGAAAGAGTTGTTTCTTCTTTGTGACGTGGAAGTTTCAGTTTAACCATCCAGACTAGCCTTGTATGTATTGCATTGTACGTTAACCGGGGACCTAGAAACGACGGAGAGGCTCCATCTCCGCCGCAGCCGCAGTGGTCCACAACCCCACGATGACTTCCGCAGTCTACTTCACCCCTCCACGGCCCTACACCGAACCCAGGGTTATTGTGCGTGGTGGACCCCCCGCCCCCCTCCCCACCCACCCCAAGGAACGTCTCATACCAGACGAGTGTAACCCCTATGTTTGCGTGGTACAGTAATGGTGGTGTACGCGTACGTGGAGAAATTGTTTGCGCAGCAATCGCCGACATAGTGTAACTGAGGCGGAATAAGGAGAACCAGCCCGCATTCGCCGAGGTAGATGGAAAACCGCCTAAAAATCATTCACAGACTGGCCGGTTCACCGGACCTCGACACATATCCGCCGGGCGGATTCGTGCCGGGGACCAGGCGCTCCTTCCCGCCCGGAAAGCCGTGAGTTAGACCGCTTGCCAACCGGGCGGGCCAGCCGAGCCCTACTGTCCTAGTGCTTGTAGCCCCACACAAAATTGAGTAATTTATAATGCTATAGATAAAATTACTGATGTGTCTAACATGGAACAATTTAACTGCAGCTGATGTGACGGCTGTGCCGGCCGGTGTGGCCGAGCTGTTCTAGGCGCTTCAGTCTGGAACCGCGCGACCGCTGAGGTCGTAGTTTCGAATCCTGCCTCGGGCATGGATGTGTGTGACGTCCTTAGGTTAGTTAGGTTTAAGTAGTTCTAAGTTCTAGGGGACTGATGACCTCAGATGTTAAGTAGTCAAACTAAATTATAAACAGTAGTCAAAAACTTTCACAGTAATGTTAGGTAAATTGGGGAATGGCGAAGGCAGCCGAAGACTGTTAAGAAGAAATGTAATTCTTCCACGTAGAAGGTCGCCTACATAGTTATTATAGAGAGTGGTTTTCAGTCTAAGGCCTTACTCAGCTTGGCTCAGTGGAATGTAGAGAGGCAATTCACAACTCTGGGTTATTTAGTTACCGTTACAGAGCCATAGAAATGTCCATAAATCTCCTGCTTCAAGAGCTAAAACTGTATATTGACAAGAACACGTTGCAAGGAGAATCAGAAAATTCAAAACTATTTCTTATTCGTATTGCATAATACATAATATTTTCCCTATTGGACAGTTCTTGACCTATATTTTCCGAATATAAATCAGTAATGAAATACAGACATGCATGTTAGCAGTATGTAACAGTGTACACGCACTACGAAATGAGTGCAATCACTGTTCAAGCGACGTGTTCTGTATTTACCGTACAATACAATCTTTCAAACAGCTAAAAAACTAAACTAAGCTAAAACAAGAGATCATTATCTAAGATACCGATCTCTGGGTTGGACAGTGAATCGAAAACAGTCGCTTCACTTTCCCTTAAAACAGAAGGAAAGACGAAGTTGTTTTTACAAAACAATATTCGGTAAATTTAGAGAACTTATATTATGCAACCATAACTGCAACAGAATAATTCTACCGTCTCCATCGTATAAGTAGCAGAGGGGTATGAGGGACTATGAAGATAATATTAGAGATATGGCGACGTGAAATGAGGCATATAGACAACTTATTATCTCTCACTGTACAAATATAGAGCAAAACTAAACTACATATTATGGGCAAGGTATACCATATTCTTCAGTAGTATGTAGGGCGTTGTAGAACTATAGGATAGAGATCATACAGACGCTAAAAGATCCTAACCCGAGTTTAAAAAAGTAGGTCTGACACATATGTTTCAGGCGGAATTACGAAATATGGACTGAGCGCTGCCTGGTGAGTCACGTGTTTGTAAGCTCATCGACTTTAATGGCGCTGCCTTAAAAATCCAAAC
This sequence comes from Schistocerca gregaria, assembly GCF_023897955.1. Taxonomy (NCBI): domain Eukaryota; kingdom Metazoa; phylum Arthropoda; class Insecta; order Orthoptera; family Acrididae; genus Schistocerca; species Schistocerca gregaria. The sequence continues at coordinate 305,862,125 of NC_064923.1, forward strand.
ACCATTGTCTCTAATGTGTTGAAGGTTGATTTTCCTTATCGGGTTACATGAAGATTTTCACGTATAAAGTCCCAATGGAAATTGAAGAGCAACAGATTTTAAGCTTTGTTGACTGAGTCTTCCTAGAAAAGACAACAATAGTATTTTAGAATGTTTGGGGAAGTTGTATGTGTGGTTATAATAAATGAATGAAGAATTTCCGAACTTACTATTACTGTCACCTGCATGTGTATATATTAACTGTACTTACATATTGCTCCAAATAAAGGATGTGTTTCAGTTTTTAAGAAGTATTTGAGAGCAGTAAATATTACATTTGCTTACTTATCTTTTGCATTGCTGGCCTCCTAGAAAGTTCACTGTAGGCAGATGATTTGCGGTTTTCATTATATTCTCGGATTTATTAAAGTTTTTCTAAGCTGCAAGAGGAACTGGTGATTTCTTCTTCGCTTATAAATGAATATCTCCAGTTTTCGTCAGCAGCAGTTCATTTATTTACTGTTAATTACAAAATGTTATTTTTAGACACTGAGATAAGCTTTTCAGCGAACTTGTATTAGCTTCGGACCAGAATTAACCTGAGTTACATGATGCATGTACTCGCTAAAGATTGCGTAGTCAGTCAACGTTAAATAAAACAGGGAGATTTACGTTTCCTTTTCTTGCATGCTTACTATAGCAAGATTCAAATTAAAGATCATTTGCTTTGTAATATGAAATAATTTTCAAGAACATTACACTTGTTATGAAGTAAAAAAAGGTTTAAATAGTTGTTTTGTGCATGACAAATATATGCATTAATTTCACTTTCCTTCACTTAATTTTAAACGAATGTAAAATGGCACCAACCAAACCAGTGGCGCGGAAAAAAATTATCGGCTATTGGGTCTGCATCTCAATACAGTCAGATTAGCATCCTTTACTAACCGTTCAGCTTTGACGGTAAAGGTTTCGCTTAGTGACAGTTTGTAAGTAGCTACGTAAAATTACCTATCTAGAAACACCTTAAATTGTACGAGTACAATTCGTAGGCACTTCGTGTATGTTTTTCACGACAGATCTTCCGGTTGGTTGTGGAATACAAACGTAGATGTACATTCAGCATTGTGTACATGTCTGTTAGATACTTGAATTTATTGCTTAAGTCGCAATATTTACTTGAGACAAATAGTTTTCTAAACGGCACATGTCTGTCACATTGAAACAGAACGTCTCGTGAAAATTTTACTACGTTTTAAATGTAAAAGTCGTATGAGGAGTACAAAACAGACTCAGTTTTTGTGATATGTCCTCCTCGAGACATTGCTTGCCAGAATTTTGATCTGTCAAGCTAGGGTGGGACTGTGAATCTCTGAGGTAGGGGGCTACAGGATGATTTTCCTTGTAATGCACTCTCAGACACTAGAGAACTAACTATCACGTAAAATCTGCTAGTGAAAATTGTTACACAACGCCTCTTCATTAACAAAAACGAAGAAGCAGTAGCGGTTGGAGTGGATGTTTTAAAATTTGTGAGACTTTTCCTCAAAATAGAACCTCAGTCGTAGCTTAAAGTTTCTTGGGCCATACTTCACATGCTCTTACACAAGTGTGGAAAATTAACCCGTCAATAGCGTTAGTAGAGCAGCAGTGCAATGGAGCCAGTAATTTCTCGTAACAACCGTGAGCTTTTCATTTGTCTTCGGACAAGAGAGATAGATATTAGTTCGGACCGACAGCGGTTAGACCGAAAATGGGACTGTGAATCTCTGAGGTAGGGGGCTACAAAATGATTTTCCTTGTAATGCACTCCTCAGACACTAGTGCCTTATCCGCTTCTCACATGCACGATACAAAAAGTTTCTTTCAGGAGAGTCTGCATAAAAGACAAATCTTACTTTTCACTTTTTTTTTCTTCATTGCAGAGTCTTTTTAGTGCGGTGGTGATGGCCGCCAGTCTCAGTTTGACTTGGGCCACGTCTCAGGAAGACGCGTCGTCTTCCACGCCACCACGTACGGCCGAAGACGTTTCTACAACTGGCGCTTCCTCGGGGGGCGGAGCTGACTCCAATGACATTGAGGATGCAGGAGCGCGACTGGTCGTCATCCCCTTTTCCCTCACCGCCAGTGGGCGGCGCGGCGTCCCCAGAATGATGTGGTCCTCTTCGCCTCTCCTCCACGCTCTTTCGCCTGGTCTGACAACGGAGCCTGAAAGCTCTGTGGACGTCGAACCGCTGTCTTGGGAATCGCCGACGTGGTCGGCAGCGGCGCTGTACAGGGATCTCATGGAACGCGCTGCGCGAGCCAGGGGTCTGGAAGAGGAGGCCAGCGATGACGCAACGCCTTGGTCGCCGGAAGAACTCTGGTTAGCTCATCGTGACAGCGAAGCCGAAGTCGGCACTTACGACGATGATGGCGACGACGAAGAGGCGAGTTCCACGGAAGAAGAGGCAGCAGGTTTGAAAGACTACGATGAAGCCGAGGACCCCGCTGAAGAGAGTATGCAGACGGCGGAAAACATCGTCTTCAGGCCCTTGTTCCGCTACAAGGCGCAGCAGGCTTCGAGACGCCGCAGCTACACGTCCAAGTCAAAGTCATCGCGCCGGAAATACCGCCCCCGCCGCCGTCACTACCCGTCTCGGAAGTACCGGCCCTACTACAACTACAACTACTACTATCCGTACAACTACTACAGACAGTACAGTCCGTCACACGTATGAAACACAGGCACACTTGAGAATGCCACCTCTCGATCTGTTCAACACCATACTGTTGCCACAGATACATATTCACTTTCGTATGAACGGAGTGATATATCCCGTCATACAGGCCATAAGCAAAGGCTGCACACCTGCTTCGCATCATGTGCACCAACAACAGTGTTACAGTGCTGATGTAAGAGACATAACTTATATGGACTCTATTATATGTTTATTTATTTTTTAATATTTATTGTATTACAATAATGCTCCACTATTACAATGAATAAGAGTTGATGAAGAGAACTGATAAAGTAACAATTATTGTGATGAAGTTTAATTAATTATGGACTGTCAGAAATACGTTACAGCTATGTTAAAAACCTCATGAAAATATTGAAAAATTTTTTACAGCGAAAAATGAAGGAAGCTCTATAGTTGACAATCAATTGTCTTTTAAGCGCACTACTCTTAATCATTATTTATTTATTGCTACTTTATTGTATTTTTGTGAATTCATTTTTAAATGTTATTTATTTATAATAACAATTTGTACGCGTTGACGTGTGTAGTTCAGCATTAAATTGCCTTTTATCGCCCTACATACTCTTGTTATTTTACAAGTAAAAAAATATAAAGTGAAAAACTGAAACGTAATTTGGGAAAATATTCGCAGTCATAACTTGCCATCAATCTTCATCTACATCGAAATCCATTTGATTATTCTGCAGTTAACTGGCAGAGGGTTCATCGAACTACCTACAAGCCATTTACCGTTCCGCTTTCGAACAGTGCACAGGAAAAACAAATAATTAAATCTTTACGTGTGTGCTCTGATTTCTCTTATCGCGCAGGTGGTCGCTGACAAAATATTTTCACAGTCTGAAGAGCAAGCTGGTTATTGAAGTTTCATGAGAATATCCTGCGCAACGTAAAACACCTTTGTTTTAACGATTGCCACTTAAATTCACGTATCACATCGGTAGTTCTCTTTCTCTTACTTCGCGCTAGTACAAAACTAGCTACCCTTCTTTTAACTTTTTCGATGTCCTCCGTCGAACCTGTGTAATGCGGATCCGACACCACACACCAGTTCTCCAGACGAGGAAGTACAAGCGCAGAATAGGCAGTCTTTTCAGTAGACCCGTTGCATTGTTCAATGTTTTACCACTAAATCGTAGTTTTTCATTTGTTTCAACCGCAGCAATATCTATGTGATCGTTCCCACTTAGGTTATTCTAATTGTAATTCCTAAGTATTTAGTTGATTTTACAGACTTAAGATGTGTGTGATTCATCGTGTCAACAAAGTTTTGCTGCTTCATTTTGCTACCCAAGTGCATGACGTCACACTCTTCATTATTTAGTCAATTGCCACATTTCGCACCACACAAATATCTCGTCTAAATCGTTTTGCAGTTTGTTTTGATCAGCTGATGGCTTTATAAGACGGTAAACAACAGAATCATCTGCAAACAATATAGGAGTGCTACTCATATTAACTTCTAAATCGTTTATGTAGATCAAGAAGAGCACAAGGCCTACAACACTTCCTTGGGAAACGTCAGATATTACTTTTGTTTTACGCTATGACTTCGCGTCAGTTACTGCGAAATGTGACGTTTGTGACACGACATCACGAATCCAGTCGCGTAACTCAGACGCTTGTACCCAGGCATGCAATTAGATTAAAAGTCGGTTGCGAGGTACGATGTCAAAAGCCTTCTGGAAATTTAAAAATGTGGAGTCAATTTTACGTCTGCTAGGTCTGCTTTCCTGTGTATGTGTGTGTGACTTCCTTGTGATGTCATCGGTCCCTAGACGTACACACTATTTAAACTAACTTATGCTAAGAACAACACACACACGTATCTCCGAGGGAGAACTCGAACCTCCGGCGGGAGACGCCGCGCAGTCCGTGACATGGCGCCTCTAACCGCGCGGCCACTCCACCTGGCTGCTGTGTTTGTCATGCATCCTTTTAGACTGACGCTCTTCCTGTAATTTCCCTAGACGTAACCTAAAAAACCACCCAGTCCCCTCCACATGGTCCCCATCCCCTCCAGATAGTCTTCACTGGCCGTGTAGTCGCCTCCTGTTTGTAGTATGAAAGCGATGTGGTACTTCGCCGTAAACAGCAAGACTGCGACTAACTCCAAACTCCATACGATCCATCGGGCAAATTCACTGATGTGCACAACGTTCAATTAAACAGATAACTACGAGCACACATGCGTGTGTGAAAAAGTGAATGCTGTGAGGATGAACAGCGTATCGGGCAAAAGTTAGCGAGTATCAGCAAAACCTCGCCTAAGGCAACAACACTTGCAGACTTTCTGAAATCGGTTGATATATCTTAACAAAATACGAAAACAGGTGCCATCAGCTGGTTGAAAGATTAACTGTAAATTACGAATTAATAAAAGAAGATGACAAAAAGGAAATCGCCTGGGTATATCTAACTACTGAGCACCCCATGTTAATGCAAGAAAACAATCAGTTCAAGATTTTAACGTGTAAAGGAGAAGAAATAATTTTACTTTAATAATTCAAAAGGTTAATTCCATAAAGAATGAAGTTTTTTCAAACGACTCATTTTCCCTCAGGAAGAATTTTTGGTGATCAGGGATGTTTACCATCAAAGGAAAAGTATTTTGGTTTGAAGAACGGAGAAAAAGCGTACGAAACGGTGTTTTTTGTTTTTTCTTTTTCCTTAGCTCTTATGTAACACCAAGGATATACGTTCTCCATCCCTTATTTAATAAAACTTCCATAGTATTTAAAAATATAAAGAAGGAATTTAATGTTCTACACCAAACGTCATTTATAGCAATCTATCGTAAACTATACGGAAGAGAATTTTGTTTTACGACTAAATGGAGATTTTTCACTGTGTCATGTCCGAATATAACAAAAATACTCAATATGTACACAAAATATACACATCCATTAAGATGAATTATATTTAATTATTGTTTTCATGCTTAAAAACAATTCATTTTTACGTATCAGCGTCTGTAAAGGGCCGGCCGTTGTGGCCGAGCGGTTCTAGGCGCTTCAGTCTGGAAACGCGAGACCGCTACGGTCGCAGGTTCGAATCCTGCCTCGAGCATGGATGTGTGTGATGTCCTTAGGTTAGCTAGGTTTAAGTAGTTCTACGTTCTAGGGGACTGATGACCTTAGAGGTTAAGTCCCATAGTGCTCAGAGCCATTTGAACCATTTGAGAACATGACACTTCTTCTATTTGGAGGGTAGGACGAAAGAAGGCAGTAGCAGTATCGATACATTGACGATCAGTTATCCGGCAGTGAACATTTTAATTGCGTCTGGCCACCGCCTTTCACGATTGTTCCTGTATCCGACCGTGGTTCGGAGTTCCTGCCATGCCACAGTAATGATGTGGGGCCTGAAATACTTCAGCTGACATGCAGTCACAGTTCTACATTGTTCTGTGGGTGCCACAAGCTCAGAGTGCAATAGATGCACCCTCTGGCGAAGTAATATTAGCGAGTATTAATAATTTTTGGAACCCAACAGAAGTTAAGAACCGCTTTAGTCAAGGTAGACAAGCACAGAACAATTAAACACCTACCTAACATCATTTAGGGCCCCCGTGAGCTTGCAGAAGTGCTGCAACACTACGTGGCATAGATCCTACTAATGTTTGAAGTAGTGCTGGAGGGAACTGACACCATGAATCCTGAAGGGCTGTCCATAAAACCGTAAGAGTACGAGGGGGTGGAGACCTCTTCTGAAGAGCACTTTACAAGGCAGCCCAGAAATGCTCAATAATGTTCATGTGTGGGGAGTTTGGTGGCCAGTGGAAGTGTTGGCACTCAGGAGAGTGTTCCTGGAGCAACTCTTTAGCAATTTCGGAGATGTTGGGTATCGTGTTGTCGTGCTGGAACTGTGTAAGTCCTTTGGAATTCACAATAGACATGAATGGATGCAGATGTTCAGACAGGGCGCTTACGTGTCACCTATCAGAGCTTTATCTAGACGTATCAGGGGTCCCATATCACTCCAACTGCACATGAATCACACCATTCCAGAGCGTCCACCAGCTTGAACAGTCCCCTGCTGACATGCAGGTTCCACGGATTCATGAGGATGTCTCCATACCAGTACACGTCCATCCTCTCGATACAATTTGAAAGGAGACTCATCCGAACGGGCAAAATGTTTCCAGTCATCAACAGTGGTCGTTGGCCCCGTTCTTGGTGCATCTTTTTCCGGCAGCATCGATGTCAGAGATTTAGTGTTTTACCGGATTCCTGATATTCTCGATACAGTCGTGAAATAGTCGTACGGGAAAAACCCAATTTCATCGCTACCTCGCTACATCGCTCGTGCGCCGACTCTGACACCGCGTTCAAACTCAGTTAAAGCTTGATAAATTGCCATTGTAGCAACAGTACCCGATTTAACAACTGCACCAGTCACTTGTAGTCTTATGTAGGCGTTGCCGACAGCAGCGCCGTATTCTGCCTGTTTGCATATCTCTGTATTTGAATACGCAAGCTTATACGTTTCTTTGGCGCTTCAATGTACACTCCTGGAAATGGACAAAAGAACACATTGACACCGGTGTGTCAGACCCACCATACTTGCTCCGGACACTGCGAGAGGGCTGTACCAGCAATGATCACACGCACGGCACAGCGGACACACCAGGAACAGCGGTGTTGGCCGTCGAATGGCGCTAGCTGCGCAGCATTTGTGCACCGCCGCCGTCAGTGTCAGCCAGTTTGCCGTGGCATACGGTGCTCCATCGCAGTCTTTAACACTGGTAGCATGCCGCGACAACGTGGACGTGAACCGTATGTGCAGTTGACGGACTTTGAGCGAGGGCTTATAGTGGGCAAGCGGGAGGCCGGGTGCACGTACCGCCGAATTGCTCAACACGTGGGGCGTGAGGTCTCCACAGTACATCGATATTGTCGCCAGTGGTCGGCGGAACGTGCACGTGCCCGTCGACCTGGGACCGGACCGCAGCGACGCACGGATGCACGCCAAGACCGTAGGATCCTACGCAGTGCCGTAGGGGACCGCACCGCCACTTCCCAGCAAATTAGGGACACTGTTGCTCCTGGGGTATCGGTGAGGACCATTCGTAACCGTCTCCATGAAGCTGGGCTACGGTCCCGCACACCGTTAGACCGTCTTCCGCTCACGCCCCAACATCGTGCAGCCCGCCTCCAGTGGTATCGCGACAGGCGTGAATGGAGGGACGAATGGAGACGTGTCGTCTTCAGCGATGAGAGTCGCTTCTGCCTTGGTGCCAATGATGGTCGTATGCGTGTTTGGCGCCGTGCAGGTGAGCGCCACAATCAGGACTGCATACGACCGAGGCACACAGGGCCAACACCCGGCATCATGGTGTGGGGAGCGATCTCCTACACTGGCCGTACACCTCTGGTGATCGTCGAGGGGACACTGAGTAGTGCACGGTACATCCAAACCGTCATCGAACCCATCGTTCTACCATTCCTAGACCGGCAAGGGAACTTGCTGTTCCAACAGGACAATGCACGTCCGCATGTATCCCGTGCCACCCAACATGCTCTAGAAGGTGTAAGTCAACTACCCTGGCCAGCAAGATCTCCGGATCTGTCCCCCATTGAGCATGTTTGGGACTGGATGAAGTGTCGTCTCACGCGGTCTGCACGTCCAGCACGAACGCTGGTCCAACTGAGGCGCCAGGTAGAAATGGCATGGCAAGCCGTTCCGCAGGACTACATCCAGCATCTCTACGATCGTCTCCATGGGAGAATAGCAGCCTGCATTGCTGCGAAAGGTGGATATACACTGTACTAGTGCCGACATTGTGCATGCTCTGTTGCCTGTGTCTATGTGCCTGTGGTTCTGTCAGTGTGATCATGTGATGTATCTGACCCCAGGAATGTGTCAATAAAGTTTCCCCTTCCTGGGACAATGAATTCACGGTGTTCTTATTTCAATTTCCAGGAGTGTAGATCAGAAGCGAAGCTTGTTATATGTTAACTACTGTAGAAAGTACAGCCATGCACTGGGGAAAAACATGGGAAATATCTGAAACAATTAAGAAAAAGTAACTGTTAGTTGAGATGGATTTTGGAGATGTTGCTGTAGTCTGACACTATAGAATAAATTCAAAAAAATGGAGGCATACGTAACTGAATGAACGTGGAATCCCCTGTAATAGATATAACCGAAACAAAACAGTTGAGTTTGTATGGGCATATATGTCGTCTAGGTGAGGAGAGATGGCTGAGAAAATGATGAATTGGGTTCCAACTAATATAAGAAGAAAAGGACACCTGAAAACAACAAGGGAAGAAGGAGTCAGAATAACTATATCAGAGAGGAATATGCAGGACTCTTTGGAAACTATGATGCGAGAAACAGCAATAATATTGTATTAAATCGCAAAAAAATGTCATCTCTAATGTGAACCTCGGTCAAGGCAAGGTAAGACAGGGGCTCGTGTACTCATGCAGTATAGCCCACGCGTTTTACTCAATTGCTCTCGTCACTAATTGGGACCTTTTTCTACGTTGTTTAAATTTTATGCGTAGTGCACAGTCTAATTTCATCAACGATGAGCATGAGACTATGTTCTGTATTTTTCGCTTTGCGACCGTAACATGTCGCGAACTCCCGCGTCGGCAGCACGAGGGGGGCGCGCGACAGACTGGCTGCAGGCGTGAGTAAAATTGTATTCATTAGCAGCGGCCAGGAATGATTATCCAGTACGTATCTGAAACACCGCTGTTTGGGAATTGTTCGCGTGCTGCTGTGATGAAAAGGTATCATGAGCCGACGAACGAATAGCGCGATCGCTTGGCGAGTAACCGACACGGTATGGAAAGTAAAGGCCCTCATTTACTGTTGGTATCAGAGGTGAATCTTGCCTGTGAAATTGCGCAGAGCCCGACAGGCACGCTATAATGGAAGGGATCATTACTGAAATGAAACACAAGCTGCGTAACTTGCAGGAGGAATCAGCAATTCTTTCTACACAGGCCAACCAGAGTGACCTGTGCTCACTCCCAAATATGCATTGTCGTGAACTTGGCTAGCTATCTGTGTTTGGCTTCCCGCCCTTGTTGCGGTTACGCAATGGTTTTTTCCTTCTATGTGTGGCAGAACCGATGTGTATCGATATTTGCACACTGTACCATCTTTGATTTTGTGCATATAGGTTCCGGCTAGGAGGTCTGCAGGCAGTAGGTCGGTTGCTGCGGGCCAGGGAATTTGTCTCCGCCCGGTGCAGTCAGCTGCGTCCGCTGGTGGTCCTTGCGCAGTGTCAGAGAGTGTGTGGAGCTGTCCGATCGTTATGAGCTTCGTGGTTCACCGACCCGGGGCGTCAAAGTTGAAACGTGGTTTCAAGTATCAAGCCATGTCCGTTCATGTGGAGTAGTTCGTTTCGGTGGTTCGCTATTGGGGAGGTTTTCCTGTGAGCATCACCGAGTGTAGGTTTTGCTGAAATTTAGCCGCCTTGCGGTGGAATTAACTATATTGGTTGACTACAATTCAACTGCACCAGCGGAATTTTCTACCTTGTGGCCGTTAGTGTTCGTTTACCTGCCCTGGTCACTAACGTAATTTCCAAAAAATGGCTCTGAGCACTATGGGACATAACTTCTGAGATCATCAGTCCCCTAGAACTTAGAACTACTTAAACCTAACTATACCTAAGGACATCACGCACATCCATGCCCGAGGCAGGATTCGAACTTGCGACCGTAGCAGTAGCGCGGTTCTAGACTGTAGCGCCCAGAACCGCTTGGCCTCATGTACTGATTGGTGGCAAGCATATTTTGTCAGTCGGTCCATGGCTGTCCCTTGGTTGGGTTCCGACGGATCAAGTGTAGTTGGGCTCACAACCTGTCTCACCTAAGTAATCAAGGGCAGTGTACTGGTAGATAGGACAGCTTGGCTGTGGAAGTGTAAGGGTAGCCCAGAACATAGACAAAGGTATTAAAAATTACAAGAACCCAAGCTTTAATGATCTTCCAGCAATAAAAGCTCTTAACAAATCTCAATTAAGCAAGGACATAAATTTGGTTACAAACATATGTTAACCTTCAACCAGTGAATAACCCCAATAAAGAATAACCAATCAATAAAACGTAGATAAAGGACTGTTTTACAAGAATTATTAAATTAAGTAAAACCATGAAAGCTAAGTTACAAATATTATGTTAAGCTTCAACAGGTGAATAACCTCAATAAAGAATTCTCATTTAAGTAAAACATAGATAGGAAAATGCCTTACCAAAATGCTTGAATTGTGTAAAATCATGAAAAGCTGAGTTACAACTTTTCTCACAAACTACTTAGGAATTTACAAAAAATAAACAAGTTTGGTCTGTTTAACGAGAAGGTAACTGCCAAGTCCAAGCGACCGAAGCCACTCTGAGCGGACGACCGCCCCAACGCTGGTCATCAACCGACATCGTCACGGCTCAGTGGCCACCGTGCTAAAACCGACTAACGTTTCGGTAAGCGACCGACAGCAACACAGGAGTAACAATGACTGAAATTCGGCGTACGCCTTACGAAACATGGCAAACCCTGAAGCGGGAGCAGGCACAGCTGACTAGCGGCCATACAACCGCGAGCAAACAAACCTCACGCTGCCCGTACTAACGAGGGAAATGATAGCGAGCGACAAGACGCCACGCGAAAAGCAGCAACCGTGCCTACCCCTCGACCACAGAATGCGCCCTGTCTCCTTGTCTATGGTAATACAATTTATAGCTAACAAGAAACGATTTAATAATGGCATTAGTTCAACGCAAAATCAGTTGACAGGTCCAGTAAAGATTTACCAACGGATTTACCTTCAAACTAATTTCCGGTCCACAGGCGGAAATTAGTAAACTTGGCATAAGTTTCACCAGACCGATAAACAAGAAACCAAATTAAACAGTTGCCAAAAAAACAGGCACGATATGCAAGCCCTTCAAGACCTTGCTATCTTACAGTTATCATTAACGGCGAAACATACACAAATGAATGACAAGAAATTCACCATTGAAAGCAAAAAAAAACACAAAGGTTAAATTAATTAATTTGCAGACGAGCCAGTCACTGAAAGCTTAGTTCCACAAGATTAGGACTAACCTCACTCGGCAGCAATACATTTGTGTGCGTGATAACTAGGTTGCCCAAACAGGACTACAAAACCCAAAACAACAAGTCACACTTTAGCTGTCTTGTTCTCGGATAGTAGGCGCCACCGGGATAAGACAATCGCGACAAAAAAATCTCTGAAATTACAGCTGCTTGCAGCAAACAAATGAGTCAGGGTGCATGAACGTAAAGCACAAGCCACTGTTCCAGCCGGAGCGTAACCTTTTCAGTGCACATACGGACAGAACAACACACGTGGGCATAAAGGGAGCAGCAGATGCGTACCAAGCAAACTATACTGCGCCAAAATACGACCCACGTCACGTCCACAAACCGGAGCACTGCTCCCGGAGCTGGTGTGTGCTCGCTGGAGTGCCGCAACTCACTGTCCCCCTTCTCGGCCGTGCACAACAACTCTTCTCTTGTCGCCTCAAAGTGCGGCCGCAATGTCCGTTCTCCCCTGCTGTCCGCCCCAGACTCCCGTACTCGCACTCACTCCCTCGTTAGCACCCGCTCCGAGAGGAGGCGCTCGCGATCGCACATAGTGCCAACCTCAATCAGAGGAGTAATCGATAGCGTCTTGCGCCCGAGAGCCGCGACACGGCTCAGGCAGATCGCCCCATGGAGGCTTCGGAGCGCTGTTGTCTTTACTGTCATTCTTACCGGTGTTTATTTGTCTGTTTATAATCTACCGTAGCCAATGATAAAAAAATAATTGGGTTGATTGTGTTTTGTGTAAGTAAGTTTGAGTTCTGGCAAGTGGACATTTGCTGAAAGGTTATTGCCGTTATGTTGTCTTTTCTTTTAGTCCAGGTTTCAGCTACTTAAACCTTAACGCTTATGTTTATATATATATATATATATATATATATATATATATATATATATATATATATAATTTTGGAAAATTAATTGTGGACCTTCAGCCTTGGAACCTTATTCATAAAATTACCTTTCAAGCTTAAACATTGAGGCCTTCTGCCATTGAAAGGTTAGGGTTATTTATTTTAAAATCTTGAAACTTTTGTTGTGGGGTTTCAGCCGTTTGTATTGAATCTTGTTTATGTTTGTCTATCCACCCTTGCCTTGAGGCTTTCAGTAGTTAAAATAGCAAGAAAAATAATATATATAGGGTGGACCATTGATAGTGACTGGGCCAAATACCACACGAAATAAGTATCAAACGAAAAAACTACAAAGAACGAAACTCAAGTAGATTGAAGGGGTAAACCAGATGGCGCTATGGTTGGCCCGCTAGATGGCGCTACCATAGGTCAAACGGATATCAACTGCGTTTTTTTAAAATAGGAACCCACATTTTTATTACATATTAGTGTAGTACGTAAAGAAATATGAATGTTTTAGTTGGACAACTTTTTTCACTTTGTGATAGTTGGCGCTGTAATAGTCACAAATGTATAAGCACGTGATATCATGTAACATTCCGCCAGTGCGGACGGTATTTGCTTTGTCATACATTATCCGTGTTAAAATGGACCGTTTACCAACTGCGGAAAAGGTCGATATCGTGTTGATGTATCGCTATTGTGATCAAAATGCCCAACGGGCGTGTGCTATGAATGCTGGGTATCCTGGACGATATCATGCAAGTTTCCGGACCATTCACCGGATAGTTACGTTATTTAATGAAACTGGAAGTGTTCAGCGACATGGGAAACATCAACCACGACCTGCAACAAATGATGATGCCCTAGTATGTGTTTTAGCTGTTGAATCTGCTAATCCGCACATCAGTAGCAGACAAATTGTGCGAGAATCGGAAATCTCAAAAACGTCGGTGTTGAGAATGCTACATCAACATCGATTGCACCTTTACCGTATTTCTGACGACTTCGAACGTCGTATAGATTGCAGCCACCGAGCACAAGAGAAATTACGGGACGATGACAGATTTTTCGCACGCGTTCTATTTAGCGACGAAGCGTCATTCACCGACAACGGTAACGTAAACCGGCATAATGTGCACTATTGGGCAACGGAAAATCCACGAGGGTTGCGATAAGTGGAACATCAGCGACCTTAGCGGGTTAATGTATGGTGCGGCATTATGGGAGGAAGGATAATTGGCCCGCACTTTATCTATGGCAATCTAAATGGTACAATGTATGCTGATTTCCTACGTAATGTTCTACCGATGTTACTACAAGACGTTTCACTGCATGACAGGTTGGCGATGTACTTCCAACATGATGGATGTCCGGCACATAGCTCGCCTGCAGTTGAAGGGGTATTGAGTAACATATTTCATGACAGGTGGATTGGTCGTGGAAGCACCATACCATGGCCCGCACGTTCACCTGATCTGACGTCCCCGGATTTCTTTCTGTGGGGAAAGTTGAAGGATATTTGCTATCGAGATCCAAGGCCTGACAACATGTGTCCGCGCATTGGCAATTCATGTGCGAACATTTGCGGAAGGGGAACTACTCGCTGTTGAGAGGAATATCGTTATACGTGTTGCCAAATGCATTGAGGTTGACAGACGTCATTCTGAGCATTTATTGCATTAATGTGGTATTTACAGGTAATCATGCTGTAACAGCATGCGTTTTCAGAAATGATAAGTTCACAAAGGTACATGTATCACATTGGAACTATCGAAAGGTTCAAACGTACCTATGATCTGTATATTTTAATTTAAAAAACCTGCCTGTTACCAACTGTTCGTCTACAATTGTGGGCCATATGTTTGTGACTATTACAGCGCCATCTATCAGAAAGCGAAAAATGTGTTCCAAATAAAACATTCGTATTTCGTTACGTACTACACGAATATGTAAAAAAAATGGGGGTTCCTATTTTTAGAAACTCCGTTGATATCCGTTTGACCTAAGGCAGCGCCATCTAGCGGGCCAACCACAGCGCCGTGTGATTTCCCCCTTCAAATTAGACAAGTTTCTTTCTTTGCAGTTTTTTCGTTTGACGCTTATTTCGTGAGATATTTGGCCTAGTCACGATCAATGGACCACTCTATATATATTATTTTACTTGCTATTGTTGATTGTTAAGATTTCTTCTTTGGAGGCTTTCAGCAGTGAAAGAATTGCTATTGCTTTTGAAACTCATAGTTAAAGATTCGGCTAGGTGCTGCTTGGATGGTAAATGTGTTATTAAATTACAATAAATTACGATTTTAAGGTGAAACTGACCCCAACCTTATTTGGCCCATTCCATAATCCTAATCACCTGTTCTGCTCAGCTTGTTTAGCAGGCGTATCACAGAGCGAAAAAAAACAATATTTTGAAGAATCAATGCCAATGTCAATCTCAAATAGAGGCCTCTACTCTCAAGCTGTCTGATTATTGCATGGCATCTAAGTGCTTGTATTGAAGGTGATCATTGGGCCTTTTCTCCGGTGTATTTCATAGATATGAATGAGAAAATGTGATGTTTGGTCTGGAGCCTTAATGCTGTAACCTACAATAGTAGAAAAAGAAAAGAGAAACTCTTTTACGGATAAAATACCTTTTGCTTCACTAATTTGAAAACATTCTCAATGCCCAAGACATTGTATCCAGGAAAAAAAGAATGCTCGCAAGAAAATAAACGAAGTTAAAGGAAATGACACTAGAAGTATAGCTAGGGTGCATCATAGGCTGCAGTCAATGACACCTGATAATAATGTGACAAGTTCAGAGTGTTGCACACAACATAGGCGACGGTAGCGCAGACGTTCAGAGCAAACGTTCCCAGGGCTGTCGCCTGTAGTTGAGCACTGCTCACAGTCAATCCTGTGGCACTACAGCAGGACAATATGATGAATTCGGCAGAGTACAGCGGAACAGATTTGTGCGATGCAAGAGTCCAGCGTTAGTGGTAATGATAAGACGTTGGTTCAAAGCAGCTATCGCCGATTATATCGCTATACTAGCTGAGCAACCTATCTTGCCTGTGTACGTTATTCCAGTCTTCTATCAGTTCATCTTGCCCCCCCCCCCCCCCCCCATCTCTGTCCATCTACTTCACCCTCTCTCTTTGTTCAGCTCTTCTGTCCCCTCTCTCTCTCTGTTCACCTCCTCCATCTACTCCCCCCTTTGTCTGTCCATTTTCTTGCCCCCCCCCCGTCTCTGTACAATTCTTCCTCCCTCTTATCACTGCGAGGCTCATTCTCTTTGCTTTGTCCATCTCCTCAGCTCACGTCTATCTGTCGATCTATACTTCTCCCTTCCCTCTGTCCTCTTCTTTTCTTCCCTTTCTTTGCCCTTTTCCTGTCTTTCTCTGTCCATTTCATCCTCGCACTCTCACCATCCACCCCTTCCCCCTCCCTCTGCCAATCCTCCTCTTCCCTCTGACCATCTCCTGTTCCCCCCCTCTCTCTGTCCAACTCCTCCTTTTTCTCCTATGCCTATTTCCCCCTCCAATCTCTCCATCCAACCCCCTTCCCCCCCTTTCTGCCTATCTCCTCCTATCTCTGTACGTTAATCTCCTCCGCTCTCTTCTTTCCTCAGCGTATCATCCCCACTCCAATAGGAGATTCTTGGTTCTTACCTCCATAGCATTTATTTCCATATAGTACAAATGTTGAGTAGCTGACAGGCAGAACAAAAAGCTGTCTACGACTCAAAATTTAGGTTGTGTGCTGAGTATCAGTCTATCTTTTCATAATATTGTCATTATTTCACCCCGGATTTTCTGTTGTTCGAGTTTTGTAGTTAGTGTTATCATGTAGCTTACCAAGTTTGGTTGAAACCGATTTAGTGGTTCACAAGGAGTCTTTATTCATGTCTTCAGGCGTGTAAATACATATCATATATATTTCACATATATTTAACACGCATAACACATAACTGTACACATATCTCAGCTGTAACTCTAGCTATTTTCTTCTTGCAGTTCCAACAGCTCAGTGTTTATGACATCATATCTCCTGACGTTTGAGTCGTAGAGTGATTTTATTTTGCATGTACATTCAGTGGTAGATGAGAATGCTATCTGGATACTGCGTATAATGTTTTTAGCAAAGAAGTAATAAATTAGAAGACCACGTTCGAGGCTGCATTATTACTTCAGTAATAGGTTTCCTTTCATCGTTTTATGGAGGTTGCGAGAGAGAAATAGTCTCGTAAAGGTTTGAAATTATGTGTAATATTGATTAAAGCCATTAAGCGCTCTCATTTTAAAATATGCCTAAAATTTCGCTGACACGCTACGTTTGTTACATACTTCGAAAGCTGGGGTGCCAGTCTGGGACACCCCTTGTGGCGATTCCACATTAATCACAGAAAAACGTGAGCGCGTATAAAACAACGCTGTTATATGAGTTTATTCCTGTTAACTTAAACGAGATCGTTAGGGACGCAGAGGTTTTTAATAACATTGACATATACAAATTAAATATCTGATGTTGGAATATGTATATTTTTTGGGTTACGTAACCAATGCTGCTGTAACTAACGTGCTTCTGATGGGTTTCAGCGCGAGGAAAATGGATGCACCCTCACATCACACTGACTGCAACCCGTCAGTTTACAAGCAGGAGCTAACACCGGCATTTATTTCCAAATATTGTTATGATGAACTGGTAACGATGTTTGTAGTGTATCGTGTATCTTTATTAAGAAGCGACTTTCAAATCCGTTTCCTGCAATCTATTTCACTGCTAATAGTACATAAGGGTTTATTAGTCTTGTCTTTCAAGGGAAGTTAGGGAAAAAATAGTGTACTTGCAATTTTTTGTACAGTGTTAGGAGGACGTGAATAGCCACCGGAGGGGTATGACCTTGAGGATGGGAGGGGGGAGAGGCAGGCATTTAAAGGTCACTTTTTAACGTTTTCTTTCAATAACTTCAAAACTGCGATTTCTCGCTAAAATGTTTCCCAGTACAAATTAAACTATTAAAACTGCCCTATTCATTTTTTCTCGACGACTAGCATCTGCGTTGTTGTGGATGGAAAAACGGCAGATATTTTTTAATTACTGTCAGTGCAAATGAAATGCGTTAAGAACAAATATCAAATTTGTGTACCACGTCTAAATGCTATAGCATGGTGGGGAGGAGGGTGGGTTATAGAAATGAGAGGGAAGACAGTTCATCGGACTGTGATCGGCCATTTCGCTCCTCCATTGATCTGCAAATTGAACAGCGAGAAGGTGATGCTCCACTCTATGGACCCTACTGTGTCACAAGAAGAAACTACATGGTGTTTCACAAACGTATACCGGCTATCGGCAGCTCATCTTATGAACTACTGGTGACGCAGTGCGCAGACACGCCCGGGGGTGTTTTCTCCTCACAAAGTGCATTAACACTGGATGAAATACATATGTGAGTTCGTAATAAAACTGGGACAATAACGCTTATGGACAGAATGCAGGGTAAATCCGGAAGAGGTGCCGCATTCGGTGTAGACTGTGTACCCCTCGTAGATTCGGCAAGTACTGACACAATGTGCGCGTATCGTCACTGCAGTTGCTCAGTGCACGCCAGGCCATAATAAAAGTGTTTACGATCGAGTAAGTTTCACATGAGCTCTGGGGGAATAACTGAGGTAAGTCTATAAACAGCCCTGCAGATCCTTTTTCAACATCATGATAGGTTCTCAGTGTGAGCTAAAGAGCCAAATATATCCAAGAATTTGAGTAGTTACATTAACAGTAGGTTCTGATGGGCCTGTTTTGATTATAGTGCGGCCATCTGGACTATCAAGATCATGAATTTATAGGGTGCTGAGACTCTCGGCTACAGAACAGGGCCGGCCGATGTGGCCGAGCGGTTCTATGCGCTTCAGTCTGGAACCGCGAGACCGCTACGGTTGCAGGTTCGAATCCTGCCTCGGGCATGGCTGTGTGTGATGTCCTTTGGTTAGTTAGATTTAAGTAGTTCTAAGTTCTAGGGGACTGATGACCACAGATGTTAAGTCCCATAATGCTCAGAGCCATTTGAACCATTACAGAAAAGGATACACGCCGCAATAAAATCCGGTAGATATGCCACACATTTTGTCACTAGGTATACTTGCTACCCAAATCTAATAACAGTTTTAAACAAATGAAAACATCTATGTTTTGTTTGTATTTTCGTTCAAGTGACTTAGCATGCTTTTTAAGGGTGTTCACAAAATCTCATAGAGGTCAATGCACAATATTATTCAGTATTCCCGAATACACATCTTGGCTAAATACTTATTCGCCAGATACTCTCAAATAAGTACATCCAATTTGTATAAATTTTTTTGTAATTTAACCAATAAGTAACCTAGTTGAACTGCTTAGATATATAAATAAGATACATTTAAGAAACGATTGTTAACACTTCACCCTTGTTTCTTCACCCTACAACATACTTGTTTTCACACACACACACAAGACAATCACAGAAAAGATTAGAAAACGCAGACTAAAATTCTATGGACACCTATACAGAATGCCATCACACAGACTCACCAAACAGATCTTTGACCGGGTAATCACTAGAAACAGCAAATGGGTGGCAGAGGTAAAAAACGAACTGAAACAACTCAACATAACAACAGACAGAATAAACGACAGAATAAAATTCAGAAACATCATTAAGAAAAGTAGACTACATGAGATACAGTGTGACAAACGAATAGGCATAAAATGGACCGAAGAACGCGAGCAAGATCACAGCCGGAAGATCAAAGAAATATGGGCAACCAAAAAGGCAATCAAGATGAAGCCGAAGACACAAAGCCGACAAGAAGCATGGACAGAGGACCGGAAACAGAAACACAGCAAGCGAATGAGGGAAGTTTGGGCAGCAAGGAAGGCAGCAAAAGGAACTGGCCATGTAGTTTAGTCCAACTGCGCTCTTTAAGGGCAAAACACCAATAATAATAATAATAATAATAATAATAATAATAATAATAATATATGTATCATGGATCTTGACTAAAGTAATGGTAGTTTTTTTTATAGTATGCGGCATAGCACCCATAGCATAAAGGCATAAGGAATAGACATCACAATGTAAAGATGTTTACATGATCAAATATTACTTTTAAATGTAACACTGAAAAAATAAAATATGTGTCATAGACAACTGCTGCGTTTAGTTGTACAAAAGAAGTTTTACTAAAAATGCACCCCGAGAGCTTACATATGCACTTTTGAAAATGTGCTCCGTCTCTTCCGGATTTACCCTGTATAAACCTCTGGAAATTGTTCTGCACTGCTAAGGTGGAAAGAGATTCTTTGTCGTCCAGTGCAACATCCCCCACTGAGTATACTGCTCGCTTTTGTGTTGACAGACAGCCTGTAGCTCTTCAGCATATTTTTCCAAGTTCTCTTATGTGGGCAGAGAACTTAACTTTACTGAGTTCGTGTTGATACCATGGAGTTATTTTCATTCTATTAAAAGAGTCCTTATTTGCATATGTTAAGTAAGCTTTTTTGATAAATGTGGTACCTTGCTGCTGTCCATAACTGACTCTGTATTGTAAAGCTGTGTAATTATTTTTCCGTCTGTTGATTGTGAAGTAATTCTCTCTGTATTAACTGTGTTACTGGCAATCTGTATTAATCTCTCCATTCTGGAATTCCTGCCACTTGTAGAATGGGCTACACTGGTTGGAACTACTTACCACACGTCAACAGTATATCTTCCAACATGGATGTGAATATGTCTGATGAAATGGGATTGATGATATTCAAGTGTAGAACAGTAAACTGCTGTAATGCATTGCTTGACTTAATGTTGAAACATCGAAGTTGCATAACATTTAGCTGTCCTACTCCTGTTGCAGAAGGAGACAATTTAAGCACCGTGGATATGGGTCTGCGGTGGTGAATTTGATAGTCCTCATGCTGTGAAAAGTATTCCAGCTACTGATAATGGACACAGTGAAATAGGTATCATCGAATACATATTGGCATCATTGGAAAGGTGATTAGTGTTGAAGCCATTAGACATCTCCAAATATTGACATTTTTTGTGTAACAGCTCATTTAACAACTGCAAATAAGTAATGATTTAACAAACTGAAAATAGCCCCACCACATAAAAACGAGTTCAGTGAAGTTATTTTGTGTACACACCTAAAAGAACTAGAGCGGAAATACTTGGGAGACAGAGCCAGTCTGCAAAATGAAGAGTGAGCAGCACTCGTGATGGGCGACATTGCCATTCCTAGAAGAATGCTACAGCAGCTGCTCAAGATAACTAAGAATCAAACTCCCCTCTTGCAGTTTAGAACAGAGTGCAGTTATTCACGTAGATTCTGTCCATATGTCTTTCTTGAGTAAATATTATTGATGACTCACACCTAAATTCCATGTAGTTTGAACGCTCTTTGTGGAAAAAAATGCCTCCGGCCGGTCTGTGCACTGTGAGGCCTGTCATTCATACGGAAGATCTGTATAATTTTGCTTCGTATGGTGTAATGGGGCAGACACAGCGGCAAATGACTTTCTCGCATTTCATTTTGTAGACCTACCAAGGAAAGAAGTGAATGACCACAATTCGGTGAACTACATCCCTTCGTGCTTGTAGCCTCCACCCGTGCGCCCTCCGAGTTATATCTTTTCTTAAACCCTTTAATTTAAAAGTAAATAGTAACTTTGTACATTTAAAACCCTATTTTTAATAATCAGCAATTTTTCGAGCCCCTGAAACACGGAACTATTAGTACTAGGGAGAAACTGAAAAAGAAACATTTTTTGTTTGTATGAAATATAAAGTAGTTCAATTTTGTACTGGTTACATTTTCGCTAGACGCTACGAGTTTCGAGATATACAAGAAAAACATAAAAAAAATGATCTCGAAACGTCCTCGGCCCTCTCCTCCCTCATATCTCAACGGTGAGGATATTTATTATATTGTTCATGACACTGTCTCCCAGCGATGTACAAAAATTTGCAGTACGCGATTTTTCCCCTATTCGACCTTTTCTAGGTCATAGTTCTGTGGGCTACATAGCAAGTTGTGTCTCACGCGTGTGCACCCGTTCCAGTTACAACAGGGATCGAACTAACTTAAGATACCGCAGCTGACGTTTCTGTTCTTAATTGCTTTAATGGAAAGAAGCAGTTTACGCTGTTGGGAAATAATTATGACTTATTGTGAAGGTTATAGCTCATTTGAATTATGTTGAGCAACACCTCTGAAATAATAATCACTGTGAAATGCCGGAAATCACAATAAAATATCAACAACACTTCTTTCGTCCAGAACCTATTCAAGAAAATCAAAGATAGGGGATGGTGATTACACCAAAGGGAATTAAGTGACATTAGAAAACGTCTATGAAATATACGTAAATGCGAGATACAGAAAACGGCAGCAACATATCGGCAATTTGATTTCTGTTTCGGCATTATGAAGATAATCAGCAGTGTGAGTTAACTTAGATTAACCAATAACCCTGAAAAATATATCACAGAGAAATATTGGAATAACAGTGATATATCGGCCACAGTTCTTTCATCAAAGTCCTAATTAAGCAGTTAGAATAATATAAAAATATTGCGTTCGTTGTAATTTGTGTGAAAGAACCACAAAACAAAATACTAATGAAAGCCTTGCAACTTAAACTCTATACCACCTTTAAAAGTAAATACTTAGTTTTATCTGAAATACCACTCATGTTTGCCGGCCGCGGTGGTCTCGTGGTTCTAGGCGCGCGGTCCGGAACCGTGCGACTGCTACGGTCGCAGGTTCGAATCCTGCATGGCATGGATGTGTGTGATGTCCTTCGGTTAGTTAGGCTTAAGTAGTTCTAAGTTCTAGGGGACTAATGACCACAGCAGTTGAGTCCCATAGTGCTCAGAGCCATTTGAATCATTTTGAACCACTCATGTTTGTGTCAGAGCAAACAAGTAAAAATGTCTCAGATGTATTCAGATTTCAGTGCCGTTACTTACTACACAGAATACGACGTCACTCTGTAACATTCGACAGTTAGTCTATGTGGTACAATACACACATTAAAAAAGTTTTGCATCACCCGAGTTCCCAGAATTCCTCAAGATAAACGTTGACTGTGGGTATTGTATCAAAGACACAGTCCGTTTAACTGGTCAAAAGTGTTACTAACCCGCCCAAAGATGTAAACAACCATGCATGAAAAGCGCCTATTAGACGGAGGGAGTCCGACAGCCGATCAGTTCCAGTCATTACACCATGAAGGAGGTACAAGGCTCCTGTTGTCTGTAGTTCAACCATGCCTAGATGGTCAATACCGCGGTTCGGTCGCGTCCGCATTGTCACTTTGTGCCAGGAAGGACTCGCAACAAGGGAGGTGTCCAGGCGTCTCGCAGTGAAATAAAGCGATTTTATTCGGACATGCAGGAGATACGTAGAGACAGGAACTGTCGATGACATGCCTCTCTCTGGCCTCCCAAGGGCTACTACTGCAGTGGATGACCGCTACCTACGGATTATGGCTCCATGTTAAATAATGCATTTCGTGCAGCCACAGGACGTCGTGTTACGACTCAAACTGTGTGCAGTATGCTGCGTGATGCCAACTTCACTCCCGACGTCCATTGCTCATGAAAACCACACGTTGCATGTTCTAATAATATACAGCGAGACCTTCCGAGGTGGTAGTCCAGATTTCTTCATGCTGACCGATTCCAGTTTGCAGATGTTACTATGTGTTACTGTGTGTGCCCACGACACCATGCAGCCCGGTACAGATGGCCCCAACAACATGCCGAATGGACCGTTCAGGATTGGCATCACGTTCTCTTCATCGATGAGTGTCGCATATGCCTTCAATCAGACAATCGTCGTTTTTGGAGGCAACTCGGTCAGACTGAATGCCTTAGACACACCGTCCAGCAAGTGCAGTAAGGTGGAGTTTCCCTGGTGTTTTGGTGTGGCATTACGTGGGGCTGACATACGCCGCTGGCGGTCATGGAAGGTGCCTTAAAGGCTGTATGATACGTGAATGCCTTCCTCCGGCCGATAGTGCATCCATATCGGCAGCATACGGGCGAGGTATTTGTCTTCATGGATGACAATTCATGCCCCCATGGTGCACATCTTGTGAATGACTTCCTTCAGGAAAACGACATCGCTCGACTAGAGTGGCCAGCATGTTCTTCAGACATGAATCGTATCGAACACGCCTGAGATATAATTGCGTAGACCGCGGAAGCCTTTGCAATTATATTAGCAACCGGTTTGGGCACACACAGTAACAGCCAGTAACATCTGCAAACTGGAAACGCTCACGATGATGAAACATGGACTACCACCTGTGAAGGTCTCGCTGTATGTTATTAGAACATGCAACGTGTGGTTTTCATGAGCAATAAAAAGGGCGGAAATTATGTTCATGTTGATCTGTATTCCAATTTTCTGTACAGGTTCCGAAACTCTCGAAAACGAGATGATGCAAATCTTTATTTCGATGTGTGTACAAGACAATGAGGCATGACAGACGGTCATAATAAAGTTATACTGAATCAGTCATGTTTCATGAGTTAGTTTTATTTTAATGATCAAAAGTTAGGGCTGAATTTAGCGAAAACAGTCTTCACAAAGAAGTGAGTGACATCAAATAACTAAACCTCTGGAGGCCTAACTCTAGAGATTTCTGTCTGCGTTGGAAACAAGATAACATCACTGCTCGCTGGTAAAATTAGCTACTTCAGCAGACGTGACCAGAAACTGGGATTTATAACTGATACATTCACCACCGGAATGCGAGCTCTGTTTATTGTATACTGAGGGGACCCTAAATACAAAGCGGGGCCCACGGTACCACAGGTACTCCTAGGTGTTGCATAGTTGCCCAGCTGTAGGGGCCACTAGCATCGAGATTTTCATTATAATCGGCTATGGACCTGTTATTTGCAGCAGCATGCCTGTGCAAGCATTAAACAATAAAGTCTTTGACGGTATTCTTAACCAACTGTAATTGTTCTCTGTCCATAATGAATTACAGTTTTATATTAGTAGTTCCTAAAAAGAATTTCACGCTAAACCGTATGAAGCATCATAGTTAGGTAGTTAATTTCGTCTGTTGTGAGACAATGTGAGTGCAAATGACGTTGTGGTCAGTTTCTTCCACTTATTCGTATGTTTGGTATTTACAAGAGGAGCATCGTACTTCGGCAAATTGTGATACTGCTAGCACAGGAAAATTAAGACTATAATTTAAATCACGGCTTGCATGTGTAGCTCCTCGCAGTTTGGCAGTAAAGTGATAACGATCTCTATGTTTCAAATCAATTTACATGGTGCCTTCCTTGCAAATCTCTGTTGCTCAAAACGGTACTTACTCTTGCGACATCATGTCCTACTTGTTATGTTCCAAATTTCCTCTCTTACCAACGTGATTTTTCCGGGTCCAACACCTCGGTCCCTATAGGCAACAGAAAGATACGATCAAGTGTTTTGGACAGAATAGGACTAGGGATCATTTGTATAACCAACACAAGGATTGTCTTCATGTCACTATCCTACAGTGAAAGGTCAAAGCAGGAAATTACACAATTTCTCCCGCTTAGTAACATTCAGCAAATCGGTTGGTTCTTTGTGTATTAGTTGTGGTATATGGTTGACATTAAGGGGATTATGGAGGCATTCTGGGTTCATATGCGGTTCGTTAGAAGACTCCAAAAAAAGGGCTTTTCTTACCATTTCTCGTACCAAAACCATGGCGCGTATTTCGAGATTATGCAAGATGTTCAAATGTGTGTGAAATCTTATGGGGCTTAACTGCTAAGGTAATCACTTCCTAACCTTACACAGTGCTTAACCTGTATTATCCTACAAACACACACTCGAACCTCCGCCGAGACCAGCCGCACAGTTCATGACTGCGGCGTCGCCGACCGCTCGGCTAATACCGCTCGGCGATTATACAAGGAAATGGCTAACCATCCCGTGTCTTCTCTTGGTAAAAACTGGAAGACAAGCATCAAAAACAATATGCGATTCTTAAACGCATCATGATTACCTATTATAAATGTGTATATTTGACTTCTAAAATGACAGTCTATGCACATGTATTCAGATGTGACATCATTGATTTTAACACGCTTTACAGATGGCTCACCAATTGCTTATAACATACACTCCTGGAAATGGAAAAAAGAACACATTGACACCGGTGTGTCAGACCCACCATACTTGCTCCGGACACTGCGAGAGGGCTGTACAAGCAATGATCACACGCACGGCACAGCGGACACACCAGGAACCGCGGTGTTGGCCGTCGAATGGCGCTAGCTGCGCAGCATTTGTGCACCGCCGCCGTCAGTGTCAGCCAGTTTGCCGTGGCATACGGAGCTCCATCGCAGTCTTTAACACTGGTAGCATGCCGCGACAGCGTGGACGTGAACCGTATGTGCAGTTGACGGACTTTGAGCGAGGGCGTATAGTGGGCATGCGGGAGGCCTGGTGGACGTACCGCCGAATTGCTCAACACGTGGGGCGTGAGGTCTCCACAGTACATCGATGTTGTTGCCAGTGGTCGGCGGAAGGTGCACGTGCCCGTCGACCTGGGACCGGACCGCAGCGACGCACGGATGCACGCCAAGACCGTAGGATCCTACGCAGTGCCATAGGGGACCGCACCGCCACTTTCCAGAAAATTAGGGACACTGTTGCTCCTGGGGTATCGGCGAGGATCATTCGTAACCGTCTCCATGAAGCTGGGCTACGGTCCCGCACACCGTTAGGCCGTCTTCCGCTCACGCCCCAACATCGTGCAGCCCGCCTCCAGTGGTGTCGCGACAGGCGTGAATGGAGGGACGAATGGAGACGTGTCGTCTTCAGCGATGAGAGTCGCTTCTGCCTTGGTGCCAATGATGGTCGTATGCGTGTTTGGCGCCGTGCAGGTGAGCGCCACAATCAGGACGGCATACGACCGAGGCATACAGGGCCAACACCCGGCATCATGGTGTGGGGAGCGATCTCCTACACTGGCCGTACACCTCTGGTGATCGTCGAGGGGACACTGAATAGTGCACGGTACATCCAAATCGTCATCGAACCCATCGTTCTACCATTCCTAGACCGGCAAGGGAACTTGCTGTTCCAACAGGACAATGCACGTCCGCATGTATTCCGTGCCACCCAACGTGCTCTAGAAGGTGTAAGTCAACTACCCTGGCCAGCAAGATCTCCGGATCTGTCCCCCATTGAGC
This sequence comes from Schistocerca gregaria, assembly GCF_023897955.1. NCBI lineage: Eukaryota > Metazoa > Arthropoda > Insecta > Orthoptera > Acrididae > Schistocerca > Schistocerca gregaria. Next base: position 305,889,010 of record NC_064923.1, read on the forward strand.
ATGTTTGGGACTGGATGAAGCGTCGTCTCACGCGGTCTGCACGTCCAGCACGAACGCTGGTCCAACTGAGGCGCTAGGTGGAATGGCATGGCAAGCCGTTCCGCAGGACTACACCCAGCATCTCTACGATCGTTTCCGTGGGAGACTAGCAGCCTGCATTGCTGCGAAAGGTGGATATACACTGTACTAGTGCCGACATTGTGCATGCTCTGTTGCCTGTGTCTATGTGCCTGTGGTTCTGTCAGTGCGATCATGTGATGTATCTGACCCCAGGAATGTGTCAATAAAGTTTCCCCTTCCTGGGACAATGAATTCACCGTGTTCTTATTTCAATTTCCAGGAGTGTATATTATTGCATTAATTGCCTGTTTTGTCGGTTTTTGGTACAATAGTTTATACATTATTTTTCTAAAAAAATATATGGCACTATGACACTGGTCTAATATTCTACGGCGTTGAAAACCAGTTTTTGGCTTTTAAATCAGCATGTAGTACAAAGATAAATATATATTGCTGTGAAATTTAACAGCCACACATACTTACCTTTGTACCTAACGATGCCGTAGCAGAAAAAAAAATGGTTTCTAAAGTTACAAATATTGTAAAATATTACATCAGTGTCATATGTCCATTCATTCGTTCTTGTTATATATTGTCACATAGATTACTGAACTATCTGTATCAATTCCCCTTGTTCACCAACACAGTCACATATCACAGTATTGCACATTTTTGTGGTTATGTTTTATAGGCAGGAAGAAGAAAGATATCTTAGTTGATACGAACACTCTGGTACAGAAAATATTAGAAATTTGAGTATTGCTACTAACATCTCTCACATATAGTTTAAAACTGAAGAGAGTTATATATATGTGCTTGAAAAACCACTTGATGACACATTTACGCACGACAAGTAACAGTACAGCAACAGCATCAGTGGCTTTCTACAGGCTGTCTTGCTATTAATATCTACCTTCCGACTCAGTAAGTCGAAATATGGTAACGTCTGCCCTTGTGCATTCAAAGAATTTTGCATTCAATTTTCATGCATGTCATATTTCGCAGAGTCGACTTAAATCCATAGACAGGATCATTTATCAACAATGGAACCTCATCACCTGTGAGCTGTACAACTTACCCCAGGACGCTTAAGGGGGGATTTCGTTGAACCACATTTTTTTGTATGTCACCTGCTTTTGCCTAAATAACTTTCATACTACATATTCCCTTTCAGTTATTTTTTGTTGGCTATTTTACGAAATGTTAGTGTCAATGTATTTTATAGAAAATTCCTGCTTTGAAAGAAAAAATAAACTTATTATGGGTCCAACAAACCCGCCCACCCTTAGGCTTCCACGCTATAGAAAATCTCTCTTAGTAGGATTTCGTATTTCTCATCTCCACAACAATGCAAGTTAGTTTCTTGTTGGTTGGTATTATTGATATTCACAACAATCGGTTTACTTTCAGAATAAGTGATTGTTGATGTCAGTTGGCTGTTATTTATCTTGTAAACTTGCAGTGAGTTAGTGCAGTTCCCTACTGTTCACACCCAGACTTAGAAATGACTACAAGAATACGTGACTCATCTTGAGAAACAGTTCTGAATGAAATTTTAGATGAAGATTCTGACTCGGGGAGTGAAAGTGAATATGAATATGGTGTTATGGAGTATGATTCACATCGGAAAAGTGATGTGGATGTTAGAGAAGATGCAGATAGCCCAGCTTCAGGCCGTGACCATCAGGACGTTATTGTGCCCAAGTCTGGAAGAAGGTACATAACCACACAGTCTAGAACTCCTCGAAGGTCTGTTGCTAATATAGTAAGAGAGCGGGCAGGAGTAACTCCAGCTGGTGTTTGCCATTCACCTGGAGAAGCTTTGAAGTTACTTCTTACACCTGACATCATGGATGTTATAGTAAAACATTCATATGAAGAGGCAGTTAGGCGAAATGTTACTTTGACTAGTGAGAAAGAATTGTATGACTTTTTAGGAATCCTGATACTTATGGGGGCAAATAAGGACAATTCTGTCAGTGTACACGATCTTTGGTCAGACCTAATGGGTCGGAGAGTTTACAAAGTATTATGGCAAGAGAACATTTCAAGAAACTTATAGCAATCATAAGGTTTGATGACTAAAGTATCCACTAGCTAAGAAGGGAAGCAGACAAGCTCACAGCAATCCGTGATGTATTCAACGAAGTGAATGATAGATTTCCACTACTGTATAAAACATGGGTCCACCTCACCACTAATGAGATGTTCAGCTTGTTTAGAGGGCGCTGCCCCTTCAAAGTATTTATGAAGGATAAACCGGGCAAGTATGGCATCCTTATACGCATGATGTCCGATGCAGTTGACAGATCCGTCTTGAATATGTAACCCTATGCAAGTAATGTTCAGAATTTGTCGAAAGAAAAACGGGGTCCAGCAGTTGTCGTCAAACGTCTGGTAGCACCTGTGAAAAGTACTGGTCGAAATAATACTACAGACCGATACTACACATCGATGGATTTGACGGAAGAATTATACCAAGACTATGAAGTTACTACAGTAGGAACTCTCCAGTCAAACAGAAAGCATATTCCAGACATAATGAAGAAACTCTCAAACTGAGAGTTATATTCATCAATGTTCTTGTTCTCAGACCCATCAACAGGTAGATCTCCAGTAACTTTGGTGTCCTATATAGCAAAACCGAAGCCTAGTAAAAACTTACTGATTTTGTCAACAATGCACCAAGATAAAGGTTCTTTTGAAGGAGAGAAGAATAAGACATAAATAAATGCATACTATAATTCCAGTAAAGGTGGAATTGATACCATTGATCAAATGTCGCGTATGTACACCTGCAAGAGGGGAACAAGGCCTCTATCTGTATTTTACTCTCTCATCCACATTTGTGCTATCAATGCAATCACCGTATTCATCCAGTAACATCCAAGATGGAATAAAAAGAAACACAACAAATGGAAACTTTATCTTCTGCAAGCAGGGATGGAACTAGTGAAATTGCAAGTAGAAGAAAGAAGTGCCAATGCAAGAGGGTTATCTAACCAAATTGTTCAATCAGTGGAGACTATTCTACCAAAGAAAATCAAAGAAGTGGCAACAGAAGCACGTCATCCTCCTGCAGGGAAAGGTCGGTGCCATATTTGTGTAAGAGAAGCTAAAACAAAGAAGCAGAAGTACAACAATCTAAGCAAACCAAAACAGCATTGTGGACAGTGCCATAAACATGTGTGTAACACACATTCAGAAAAAATTGTGAAGTGTGTATCTTACCTTGAAGTTGAGGCCTCAGAATAGGCTATTGTATATGAACACATCTGTAATTTGTATTGTAATAGGTCAATTTTTTATTCACTCAATCCAATATTTATAACAATTCACAACATTTATAAACAGATGTCTTAGTTAAAATACATAAACCACATTGAAAGTTTAATTTTTCGTCAGTAAACTTATTTAATACCTGTGGGCTCCCAGAAACCCCGCTTAGGCATCCACGTTAGCCAAAAAAGGCTTGGGCGTCCTAGGGTTAATGCAACAAATATGTTTTAGATACTCGTGATGAAATTCTGATTCGTCAGATGTCATACTTGAATACTTTCCAATCCCTTCTTACAATTTCGATATTTATGACATTTAACTATATTTACAATATCTTTTTCACATGCTTTTATTTGATGCTTTCGATTTTTGATACTTTTCGACTTTTTCGATACTTACGTTATTGCTTCTATACCTTCGTAACTTTTGATAGTAATTCTGATGTAAATGCGGAGACGTATTTTTCAAGCTTATAACGAATAGTGTAATTCGCAAAAATATGCAGAATGTGGGAACCGAGTGAGGTGGCGCAGTGGTTAGCACACTGGACTCGCATTCGGGAGCATGACGGTTCAAACCCACATCTTGCCATCCTGATTTAGGTTTTCCGTGATTTCCCTAAATCACTTCATGGAAATACCGGAATGGCTCCTTTTAAAGGGATGCCGATTTCCTTCCCCACCCTTCTCTAATCCGATGGGACCGATGACGTCGCCGTTTGGCCCCCTCCTCCAATTCAACCAACAAACCAATGTGCAGAAAATGAGTTTTGTGAAGCTAGTAACACATTGTGAAGGTCGACACTAAGCAGCTTCTGTCACTGCTAGGCCTTATTCCACTGCAGCGTTTTTAGAGAGAATTTGGTCGCTATTGAAATAAGTAGACATAACAAAGTTTTCGACAAATTCATACCAACAAATATGAATCTTTTAAAGACAGTTACAAGACCCTTCTTTAAGATTTCCATTATGCCTGTATGTTGAAGAAATTTGAAGCAGAAAGGTTTTATGAATGATATATCATGCAAGTACGTCAAATATTTATGTTGTTAAATGTGATATGCATAGATGGTTTGACAGGTTTGATAGGCTACCCCAATAAAAACATTTATAACATCTCAAGCGCCAATAAAAAGGGTTTAATGGAAGTTTATTACAGAATTCAAAGGACAGAAAGATTCACACTCGATTATAAAGTGAGTACTTTAGCGCTGGGTCAATTTAGAGAATGCGTGGTTAGTGTCGAGCTGTGTGAGCAGCAGAAAGTGAATTCAAAACTGATATAGCAGTAAAATACTGATTGTGCGTGTAATATAGTGAAATAGCTCCCTGCATGTTGTAAGAAAGATGAAAACTCAAATTATAACCTGTAGATGATGTTAATATACTGTACTGAAATTGGAACCTTTGTGTTACCGACGTGTTATGAAAATATGGGATACTGTGACTATAACATAATTGCTGTAGATGTTTCATGAAAAATGCAATTAAGGACTCTCACAATACACTTATTATGAGCTACATATCTGAGGGTTTTACCTGTGATCTACGTCTCTGGTGAGAGAACAAGTTGCTGCACCTTCCTCCTTCATCTATGTGTACAATTGTCTCGAGCATATTCCGTGACAGCTTTCGTAGAATAGCTTGATTCTAGGAGAGATCATGTCTAAGGAATTGGCTCCATCCACAAAAGCGATGTACAAACATCAAAAAAAGTTTGCATCACCCCGATTCCCAGAAATCCAGAAGATAGTCGCTGACTTTTGTATCACAGACACAGTCACTTTGACTGTTCAGAGATGTCACTATACCCGCCCAAAGATGTAAACAACCATGCATGAGCAGCGCCTATTAGACGGAGGGGGTCCGACAGCCGATCAGTTTCAGTCATTTCACCAGTAAATAGGTACACGGCTCATGTTGACTGTAGTTCAACCATGCCGCGGTTCGATCGCTTCCGTATTGCTACTTTGTGCCAGAAAGGGACATCCACCAGGGAAGTTTCCAGGCGTCTCGGAGTGAATCAAAGCGATTTTATTTGGACATGGAGGAGATACAGAGAGAGACAGGAACTGTTGATGGCATATCTCCTCAGGCCGCCTAAGGACTACTACTGCAGTGGATGACTGCTACCTACGGATTATGGCTCTGAGGAACCCTGATAGCAACGCCACAAAGTTTAATAATGCTTTTCGTGCAGACACGGGACGTCGTGTTACGACTCAAACTGTGAGCAATGGGCTGCATGATACGTACCTTCACGACGTCCATGGCGAGGTACGTCTTTGCATCCACGTTTCCATGCAGCGCTGTACAGATGGGGCCAATAACATGCCGAATGGACCGCTCAGGACTGGCATCACGTTCTCTTCACCGATGCCTTCAACCAGACAATCATCGGAGACGTGTGCGGAGGCAACCCGGTCAGGCTGAAAGCCTTAGACACACTCGTGGCGAGTGCAGCAAGGTGGAGGTTCCCTACTGTTTTGGGGTGGAAAATTATGTGCGGCCCACGTACGCCTCTGGTGGTCATGGAAGGTGCCGTAACATCTGTATGATACGTGAATGCCATCCTCCAACCGATAGTGCAACAATATCGGCAGCATATTGGTGAAGCATTCGTCTTCATAGGCGACAATTCCCGCCCCCATCGTGTACATCTTGTGAATGATGTCCTTCCGGATAACGACATCGCACCACTAGAGTGGCCAGCATGTTCTACAGATATGAACCCTTTAGAACATGCCTGGGATGGACCGAAAAAGGCTATTTATGGACGACTTGACCCACCAACCACTCTGAGGGATCTACGCCGAATTGTCGTTAAGGAGAAGGACAATCTGGACCAGCAGTGCCTTGATGAATTTTTGGATAGCATGCCACGACGAATACAGGCATGCATCAGTGCAAGATGACGTGCTATCTGGACACCAGTTCTGAAGATCTCGCTGATGGTGGTGCAACATGCAATAGGTGGTTTTCACGAGTAATAAAGAAGGCGGAAATGATGTTTATGTTCATCTCTATTCCAATTTTCTGTTCATGTTCCAGAACTCTCGGAAACGAGGTGATGGAGAACTTGTTTTGATGTGTCTATATGTCTTTTCCAGCAGCCGCAGTATGCATTTATGTAATTCCCATCACTGATGGCAATCCATTTATCATTGCTTTGGGAAGCCATCTGATAGGTTATTTCGTCTTTTTGAAATGTTACCTTATTCCTCAGAAATTGAATATAAGGGGTGGAAGGGATGAGATAGTGGAGGCCCTAGCGAGGAGGCTGGGGTGCGAGGTGAGGGTGGAATGGGGAGTTTGAAGAGGAGGATGAGGGGAAGATAAAAACGGGGAAGATGTCAAGATAAAATTGCTCATCTCCTAGGATCCAACAGGTACGTTGTTCTCCTCCCATTGGCCCTTTGTTTACTGCTCTTCGTCTAATGCTTGACGGAAATTAGCCTTTGTCAATAAACGTTTGTGTGATATCGCGTCAAATGCATTTCAAAAGTTAAGATGCACTGCATCCATTTGAATGTGTTGATCCACAGTTTTCAGGATGTCGTCAGAGAGAAGTAAGAAATTTGGAAATTTGTGGTAAGATCTTATGGGAACAAAATGCTAAGGTCATCGGTGCTTAAGCTTACACACTACTTAACCTATTTTAAAATAACTTACGCTGAGGACAACACACACACCTATACCCGAAGGAGGACTCGAACCTCCGACGTGGAGAGAAGTACAAGTTGAGTTCTGTATGATCAGTTTTTCCAGAATCTATACTAGTTGCTATTATGCTTCAAATGTGAGCTGACACACAAATCAGCTGCAAACAAATAAGAAAGAGTCACCATATTTTAATTTTCATGGTGATAATTAAAATTTGTAACAGTTCTAACGGAAAGAGTCTCACGTGTCATGGCAGCTCCTGTGAAAAGTTAGAAAATTAGTGGAGAAAATTAGTGGAAATATATTTCCTCCTTCCATGAGCATAGGAATGTGTGCTGAACGGTTGAGTGAACAGTTTTGTTACACTCTGTGTAAATGAATTTCTCAGCATTTATTTGTGTCAAGAAGCGAATGCCGCTATGATGAGAATCCCTTACGTGACGTGATCTATAGCATTTTCAACTATCAATTAAGTTCACCGAATGTGCTTAGAGTTGATACCCATAGACTGACTCAAAGGCTCAATGCAGTGTAGTCGTCACTGTAATATTGTACGTACTGCACGCCGAAAATTTGATAAATCACAAAATTAATTGCGAGTGTGCTTAACTCACGAATAATTACAAACTTGTGACTAGCATCAACTGCTGATAAACGTTTCATATTTGCACCAGAAAAGCTGAGAACTTTCGAGAAGCCACGACCTAAGGGCGTATATTTTAACAGAAGACATTGAAATATCTCGAAAACTGCACATCGGATCCAAAAAAAGGTATAATTCCAATTTGTTTGTCTCAGAGGGGGCCGTTCAATAATACCACATTCGACCTCCCACCCCATCCCAGGCGTGGGTGGCAGGGGGCAATTTTGAAATGTTCAATGGGAGCCGTCGTTTTTTGATTTCAGATTAAGACTCTGTTGCAAAATGTAGAAACGTTATGTCTGAAGCATTTTCTTCGTTTAGGCACAGGTGGCATTGTAATCGTAGGGACAGAAAGGGGTGCACTATCGTAAGTTATGACATGCTACTCAATGGGTCTTGAATATCCAATGGAAGGTAGGAGCCCGCCTCCATGCTGCGAGGGTAGGACAGAGCAATAATTCAAAGCTTATATTTGGGAACTCTATTCGCTACGTTGTGTTCCTCTGACATATCGAACAGGGGACTACTCGACGCGCCACTGTGGCCGTAGGTCGAGGCGGACCGCTCTCTGCTTTTCCAGCTACAGTCAGTATTCAAACGTAGCACCGCCGACATCCATACACTTAGTGATCCGCTTTTCAAATGCTCGTGCACACGACAGAGGTATATTTGTGGGAATATCAGCACAGACGTTACTGACGCGGTCGGCCATGTCTTCATGTCCTGTTGGCACTTGCTGCTACACTTTATCTTCTAAATTAAATATCCCCACAGAAAAGAAATCGGGTGACGTCAAATTCGCCAACCTAGTGGGCCATTAACGGGGCCACCTCTGCCTATCCACCGACCAGTTTAAACACATTCTCACATCTGCCGTGCTTCATTTGGGTAATGCACTGGCCAATCGTCATGCTGAAACTACATACGTTGTCGAAAGACCAGGGCAGCGTCCTGCAGCAGTACCGGTAGTTCCTGTTCCAAAAAAGTTCGATATTTGCGCCCATGCAACGTGCCGTCGATAAATTACGGACCAATGAATTTGTTTCCCGCACATTAACCGACCAAGGACGTTGATGGTCAACTTGTAGTAACCAGCGGCGATTGTCTACACTCCAGTAATGCATTTTATTCCGGTTAATGCTACCATGGTTTGTGAATGCAGACTTACCTGAGAACAGAACCTCGGCAAACAACGTGGGGGTCGTTTGCATTTGTTGACATGCCCAGTCACAAAATGCTACAGGGCTATGGAAATTGCAGCCATGAAGTTCTTGATGCAGTGATTCGTGGTATGGATGATACTTATAACGATTCATTGTTGTGACAATACTGCCTACGAACATACGGCAACAGGAGTGTAATTGCTGGGCGTTTATCCGTGGGTTGTGGTGCGCTGTCGGCATCACAAATATTTCTTTAGCTTCTCCTGCAACACGTTTGCTTCATTTCCTTTTGGCGTTCTGTACACTGCCATCAGAAGTAAAAGCGTTCGCAACCTTGTAAAAGAACGAACGAGAGCGTGCTTTATCTGGAAAATGCTTGACATACAAGGCCATAACAACCTCTACATTTCTCCTACATAATTTATAAATCAGGATCATTTCATTTTTTTCTTCTGTGGTTGCAACATTTGTACGTCTGTTGTCCAAATGATGGTTAGGTCTGTAAGCAAGAAACACTGCGCAAGTATTGTAATGTTTAGAGCCGCTCTCAGTTTCACGTATGCCCGGTACGTGAGCTCTTGTCGCAGCGTACTGCCTGTTACGTTACGCCGTAGTTTGCTACATGGCCACGGTGGCGCGTCGTGTCGCACCCTGTCGTATATGTCGGAGGAATACGACGTTGCGAATGGGGTTTCCAATCACTCGTAGAAATTATAAAATGCTGGCCTGTCCTACCCTCTCAGAATGAAGGTGTGGTCTCACATGCCATTGGATAATCAAGGGCCTTTGAGTAGCATGTCGTGAATTAAGATTGTGTACCCATTTCTATTCCTCCCATTACAGCGCCATCTGTGGTGAAACGAAGAAACCGCGTCGGTAAAAAAGTGTGTATATTTTGCTATAGAATCGCAATCTGCAGCAAAAAACATGGGTTCCCATTGAAGATTCCAAAGTTGCCTACCTTCATCCACGCATGCGGTGTGTTAGAAGGTCGATTGAGGTACCACAAAGACAAACAAACTGGAATTATAACTTTTTTGGACCCGATATGTAGTTTTCGAGATATTTCAGTGTCTTCAGTTAAAATGTACACCATGTGTATTCATACTCTGAGCTGCGACTTAGCAACGAAAATATTACAAGTGCCGACTAAACATGCAGGTTAACCTCAACGTTCAGCTAGAAACGGAGCACCGAATAGCTGCACAGACGGAGACACGTCGCCTACCTCCTGGTCAGACTTCTATAGCTGCTATCAAGATTTTCCTCACTGTCGGTGGTTACGCCTCGGCTATGCACCAGTACAATTTTCCGAATGCCATAGAACTCGAGGAAACCGATTTAAAAGGTATGGGCCGTGGTTTCGAGCTGTTGCAAGAGGCCGTACAATGTAGTCAGCAGTTAACAAAAAAAATCTGATAACAATGAGTGCACACTGCAATAAAACGAAATTTAAAATAAATGTGGAATATCATCGTTACGTAAAATTAACTTGTGTAGCGTTGGTGCAATCAGTTTTATCGTAGGTATAATAAAATTTGAATTATGCATATCGTGATAGTCAACTGAATTAATAAATGAGGAAAAAAATTGAATTATGAAATTTTTACTGGTATACCTGAGAGCCTTTGACAAACAAAACATAGCTTTATATAGGGTGCATTAGAAGGTACGTTATAAGGCTTTGTGTTTAGTAGATGGGTACCATATGAGCACATTTTCTTAATAAACATACATTCTACCATAAAGCTCCAAAGAAACTGTTGTAGGCTGGCGGATTCAAATACAGAGATACGTAAACAGGCAGAATACGGCGCTGCTGTCGGCAACCCCTATTCAAGACAAGTGTCTGGCGCAGTTCTTAGATCGGTTACTGCTGCTACTATGGCAAGTTAACAAGATTTAACGTCGTATTACAGTCGGCGCACGAGTGATAGGACACAGCATCTCCGAGGCAGTGATGAAGTGGGGATTTCCCCATAAGACCATTTCACGAGTGTACCGTGAATATCAGGAATCCCGTAAAACATCAAATCTTCGGCAACGCTGCTGCAGGAAAGAGATCCTGCAAGAACGGGACCAACGACGACTGAAGAGAATTGTTCAGCTTCGCAGAAGAGCAACCCCTCTGCAAACTGCTGCAGATTTCAATGCTGAGCCATCAACAAGTGTCAACGTGCGTACCCTTCAACGAAATTTCATCGATAGGTCTTTCGGAACTAAGACCCACCCGTGTTCTCTTTATGACTCCATGACAAAGCTTTACGCGTCGCTTGAGCACGTTAACACCGACAATAGACTGTTGATGACTGGAAACATGTATCGAGAGGAGGAACGTGTACGGGTATGGAGACAACCTCACGAATCCATGGACCTGCATGTCGGCAGGGGACGGTTCAAGCTGGTGGAGGCTCTGTAATGGTGTGGGGCGTGATATGGGATCTCTGATACATCTAGATGCGACTTTGACAGGTGACACGTACGTAACCTTCCTGTCAGATCAGCATTGTGCATTCTGACGGACTTGAGCAAGCCCAATACGACACAGCGACACCCCACACTTCCATAACTGCTACAGAGTGGCTCCAGTAAGACTCTTCTGAGCTTAAACACTTCCTGTGTCCACCAAACACCCGAGACATGAACATTATTGAGCATATCTGGGATGCCTTGCAACGTGTTGTTCAGAGGAGATCTCCACCACCTCGTACTCTTAAGGATTTATGGACAGCCCTGTAGGATTCATGGCGTCAAGTTCCTCCAGCTGTACTTCAGACATTAGTCGAGTCCATGTCACAAGATATGGTGGCACAAATACAAACTGCAGCAGGAGTCATCATGATATGCCGGTTATGTTTCCAAATGTCCGGCGAAAATCATACCTGTTGATACTCTCTGAATGTCATATTTTAAATTTACTAGAATTTATACTGTATATGCATGTAATCGTTATTTCTCAAGGAAATGTTTACTTACTCACAAACGTGTGTGTCATTCTAGGTGTGTTTGGAAGATCTGACACCAGGAATACTTCTGTACTATTTTTTTATTACGTTGATGCAAAAGTTAGTGGGGTTTCTGTTTTCCATGTTGGTATTGCGACTGATATGTGTGTATTTGCAAGACGTCTCAGTAGTTGACAGTAAATGTCAGCAGTGATGGTTTAACGTAGTAGAATCAATTCGTAGTACACCACACCCAGACGCATAACATTATCTTCTGAGGATACGCCCATGTCTTTGTACGACGAGTTACTGACTTGTTTGGACTCAACTATTCCTTCCTTTTCCTTATATTGGCTTGATACACTATCTCTCGTCACCAGAAACGATACAGGATAGAAATGGACGGTGTTGTTCACTGCTCAGTTTAAGACGAGATGCACAAATGGCCCCCCGTTGATTCTAGCGATTTTGGCATCATGCGGGAACAGTACACCCTATTGTTGAACCTTCTTCACTGCATGCAAATATCGCACGGTGGTGGAATTATCGCAGTTCACTACATCCGCAAGTTCTCGAGTACAGTGGCGTGAATCATTGACGATTAATGCGTTTAAACGATCTTCATTAAACCACGAAGCTCCTCCTCAACGTGGAGAGTCACTAACGTCAAAACCGTAGTCCTGAAAAAGAGAAAACCAGTCTCTGTCGTGCTCTGTCCAATGAAATTAACCCAATGCGTCTCACAAATGTTTATGGCGGTCTCCGCTGGTGTCACCCCTCTCCTGAACGCAAACAGAAGAACGCATCGGAAACTGTTCCGATTCCTCCACTTCGCACTCCATTTTCTAGCGTCCACAGCCACGCTCATTATCTCCAAATGACAAATAGGTAATATGTAAACTGAACCAAAGAACAGTAATCCAGGAACAACGAGCAGAAATACAGAAGTGACTCTATTCCACGATACTGCCCGCCCGCATTCTGCTAGACTGACAGAAAAAACACTATACAGAACTTGGGAGGGAAAGTCTTACCACACCAACCTAATTCATCTGACCTTGCGCCCTCAGACTTTCTCCTTTTCAGGTCTCTGTCTAACTACCTTCAAGGAACTTTGTCTTGCAGTGAAAATGTGCTCCGAACTAGGCTTGATGTGTTCTCAAAACTGCCTTATTTCTATAGTCGCGGAATCGATAAATTAACCCCAGCGTTGGCAGAATTTTGTAAATAACGATTGGCCTACCGGGACCATCCGACCGCCGCGTCATCCTCAGTCGCGGATTCGGATAGGAGGGGCGTTGGGTCAGCACACCGCTCTCCCGGTCGTTATGATGGTATGCTTGACCGAAGCCGCTACTATTCGGTCGAATAGCTCCTCGGTTGGTATCACGAGGCTGAGTGCACCCCGAAAAATGGTAACAGCGCATGGCGGCCTGGATGGTCACCCATCCAAGTGCCGACCACGCCCAACAGCGCTTAACTTCGGTGATCTTACGGGAACCGGTGTATCCACTGCCGTTGTAAATAATGAAGGAGAATATGTTGTTGATGACGAAAATGTCTGTTGGTTGTATCTTTAGTGATTATTAAGGTTGTGGAAAAACACTACAGGCTTAAGCACCAATCTACACTTCTGGAAATGGAAAAAAGAACACATTGACACCGGTGTGTCAGACCCACCATACTTGCTCCGGACACTGCGAAAGGGCTGTACAAGCAATGATCACACGCACGGCACAGCGGACGCACCAGGAACCGCGGTGTTGGCCGTCGAATGGCGCTACCTGCGCAACATTTGTGCACCGCCGCCGTCAGTGTCAGCCAGTTTGCCGTGGCATACGGAGCTCCATCGCAGTCTTTAACACTGGTAGCATGCCGCGACAGCGTGGACGTGAACCGTATGTGCGGTTGACGGACTTTGAGCGAGGGCGTATAGTGGGCATGCGGGAGGCCGGGTGGACGTACCGCCGAATTGCTCAACACGTGGGGCGTGAGGTCTCCACAGTACATCGATGTTGTCGCCAGTGGTCGGCGGAAGGTGCACGTGCCCGTCGACCTGGGACCGGACCGCAGCGACGCACGGATGCACGCCAAGACCGTAGGATCCTACGCAGTGCCGTAGGGGACCGCACCGCCACTTCCCAGCAAATTAGGGACACTGTTGCTCCTGGAGTATCGGCGAGGACCATTCGCAACCATCTCCATGAAGCTGGGATACTGTCCCGCACACCGTTAGGCCGTCTTCCGCTCACGCCCCAACATCGTGCAGCCCGCCTCCAGTGGTGTCGCGACAGGCGTGAATGGAGGGACGAATGGAGACGTGTCGTCTTCAGCGATGAGAGTCGCTTCTGTCTTGGTGCCAATGATGGTCGTATGCGTGTTTGGTGCCGTGCAGGTGAGCGCCACAATCAGGACTGCATACGACCGAGGCACACAGGGCCAACACCCGGCATCATGGTGTGGGGAGCGATCTCCTACAATGGCCGTACACCTCTGGTGATGGTCGAGGGGACACTGAATAGTGCACGGTACATCCAAACCGTCATCGGACCCATCGTTCTACCATTCCTAGACCGGCAAGGGAACTTGCTTTTCCAACAGGACAATGCACGTCCGCATATCTCCCGTGCCACCCAACGTGCTCTAGAAGGTGTAAGTCAACTACCCTGGCCAGCAAGATCTCCGGATCTGTCCCTCATTGAGCATGGTTGGGACTGGATGAAGCGTCGTCTCACGCGGTCTGCACGTCCAGCACGAACGCTGGTCCAACTGAGGCGCCAGGTGGAAATGGCATGGCAAGCCGTTCCACAGGACTACATCCAGCATCTCTACGATCGTCTCCATGGGAGAATATCAGCCTGCATTGCTGCGAAAGGTGGATATACTCTGTACTAGTGCCGACATTATGCATGCTCTGTTGCCTGTGTCTATGTGCCTGTGGTTCTGTCAGTGTGATCATGTGATGTATCTGACCCCAGGAATGTGTCAATAAAGTTTCCCCTTCCTGGGACAATGAATTCACGGTGTTCTTATTTCAATTTCCAGGTGTGTATATGAAATTATTATTATGTGTCATGATGAGTCTGTTTCATCACCATTCATCTAGTATTGTATCTATTGCATTGCATGTTAACCAGGGACCTAGAAACGATGGAAAGGCTCCGTCCCCGCCGCAGCCGCAGTGGTCCACAACCCCATGACGACTATCGCAGTCCACTTCACCCCTCCGCCGCCCCACACCGAACCCACGGTTATTGTGCGGTTCGGCCCCCGGTAGAACTCCTCAGGGAACGTCTCACACCAGACGAGTTTAACCCCTAGGTTTGCGTGGGAGAGTAATGGCGGTGTATGCGTACGTGGAGAACTTGTTTGCGCAGCAATCGCCGACATAGTGTAACTGAGGTGGAATAAGGGGAAACATCCCGGCATTCACCGAGGCAGATGTTAAACCACCTAAAAATCATCAAAAAAGTGGCCGGTTCACCGGACCTCGACACAAATCCGCCGGGCGGATTCGTGCCAGGGACCAGGCGCTCCTTCCCAGTTCGGAATGCCGTGCGTTAGCCCGCACGGCCAACCGGGTGGGCACCTTTATGTACCTTTCATTTAATTTGCGTAGCACGCAGAGTTTGATGGGTTATCTCAAAAAAATGGTTTCAAATGGATCTGAACACTATGGGACTTAACTTCTGAGGTCATCAGTCCTCTGGAACTACCCTAAGGGCAATACACACATCCATGCCCGATGCAGTATTCGAAATTGCGACCGTAGCGGTCGTGCAGTTCCAGACTGTAGCGCCTAGAACCGCTCGGTCACCCTGGCTGGCATGGGGTTATCTCGTGCGCCATGTAATCTACCACATTGTCTCCAGAAAACCACTGCCGGAATGTCACCACGACGAGTAACTCGTATTTGATAAACGGCTGTATCACCCAAGCAGATAAGAGCGATAGTATTGAGAGCGAGAACCGAAGTCCCGCCATCTGCTGATTTCGACTCGCAGAGTCAACGCGGAGCAGCCGTTTAGAGAGTGACCGGCTGAGCACCGACTTCTCGATGGAGTGTTTCGTGAGCTGCCTGCCGCAGTACGGCTCCTGCTGGCTGCGACTACTGAGTCCGCGGGCAGGGGTCGGCTCCAGGCGAGACGGCGCGAGGGTAATCTATTCGCCGGCGGCTCCGCTTTAACGAGACGGAGAGATATGGCCTTGCGACAGCGCCGGATCCCGCCTCATCCTTATTTATGCGCTCGGCAGCGCGGCACACAGCAGCTGCACAGCTACCGCCCACCGCCTCCAGGAGAGCCAGTCGGCAGCTAGCTACTTGCCGGCAGGGGCGGCTGTATCGCTCTCCTAGTAACGGAGCCAGCTTCTTTGTCCCCAGAATGTCAGTGGTCAGAGAGCAAATACAGCAGTTAGTTAGGTAAGTTCCTAATTTTCGAAATACAAGGGCTGTCCAGAAAGTAAGTTACGATTGATCGCGAAATGAAAATCACAGTGAAAATCAGAAATGTTTCATTTGTAAGAGTTACCTACACCTTTCAGCTACTTCTCTAAGTAGTCGCCTTTCTGACTCAAACATTCGTCGTACCGTTGTACCAACTTTCCAATACCCTCATCATCAAAGGCAGCCGCCAGTGCTTTCCGCCAATTCTCTACGCTGGCCTAAAGCTCGTTGTCTGTGCCAAAATGTTGTCTTCATAGCCAGCGGTTCGTTTGAGCAGAGATGAAACTCAGTGGGAGACAATACGGGCTGTATTGTGGGTAACCAAACAATTCCAATTGAAACGATGCAGGAACATCTTCATTGTTCCTGCAGAATGAGGTTGATAATTGTCTTGAAGAAGAAACCGCACGACGGTTATGTAATGTTGGTTGCACAGCTTCAGGGGAAAATTCTCACTAGGCCCTCATACTTGGCGGGAGACACTATTTTCTATAACATCTTTACGCGCTCACTAAGAGCTCAGGAATGAAAAGAGCGACATAATTCTACCTAGAGTCATACTAGACACACTGCCCAACACATCTTTGCAAAGCTGTATCGGATTTTCATAGTCGTTTCCATTTCGCGTCGATCGTAACTTACTTTCTGAACAGCCCTCGTATGTTGCGACGTTCGTCTCCCTTCCCTGCCCCAAGCTTTGCATGGGCAGTAGTAAGTAGGGCTTTACAAATTATACACACGAATCTTCCTCATGAATCAACAATAACCATATCAAAATCCCTACAGCAGCTCCTGAGATTAACTTTCATATACAGACAGATAAACGCAGTGGGACATTTCAGTTTAAGCTGAGATGATAGAACTCAATGACAGTGTCCAGAATGAGATTTTCACTCTGCACCGGAGTGTGCACTGTTATGAAACTTCCTGGCAGATTAAAACTGCATGCTGGACCGAGACTCGAACTCGGGACCTTTGCCTTTCGCGGGCAAGTGTTCTAAGCTATGTCTCCGCAATATCCTTTCTTTCAGGAGTGCTAGTTCTGCAAGGTTCGCAGGAGAGCTTCTGTAAAGTTTGGAAGGTAGGAGACGAGGTGTTGGCAGAAGAACAGCTGTTAGGAAGGAGTGGGAGTCGTGCTTGGGTTGCTCAGTTGGTGGAGCACTTGCATTTGAAAGGCAAAGGTCTCGAGTTCGAGTCTCGGTCCGGCACACAGTTTTAATCTGCCAAGAAGTTTCATTGGACAGTTACTTGCACATATACAGATAGCGGTAATATCGTGTACACAGAGTACAACATGTCAGCGCATTGGCAGAGGAATATTTCGTATTCAGGCGATTCATTTTAAAAGGTTCCCGACGTGATTATGGCCGCAGACACTGAATGAGGAATAATAGTTTCAGCTAGATGCATGCGACATACCGTTTCGGAAACCATTACGGAATCCGATATTCCGAGCTCCACGGCGAATATAATAATGCCGAGAATATTAAATTTCAGAGATTATCTCTGACACAGACAACGCACTGGCCGATGGCCTTCCCTTAACGGACGAGAGCAGCTGCGTTTGGGTAGAGTTGCCAGTGGTAACAGAGAAGCAACGCTGCATCAAACAACTGCACAAATTAATGTGGGGCATACGATGAACACATCCACCAGGACAGTGCGGCGAAATGTGGTGTTCATCGACTGTAGCAGTAGCAGTAGATGAGTGACTTTGCTGAGAGCACGCCGTCGCCTGGAGCCCCTCTGCTGGGCTCGTGACCATATCGGTTGGAGCCTAGACGACTGGAAAACCGTGCCGTAGTCAGATGAGTCCTGATTTCAGCTGGAAAGAGTCGATGGTGGGGTTCTAGTGTGGCGCAGACGCCAAGAAGCAGTCGGCAAAAATGTTAAAGAGGCAGTGTGCAAGATTGGTGTGGGCTGTGTTTACACAGAACTGACTGGGTACTATGGTCCAAATGAACCGAACATGGTTGTGACAACCTGTAGTCCATTTCCAGCCATTCAAGGACTTTATATTCCCAAACAATGGTGTCTCTGGGCCACAACCCTTCGCGATTGGTCTGAAGAACGTTCTGAACAATTGGAGCGAATAATTTGGCCACCCACATCGCCCGACATGAATTCCATCGAACATTTATAGTTCATAAGGGAGATGAAGAAGCTTGCACAGGATACAGTAGCTTGGACAGCTGCATCAAACCAGTCTCAGGACTAAAGACCACAACAACAACACAATCGAGAGTTCCCTTCGCGTCCAAAATCCTACACCGGCAGCACTTTCGCAATTACGGACGGTTATAGACGCAACATGACTTAACGTTTCTGCAGAGTACTTGACTTCCAACGACGTTTTGAGTGCGTGCCACATCGTGTTGCTGCACTACGCTCGGCAAATGGAGGCCCGACACGATTTTGGAAGGCTTCAAATGGTTCAAATGGCTCTGAGCACTATGGGACTTAACATCTGAGGTCATCGGTCCCCTATAATTTAGAACTACTTAAACCTAACTAACCTAAGCCAGCCGGAGTGACCGAGCAGTTCTAGGCGCTTCATTCTGGAACCGCGCGGCCGCTACGGTCGCAGGTTCGAATCCTGCCTCGGGATGGATGTGTTTGATGTCCTTAGGTTGGTTAGGTTTAAGTAGTTCTAAGTTTTAGGGGACTAATGACCTCAGAAGTTAAGTCCCATAGTGCTCTGAACCATTTTTTTAACTAACCTAAGGACATCAAACACATCCATGCCCGAGGCAGGATTCAAACCTGCGACCGTAGCTGTGGCACGGTTCCAGACTGTAGCGCCTAGAACCGCTCGGCCACTAAGGCCGGCTGGAAGGCATCAGATGACTTTTGTCACCTGAGTGTATAATACGAAGCTAATATAAATGATTCATTCGTTTCCAGAGTTGTTTAATTTATAAACTATTTCATGTATAAATATGACTGATATGATCAGAAATGTAAAACACCTTACAAGCTATTCTACAAACGTTCTATGAGTGTCCCACGATCACACGCTACACGTCCAAGCCGGAAGTTTGTTGCATACTTTGCGAAACAGCATCCTATCAATGGCCATCACATTAGCTTTGACGCGTTTCACTGGTCTCCTCAGTGGGGGTATATAAATATGGTCCGTAATATACCTCAAATGAACAAGCCACAAGGCGTTGGGTCAATTGACCCGCGGGCCCAAGGGAACAGAGCCATATCATCTTCACCACTACACCCAATCCAACGATGCGGAAATTCGTGTTTTCGGTAGCGACGAATATCGGTGCTCCAGTAAAAGGGTAGATGGTTTTGATGAAAGATAAAATTCTCGCAATCAGCAGTGGGTCTAACCACAACTGCAACGTATTAAGTTAAGTGGTATTAGATTAGATTCTATTTCCATTCCGTATACTTAAAAAAGTAAGAAAGTATAACATAAAATATTTGAATATAATTCTCACTACCATGATCATTTGTCAGGAGATTGTCAAAATAGGTGAATATATTACGGCAAACTGGAACTGCTAATATTTACAAAATCAGTACACTGTCAGAATGAGACACAGTTACGCACCTTTAATAAATTTATCGTACACTAAATACCTAATCTTGGGGGTTGTGACCAAGTGCTGTCAAAACTGAAATCTGACAGACACTTTTACTTAAGTTGGCTTAACAATCCCTGTTAAGATAGTAGAGTAGAAGGAGTTGCCTATCAAAAAGCCTTTATGTTTAAACTGCGATTTATCTGAAATCAAGGTTTTAATGATTTCTGGCAGTTTATTGAAAATGTGTCTCCCTAAATATTCGACCACTTTTCGGACCAAACTAAGTGATTTTAAGTCTTTATGCCGATTGTTCTCATTCATAGTACTGATACTATGTATTGATCTATTGGTTGGAAATAGACATATACTACTTGCAACAAATTTCTTCTTCTTCTTTGACTTACAGCTTTTACTCTGCATAGAGCGCAGGGTCGGCAGGGTTGAGTACGAATTTTGCATGGTTAATTTTAAGGGGTGGCCGTATGCCCATACACCCTGGGACAGAATGAATGTACCCCAGCTGTCTGTGTCTAGTGCAAATCATGCGAACGTGTGTCATATGTCTGCGAGTCGTGTTACTGAGGTGGGACTTGGAGAACAGCCCGATATTCCCTTGAGGGGATGAGGAAAACAGCCTAAAAATCACATCCAGGCTTGCCGGCACACTGGCCCTTGTCGGTAATCCGTCGGGCGCATTCGATCCGAGGCTGGCGCCCCTACCCGAGTCGAGGAACCGGCCAACCTGGCGGGTACGTGCAACAAATTTCATTAAGGAATAAATGTGCTGAAAAGCAGTGGTTAGAATACAAAGTTCCTTAGCAGGTTTCTACATGATGAATTTACACCACGAATAAGTCTTATTACGCGCTTTGGCACTTTAAAACCATTTTCTCAGTTTCATGATTTACCCCAGATTATGATTCTGTATGAAACAACAGCATGAAAGTAAGCAAACTAAGAAAGGCTTTTTGTATTTATGTCTCCTACATCTGATATAATTCACACTGCAAACACCTACATGTTGAGACGCTTCAACTATATTGTGGTACAGCTTCCCAAATGCATTTATTATCAAATTGTAATCCTAGAAATTAAACACTGTCAGCCTGTTTGATTTGCATGTCTCCATGTGTTATATATACGCTAGAAGAAAATCTATTACAGGTTCTTAGCAGCATAGAGTGGGTCTTTTTAAAATTTTCAGTCAATTAGCTTTAAACTATTTATTTGATTAGTAGCCATTTCTATATCCGTATTTGACTTGCTACTTATTGCGATGTTTGTATCATCTGCAGACAAAACAAATTTAGCATCTAGCAGTGTAACACAGAGAGGTCATTAATGTACGCAAGAAAAAGCAACGGAACCAAGGTGGAACATTCCAAAAACCACATATAATTAATTGCCAATCAGATGAAGTATGACTGCTTTCTGCACAGATATTTCGCAATGACACCTTTTGTTTCCTGCTAGTCAGGTAAGACTGGAACCATTTCGCAGCACTGATAGTGACACCACTATATTCTAATTTACCTAAGAGAGTGCTGTGATTCATACAATCAGAGGCTTTCGACAGATCACAGAAAATGTCAGTACCCCGTAATTTATTATCTAATGAATTAAGTACATTCCCACTGTACGTGTAAATAGCTTTCTCTAGATTGCAACCCCTAAGGAACCAAAACTGTGACTTGGTCAATATATTATTTACAGTCAGATGCTTCACGAGAAGCTTGAATACAACCTCTCCAAATATTTTTGAAAAACCCGGCAAATTGGTCTGTAGTTTGCCGGTATAACCAGTTTGTCAGATTAGACAAATAACTTAAGACAGAACTCAAATCGCATGAGCAATCTGTGATTAACTTTATAAGTGATAATGAAAACAAGAATTCAACAAGCAGTTACAAGAGCAGCAGCCGAGGCTGCTGTAGAAGAACGACGACTTGTAAATATTGTGAATAAGTAATTGAAATCTTACAGTGTTTTACTGGCGCCGTTGACTCTCCATGTGTTCCCAACAGCTATCCTGACTTCACGCTGCGGTGTCTCAGCTCGGCCCTTTATACTATTTTTGACTGTCGATATTTTGTATCAGTAATTTTAAGGACACCTGATTTAAAACAAGAAGATTTTCTTTTACTTTCAAAAAATGGTTCAAATTACTCTGAGCACTATGGGACTTAACTTCTGAGGTTATCAGTCCCCTACAACTTAGAACTACTTAAATCTAAGTAACCTAAGGACAACACACACATCCATGACCGAGTCGGGATTCGAACCTGCGACCGTAGCGATCGCGTGGTTCCAGACTGTAGCGTCTAGAACCGCTCGGCCACTTCGGCCGGCTTCTTTTACTTTCTTGTGTTTTCCTTCATTTCGTCGTGCTCACTAAAACGTGTTAACTGGTTTGTGGTGACCATCGCTTGCGTGTGACCAAGGAAGGTGGCACAGTGGATATTACACTGGACACACATTCGGGTGGAAGACGATTCAAACCCCTGTCTGGCCATCCTGAATTATATTTTCCGTGATTGCCCTATATCACTTATGGTGAATGCCGGGATGAATCCTTTGAAAGGGCACCGACGATTTCTTTCACCATCTTTCATTAATCTGAATGTATGCTTTGTCTCTAATGACCTCATTGTCGACGAAAAGTTAAACACTGTTCTTCCTTCCTTTTCGTATGCATGTGGTCTGTCTGCTGATTTGTTTCAGTCAGCATTCTTTACAAGTAATGATTCTGTAATCCGTTACAGTAAAACAGCCTATTCCCTATTTTAAGAGCATTAACTGCTTATCACTATCGACTGAATATTTATTTTATCGATTTGGAAACAAGGTGAAAAAAAACTAGTTTACGTCACAAGACAGTGACACATATGAAACAAAACCGCTTTATTATGTTTACCAGCAGACTGGGAAAAACAGCTCTAAATCCAGTCATTATTACGTTTTTGGTATGCCTCTGAAAATCGCACAGCTGTAAGCCAGCAATGTTAGTCGTCCTGCAATGCTCCACGTTCAGAATTCATGCTTTGGAAATACCTTTCATTTAACCTTTCTGTCAGCTAAAAGCCGTGTGCACTGAAGGCAGAAGAGCAGCGCGCGGCGTCGCAAAGCAGCTATTATTCTCTGCAGCAGTCCGCGCAATTGTTTAACTGCTGACACGGCGTGCAATTAGGCTTCCGAAGAAGTAAATTATTACCCAGGAATTTGTAACAGCTAACAATTTACGAGCAAGAGGTGCCTGCGATTACATCAGCGCGGTAACTTATTGTACGGTATTATCAGTATATGGTATACTATGTACTTACGATAATGTTTGAGTTACTACAGGAAAACACGCAAGCCATTACAGAGCCGTAATTCTGCAGCCGCTTGGAAAACGCAAAACGCACGGAAATTACAGCAGGCATTACACCTATCTGACGCAGATCATGGATGCTTGAATGCCATGGCGTTCAAATAGTGCAAGTAACTGTAAGAATTTGGGCGGCTATCTGAAATGAGACTGACGTAGATACGCACTCCATTCCCAGGAACAGATTATGCAGGTCTTGGTGTCACTCGCGTCCCTCTAGAAAAGTTTTTACTGAGTTTAACGAAGGCGGTGTTGGCCTGATATATTCGACGATGCCCTTTCACTACACTGACTAAAGAATCCTTCTAAGAAATACCAAATTAAGTTAACCTGAAGATACCTAAATAAGGCGAAACGCGTAGTTGAAAAATAAAAAACTAGAATTGCAATCAACACTGTTTTTAACCAATACTGTTAAACACTGGTTTGCTGTATGCTACATATGGATTGGAAGAATTTCTACCGATGAATAATCTCAGTTCATCAGAAATAACGCTTCATCGACATCCAATCCGAATTTAAAAAATTGTTGGGGGCGGTGGAAAAATATCGATTATTCAAATTAGTGTGGAGAGTGTACGAGCCTGGCGATATTCCATCTGACTTTCGGAAAAAAACATAATTCCGAAGACTGCACGAGCCAACAAATGTGAGAATTATAGGACGATCAGATTGTCTTGCTGATAATAATAATATACTGAAACACGGAGGAACTGCTAGATGACGATCAGTTATGCTTTAGGAAAGGTAAAGAAACCAGAGAGGCAGTTATGAAACTGCGACTGATAATGGAAGCAAGACCGAAGAGAAAGCAAGACACTTTCATGGGATTCCTCGACATGGAAAAAGCGTTCGACAATGTAAAATGGTGCAAGGCGTTCGAAATTCTGTAAAACATAGCTATAGGGAAATGTAGGTATATACACAATATGTACAAGAATCAAGAGGAGAAAATAAGACGGAAGCCCAAGAACGAAGTGCTCGAATTAAATAGCGTGTAAGACTGGGATGTCGAAGAAGCAATGAAAGGAATAAAAGAAAGGTTCAAAACCACGATTAAAATTCAAGTTGAAACGATATCTGTGGTAAAATTCACTAATGACGTTTCCATCCTCAGTAAAGTGAAGAAGAATTACAGCACGTGTTGAGTTTAATGAACTGCGTATGTAGTACGTAAAACCGATTGAGAATAAATCGAAGAAGTGAAGAAGAATTACAGCACATGTTAAATGTAATGAACTGCATTCTTAGTACGTAATATGGATTTAGAATAAACAGAAGAAAGACCAAAGTAATAAGAAGTAGCAGAAATGCGTACAGAGAGAAACTTGACATCAGAAATAGGGATCACGAAGTAGACCGATTCAAGAAATTTTGATATCTAGGCAGCAAAATAACCCATGTCGGATGGAGCAAGGAGGGCATAAAAGGTAGACTAGCACTGGAGAAAAGGGCATTCCTGCCGAAGAGATGTCTGCTAGTATCAAACATAAGCCTTAATTTGAGGAAGAAATTTCTGAGACTGAACGTTTGGTGCACAACATTGTATGGTAGCGACTCACGGACAGCGGGGAAACAGAAACAGCAAAGAATCGAAGCCTTTAAGATGTGGTGCTACAGAAGGCCGTTGAAAATTAGGTGGATTGATAAGGTAAGGAATCACAAGGTTCTCCGGGGACTCGGTGATGAAACGAATATGTGGAAAAAATTTACAAGAAGAACGGACAAGATGATAGGACATCTGTTAAGACAACAGGAATATCTTCTATAGTAACAAAGTGAGATACACAGATTAAGGACTGTAGATGAAGGCAAAGATTGGGACACATCCAGCAAATAATTGAGACTGTATGTAGCAAGCGCTACTCTGAGATGAAAAGATTAGCACATGAGAAGAATATGGGCGGGCCACATTAAATCACTCAGAAAACTGACTTTTTAACAGACAAAACTTGTTTGTACAGAGTTTATTGTAATGTACAACAGCTTACAACTAAACGCAGACATCAATACACACACAGAACAAACAGCAAAACTCAAAACATCTAAAGAATGGAAGAGAACATAAATGAAAGAAAAACAGTGTTCCTCCTTTAAGATAACATTGCCATTGTACCATTAACACCCTCTTTCAGTGTTCATTATCAGTGTTACAAAATAAAATTACAAGTCCTTAGAAGGCTCTAAATGTTTTATTTTACCTAGTGGCTTTGTTAGAACATCAGGTTGTTGGTCATTGAAGCTAATGTGCTTTAACATAACTTTTTTAGTAAGAACTTTCTCTCCCACAAATAAAATTTTCACATGTATATGCCGTAGTTTATAATGGAACTCTGGTGTCTTGCAAAGGCTTATTTCTGGCATATTGTCTTCATGAATTAGAACAGATCTTTGACTGCCAGAAAGACAATGATATCAATTATTGAGACAAGAGGCTTCACTAGTTGCCATGCTTAAGGCTGTAAATTCAGATTCTGTTGATGACAATGTGGGTTGTTTCTTAGATGCCCACAAACTACTATAACCCAAATCTTTGAAAAGACAGCCGCTTGTGGACTTTCTGTCTACTCTGCCACCAGCCCAGTCAGAGCCTACATAATAAAGTAAAAGATCTGTACACTTTTCAACCCTAGCATATAAGAGACTCAGTTTTAGTGTTCCCTTAATGTAAAGTAGGACACGATTCAAAGTATTCCGTAAATCCAGACTTACACATGATTGCTAACTGATTACAGTACTTAGAGCTATGAAAATATCTGGTCTGGAACCTAACATAGTATATATACCCTTAGTGACTATTAATTTTCAGCACCTTTCCTCACTGTCTCCATTTTCAGCTTTTTTTTCTTCTCAACATACTGTGATCAACATTTTCCTCCATTGGCGTTGAAACAGAAATAAGTTCTGCTCCGAATATTTTAAAATCTGGTAAGGGTAACTCTCCGCCAAAAAAGGCTTCAAAAGGAGTTTACCCTTCTACAGGACTTGGACCAGTTGCATCTAGCTCATAAGCGGCCGTGTTAACTGCTTCAGCCCAGAAATGTTTGGGCATTCCTGAAGTCACTGAAGGAACAGCTCCAACCAACGTACCCACTTCCCTTTCAGGTTTTCCATTTTTATGTGGTGTGTACACAAAGCTGTTATGCCATTTTCATTCACAAACGCATCTAAGTCAGTATTGAGAAACTCCAGTCCATTATGACTCCTTAGAACTTTAATTTTCAGACCAGTTTCTCTCTCAGTTTTTCCAATAAAGTTCCTAATGAAACCTTTAATTTCATTCTTCTGCTTCATAAATAATGCTTTGTGATAATCAGTCATCCCTAAAATCAAAAAAATTATCTTGCTCCTCCTCGCGAAAGCGGCTCCATGGGTTCACAGACGTCTGCATGAACCAGTTCAAATGGGACATTGGCTATTGACGAACTGACACGGAAAGGCAAGAAATACCGTTTACCTGCCGAACATTCTTCAAAAGTGACAAAGTCGTCAATGAAGGTTACCCCTACACGTGACAAAAACCCATTCATATGCTTAATGCTCTGATGACATTTTCTTTTTTATGCCAGACACTCAAGTCTTCAACACGTTTAGACAAACTGCCCAGGCAACTACCAGTACTGAATGAAGAAAGCTCACTAGTGTCATTACTGTGAAACACAGTGTGTATTTTATCTGCACTCATCAAAGTAACCTTTGACAGTTCCGATTGTGTTTGGTTTAGTGAAAACAACATACGATATATTTTCTTGACACATTTGGATAATGCACGAAATTTACCCTCACTCTTCAAGAATTCACATTGTTGCTTATTTGACATGAAACACATCTTAGTCTAACACAGTTCCTACAGAAAATAGATTGAATATCAGTTCAGGCACAAAAAGCACTCCACTAAGTACTCTTTCGATAAATGTAACTATGTTCCGTGCATGGGAATCCACAGTACCAAGCCCGATCACTCAGGAAGTTTACCGCCACCCACAGTAACTTTCATTGAGTTTTGCACTGTCCAGTTTCGTGAACAGCTCTCTCTTATTGCACATATGCCCGCTTGCACCTGTATCCATGACCCAATAATCTTCTAGGAGAACTTCTTGATTCATACACGTAAAGGACTTTACATATCGAGCCTTTTTGCCTTCCTTCGATTTCAAAAGCCTGCAATCTGACTTCAAATGACCTCTTTTCTTATAATAATTGCAGCTTCTCGTTTCTCTCTTCACTTTACTTTCAAAGTCCTTTGCGTAATTGCCCTTCTTACCACATGCATAACAGGTAATATTTTGCCATAGCTACCTCCGGCTGATCCGACTGATTATTTCTCTCCTCCTTAATGAGATGTTGAGACAGACCAGTGGTCAGAAAGATATCGAAATATGTCCCCAACAGAACACGTATAAGATCAGTTCAGGCGTCAACTGCGTTCCAGTGCCAGTCGAAGAGGCGATGTAAAAAGGACTTTGTGCCTACTGTCGGCCATAAAATTTGCTGTCCATTGTCGTCACGAGAGAGGTCTCAACTGCGTTCGGATATACCTGTCATTAACAATAAACGCATTATAACGCAGCCACAGAATAAAGGGATTAACTTACAGGTAAATACAGATGAGAATGTACACCTACAGGTACGCCACACTTTCTGCCTAGCATGCTTGTATCACTGATCAATAGATACCGTAACGGCTGTAGCCCAATAAGAAAGATAATCTGCTATTTAGCACATCGAATAACAAAAATCGTAAGCATGTTAAGGAAGGCAAAGTAACGGAAATCATACTGAACCATATGACGCTCCACATTTCTTCTGCGCATTTGGTTTTTTAGATGGACTACCTTGGTAGCTGAGCGATCAACGGTGATGAATGCAATGCAGGGGACCCGTGATCGATTACTGGCTGGGTGGAGAGTTTCTCTGTTCGAGCACTGGGAGTCGTGTTGTCCTCATCATCATTGCATCATCATCGACAAGCAAGTCGTGGAAGTCGCGTAAAATAAAAAAAATACTTGCACCAGGCGGCCGACCTCATCGAACAGGGACTACGCACATTCTACTTAATTTCTGTAGATAGTTCTAATATTGCCCAAACATTGTTCATTCCGTAATAAGTTTATGTGAGAGGATATAAAATGGAATGGACAGTGGCAAATTATTTGCGGAGTTAGTAAAATATTTTTATCATGGGCAGTAACTATTTATTTTTATGAACACATGGGATTGTCACAAGTAGATGATAATAAGTGAGTAATACATAGAAATTCCTTAACATAATGTTTAGTTGGGGTGTGTGGCTGAAATTATCATGAGGCTGGAGTCAGACTCGCATCAGAGATAGCGAGTTCAAAACTTCGATGCAAAAGAATCATGGGATTCTATACACATTTGTAAAATGAAGAGACATACGACGAGTAAGTCTACTTTCTGCTACTTCTAAGGCAAGCAGAGAGCAAATGGGAGATCGGTAGCCACTAATTTCGTAAGTTCACATGGTGTCAGGGTTTTAGAACCAGAAAAATGCATAAAAGACAGTATTTCTCCCCAGATATAGAGTTCATTCCGGACAGAAACTCACGCACTATAAAATGCATAGCTGTGTTGTGCAGGAACTGCGACATCACTAACATAAGGAGTTCTAATTGACAAAGTTGTGATGTTAAACACAATGAATGACCTATTAAAATGGAATTAACTCGACACAAAGTTCTTTACATGATACACGGATTATTAAGTAAATACACTCAATAAAAAATTTAACTCATTGTCATAAAGGAGCCAAACACTGGCCACATGGTATGATTGCACAGGTTTGAGAAAACCAATGACATCGCATTACTACCATACACAAAATTAACCCAATGGCACATAATATGGTAAATCAAAATGTTAACCTAATGTAACTAATACTGAAGCACACCACTCACACAGTTTAATCTGTTACATTCAAATACACTCCTGGAAAATGAAATAAGAACACCGTGAATTCATTGTCCCAGGAAGGGGAAACATTATTGACACATTCCTGGGGTCAGATACATCACATGATCGCACTGACAGAACCACAGGCACATAGACACAGGCAACAGAGCATGCACAATGTCGGCACTAGTACAGTGTATAACCACCTTTCGCAGCAATGCAGGCTGCTATTCTCCCATGGAGACGATCGTAGAGATGCTGGATGTAGTCCTGTGGAACGGCTTGCCATGCCATTTCCACCTGGCGCCTCAGTTGGACCAGCGTTCGTGCTAGACGTCCAGACCGCGTGAGACGACGCTTCATCCAGTCCCAAACATGCTCAATGGGGGACAGATCCGGAGATCTTGCTGGCCAGGGTAGTTGACTTACACCTCCTAGAGCACGTTGGGTGGCACGGGATACATGCGGACGTGCATTGTCCTGTTGGAACAGCAAGTTCCCTTGCCGGTCTAGGAATGGTAGAACGATGGGTTCGATGACGGTTTGGATGCACCGTGCACTATTCTGTGTCCCCTCGACGATCACCAGAGGTGTACGGCTAGTGTAGGAGATCGCTCCCCACACCATGATGGCGGGTGTTGGCCCTGTGTGCCTCGGTCGTATGCAGTCCTGATTGTGGCGCTCACCTGCACGGCGCCAAACACGCATACGACCATCATTGGCACCAAGGCAGAAGCGACTCTCATCGCTGAAGACGACACGTCTCCATTCGTCCCTCCATTCACGCCTGTCGCGACACCACTGGAGGCGGGCTGCACGATGTTGGGGCGTGAGCGGAAGACGGCCTAACGGTGTGCGGGACCGTAGCCCAGCTTCATGGAGACGGTTCCGAATGGTCCTCGCCGATTCCCCAGGGGCAACAGTGTCCCTAATTTGCTGGGAAGTGGCGGTGCGGTCCCCTACGGCACTGCGTAGGATCCTACGGTCTTGGCGTGCATCCGTGTGTCGCTGTGGTCCGGTCCCAGGTCGACGGGCATGTGCACCTTCCGCTGACCACTGGCGACAACATCGATGCACTGTGGAGACCTCACGCCCCACGTGTTGAGCAATTCGGCGGTACGTCCACCCGGCCTCCCGCATGCCCACTATACGCCCTCGCTCAAAGTCCGTCAACTGCACATACGGTTCACGTCCACGCTGTCGCGGCATGCTACCAGTGTTAAAGACTGCGATGGAGCTCCGTATGGCACGGCAAACTGGCTGACACTGACGGCGGCAGTGCACAAATGCTGCGCAGCTAGCACCATTCGACAGCCAGCACCGCGGTTCCTGGTGTGTCCGCTGTGCCGTGCGTGTGATCATTGCTTGTACAGCCCTCTCGCAGTGTCCGGAGCAAGTATGGTGGGTCTGACACACCGGTGTCAATGTGTTCTTTTTTCCATTTCCAGGAGTGTACATCCACACTCACTTGAACAACCCAGCTCAGAAAAGAATGGGCGCTCACTAACCGAGTTGCCAGCAGAGTGATAAGAATTGAACCTAGTCAAAAATGGCTCTGCTTTCAAACAAGATGTAGGAGAGAGACGTTCCTTACGTTTGACCAATTATCATTTGATTAATATTGAACCCAGCTTTTATTACCGGCTCTGTCGTTAACTTTCGTTCTGTGTTTAGCGCATCGACTGTGTTCATCAAAAAGTATGCCAGAGTGGAAATGAGTTACAGTAGAGCCATCCACAGGCAGGTAAGAGTGTTATGCGTTGTTAAGCAAAATACGACTCAGAGACATTGCAAAGCAGACCCAGCTGACGGCGGTGTAGCATCAGCTGATGCTGCAGTACACTAGCGGAAGGACAGAAGCCTTTCCTCACTTGGTGTCACAAAAGTGTTTAGAGTATGTGTCTTAAGCTGTAAACAAACATAGCCTAGAGTGCATTGGTATTTAGCCATTCATGCAATTCTCAGTATCACAGCCAACACCACGAGCTGTGACATCCAGAGCGACATCCTGAATGTAGTATTGGGTCCACTGTTCGACCACGACGCAGGGTAAACTGCCTTGAGTCACAAAAGCAGCCACTACTGGAGCACAGAGCCACCAGTTCGCTGGCGGGAGGTCATGGACTCTGCATGGTATTGTCAGCTGTGCTGCTGCACTGTCATCTCGATCGCAGCCAGAGACATCACTGACAGCTGCGTTCAAAAACCATCATCCTCAGCTCCACTCTTTGTGATGTCAGTAATGCTGAACGGCCATTATTTCGCATAAGAGGCAGCTGGATACCTCCACCAAGCTGATGTCCAGAGTGAAGAAGTTAACTAAACAAATCTACTGTCGCATTGACATCTCATTTCACCCTCCATTGTATGATAATCTAAGGGTCGTCAGATCCTTGACATCGCCTTTTTGTAGCAACGTCTGAACCTACAGCCTATAGTACAGTTAATCCAAAAATTTGATTATGGTTTAGACATGGAGAAAAAGTTTGAGAGTCATGCATGTTGTGAAATAGATTTTATTTCTAGAATAGATCCAGAGTATTTGTCTAGTTTTAGGGGTGAAAAAAATCACGGTTGTATTTGTCTAGTTTTAGGGGTGAAAAGAATCACG
The DNA here is from genome assembly GCF_023897955.1 of Schistocerca gregaria. NCBI lineage: Eukaryota > Metazoa > Arthropoda > Insecta > Orthoptera > Acrididae > Schistocerca > Schistocerca gregaria. Next base: position 305,920,642 of record NC_064923.1, read on the forward strand.
GTTGATTAGTGTCTGTTAGATGTGGACTATGTAACCTTAAGAGCCCCTCTGCACCAGCACAGAATCAGTTCTGAAGAAATGTTATACATGCAATCGTTGGGGGCATGTGGATAGCAAAGACAGGAGTCAAGGTGACTCGTGATTAGATACAAGAAAGAAGTTAAAGTGTTTTGTTTTCTTATCTTGTGAATGTTAGTTCTCAAAATGACCTGGTCGCTGTGGCCGAGCGGTTCGAGGCGCTTCAATATGGAACCGCGCTGCTGCCACGATAGCAGGTTCGAATGCTGCCCTGGGCATGGATGTGTGTGATGTCCTTAGGTTAGTTAGGTTTAAGTAGTGCTAAATCTAGGTTACTGATGACCTCAGATGTTATGTACCATAGTGCTTAGAACCATTTGAACCATCTCAAAATGAGTACTGTCAAGGACACAGTTTCGACAGAACCAGAGACAAAAGATGTGTCAGAGCCGAAAGCAGCACACATATTGTTAGAAAACGTTGCCCAATTAACAGCTCACAATATAGAACTGTATTCGAATCACAACCATCACAGTACGATGCAGATTTGGTAGTCGGAGGTTTAATTGCTCCTTGTTCTGGCAACGCAGCCGAGAATGTGCATCCCATTGTGGGCGCCCTGGGAAATTGTCTGAGATAAAAGGTTTGTATGATAAGAAATTATTGAGTGTTGTAAAATAGAGACTAAAAAGCAGGCCGCGGTGGCTGAGAGGTTCTAGGTGCTTCATACCGGAACCGCGCTGCTGCTACGGTCGCAGGTTCGAATCCTGCCTCGGGCATGGACATGTGTGATGTCTCTAGGTTAGTTAGGTTCAAGTAGTTCTAAGTTCTAGGGAACTGATGACCTCATATGTTAAGTCCCATAAGGCTCAGAGCCATTGGAACCATCTGAAGAGACTAAAAGAGGCAGCTGTAGCTCATGTAGGATATGCAGAAGCTCATAAAAGAGCCATAACATTTGAAGAATTTAAAGAAGGGTTAATTCAGAGATATATGAAAGAAATAGTGCCACATACTGTAGCGAACAATAGGGGTAATAACTAAGAGAAATACGGAAATTGTGAGAAAATTTGCAGAGAGGATAAGGGAAATGAATAGATGTACCTATGCATTAGGACAGCAAATGAAATTGTTTTGATAGAAGCTGAGCAGACGACGCTCAATGCTTTCTTTAAGAAGGTTGTATGCATAAATGTCAAGACGAATACGCACAGAGAGCCGGACGGATTTGTTCACAGCAGTGCGGTTAGCTATAGTGTGTGAAGAGACCGATTTGTCGTCTATAAAGCTGTGTAAACGTACAATTTTTGCAATTTCAGGTGTGGACGAATGGGGCTTGTAAGGAGGCTGTGTCGGCTGCTTCAGGGTGATGTGAATAAAGAAAGAGGAAGTAATAGTTCTAGAAGTAGAGGACCGGGAAAGAATGAGGTATTAAACACCAACGGGACCCCAGGTCCACCTAGAGCCATTCCTAATGCGATAGGATGCTACAAGAAGTATGCAAAGGTGGACTGGGTTATAAGAGGACTAATAGGGAAAGAGGGTTGCAGGATGTTATTAGACAGAGAGGACCATGTGTGATCTGGTGAAACCTAAGGAATGAGGCCCACCACGGTTCAGACTGTGTGGTGTAGGGATTAAAGATGTCACACCATTAGGAGCGGTAGACACAGACTTTTACCCGGCTGTGGTCCGATTAAAATCATGTGTAGAGATTTTGCCACACGTGAATGAGGGCTATTACGTGATTCTGTGATCATATTTCTTATAGGAGAATTGTACCGTCATCGATCTTTGACAACGTAGGGTGGAACTTGGAAGAATGTCTCAGTTAATTGAAGCCAATGCCAGTTGAGCGATGTCACGAGGGGAGTCTGTTGCGAATGATGAACCTGTTAAACAGTGAGTTATCACACTAAGTCTTGATTCGCAAGACTGTGTATCTAAGGGTACTAGGAAAACATTCGGACATGAGGGGTGTCTCCCACAATCACCAAACGTCATTGAAGGTACATTTCAAGGAAAAGTGAAGCACCTAGAAAGAAGCATAGAGAACAGATGGAAAAATTTATTTTGGGATTTAAGGATTTATTTTTTCCAAACGAGCCTTTACGGGCTATGCATATAACATAGGACCACATACAACTGGGAAATGAATCACCAGTCTTCCTAAACCACACATAATACCGAGGTACTTGCAGCCAAGTTTGCAGGAGGAGTAAATGAAGAAACTAATAGTGCATGGAGGGCAGGAATAGTCGTTGTGCCAAAAAAAAAGAACAGATGGAACATAAAAAATGTAAGTTTTTCTTGTGATTACAGACATCTAAATGTGGAAACCATAAAGGACGCCTACCCTTTGCCAAACATCATAGAAACCTTGGATCATTTAGGATAATGCAAATATTTTTCAATAATGGTTTTGGAGAGTGGTTTGTACCAGACAGATGTTCTAGCACATGGTCGACTCAAAACAGCGTTTTCGGCACTCTGGGGATATTACCAATTGAGAAGAATGCCATTCAGTTTCAGAGGTTATTAAATGGTGTACTCAGACGTTTAAAACCACATCAATGCTTAGTTTATCTCTATGACCTAATCGCTTATGGGAGTGACACGGAACAGCATATGCAAATATTAAGGGAAATATTCCAAAAGTTGAAGCAGCGCAGTTGCCATTGAGTACAGAAGAGTAATTTTGTGTTGGAAGAGGTGATACAGTTTTGAACATGGCCGTTATTTAGTAACCGTTAAATAGTTTTACTGCAGAATTATACAGCCAACTGGTTGCACCTAACTGGTAGGTACACTGACCTAGGTTTCGACACCTACTAGCAGTGTCTTCATCAGAAAAAAATTTTGCTAAATCGGAAAATGCAATGGTCAGAATTTAGACCAGCTATTATCAAGTCAAAAGTGAAATAAAACGTTCAAGCTTTCGTAGACTCTGTCCGATGTTGTTCCCAGCTGGCCACACGTGGCAAAAGCTAGAACGTTTTATTTCACTTTTGCCTTGAGCATAGCTGCTCTAAATTCTGACCATTGCTGTTTTCCAACGTAATTTTACGAGGTATCCAAATTTCATTCTATAGAAGTCACCCCTAGAAGGGATCGATACCTAGTTAATATACCTACCAGTTATGTCTCAACGTTTGGCTGTATAATCCTGTGTTGTTACCTAGATCATATCACAAGTAAAGATGCCGTTAGGCCCATGATTAGTCAGAGCTGTATGTGAATTTCCTATACCAGAATCTGTAAAGGAGTTGCAGTCATTCTTAGGAGCCAAGAACTATTGCTGCCAGTTCATAAAAGGTTTTGCGGATATTGCCAAACTGTTGATACAATTATTAAAAAGAGGTACTAAATTTATATGGTCATAAGCTTGCCAGAATGCTTTTGATGAGCTAAAAGAACGATATTGATATTTCCGTAAATTTCTTTTGTCATGTGATGTTTGAAACCACGCATTTCGCTGTGTTTTGCCACAAGATGTAGAAGGCGTAGAACGTCTGGTAGCATCAAGACAACTAAATTCTCCAAGAAAGAAATTATTCCACAGGAGAAACAGATGTTGTGCCTTATTTATGGAATCACATATTTCAGATGCTATCTGTACAATAAAAATTTTAGAGTACTAGCAGATCAAGCAGCGTTAAAATTGTTTTTGGGCTTGCAAAATTACCCCAACAGGTTAGAATGGCAATGACAACACGCCATGAATGCTAGCTATGGTTGCCTACGCAAATATTTGAATTCCAAACACTGTCATATTCTGCAGACAACCTTTCAGGTGGGGAACGACATCTATGAGTATTCAACTTGGGCATTAAAAACAGCCACAGCTTTATTACTGTATCACTACCGGTAATACAGCTGTGTGGTTTTATCGCCACGAAACCGGTAGTGGAACTCTAATAAAGGACCAAAATACAGTTGTAGCGGTTATCAGTACCCAAGACTGTCATATTCATTCACACAAAATCAATTGTGGAATGCGAAGGGACAAGAAAGAATTTTCATATGCAAAGTAAACGAACTGGTTGGCTCGTCCCTTGTCCAGAGGCTGGTGGTAAACTGAATAAAGTAGTGTACACCATGAAGATCAACACTATAAGCACGTGGGAAGCACTGCGAATGCAAGGTTTATGAAATGAAAATTAAAGATGCAGACAAGGTGCAATAACTTTAATATTCTTTACGACAAATGTTTTGGCTTGACTATCATGCTCAAAAAGCCAAAACAGCACTTGTAGAGTATTAAACTTATTGCAGCTATCTAGATCTAAAATTTTCAAAGTTACGTTATTATGCTGTGGGCCCAATCAAAGTAAAATGTATGAAATGCCTCTGACTGATATGGTTCATCATCTCAAGCCGCAAAAAACCATTGCTGGAACTGCCCTTCGAATGGGAGGATTATTCGAACTATTTTTTCGTAACTAAATAAGAAGGGGAGCCTATATTTCTTATCTACATAAATTAAGGGACAAAATCAGAAAGCCCATTCATAAATTATGAAGGAAATTGAATGTGTCTACTATGTTATTTATAGTAAATAGGTGTATAGAAGATGGAATGCATGAATGAGCGTCAGCTGCATCAATTTGACCTAAAAGTAGCCGATGAAGCCTTTATAAAGTCCAATCGACTATCAAAGAAGTATAATTACTGTGTAATATGAGGCACCTTCACAAAGTAAGTCTAGATTCTTACGTTTAAAAAAATATTTCAGAAAAAATACTGGATATTTACGATATACACAGGCTTCTTTATGCCATCCTCGACGAACTCTCCCCTCAGGTCTTTTCCTTGTTCACAACTTCTTTCGGAAATTACCCGTCGGTTGAAAATATACACACAATCATGTGTGCAATCAGTGAAGTGAAAAGATTACAGCGTGAAGGTGCCAAGTCAAGAGAATACATGGGGGGGCGGAGTGGCTCTAAACACCTCAACCTATAAAGTCCCAGGGTGCCTTGGTGGCTAAGACTGAGTGAGGAAGGGCCTCGTCGTTCAAGAATCACACTTCTCTCGACAGCATTCCCCTCCTTTTGTATTTTATGCTTCTTTTGAAGCAAAAGTTCTATCAGAATTAAGCCTTTTCTTCCCGCAATTATGGTTTCCAATTTTTTTAGCAGATCGGGAATTAGTTTGACGCCATTGTGAAGACCGTCTTTTTGTCTCAGACGTGTAATGAGCCATCAACGTTTCATATCCAGTCACAGCACAGCTCGGAAAACATCTTCCAATTCAAGTCCGAGATACTCGAGGACCCTATTGACCCGATTTTTTTGTGCTGCTCTCTCAGCTGTTTTGGGACGCATTTTACGCACAGCTTCCGGTATCGCCTCGTTACTGTGAGTGCTCGTATAATAGTTTGTGGAGTTGTGGAAACGTTGCAGAAATTTCATCCTTTCTCAATCGACGATCTTCACGAACAGTTACCCCGATTTTTTGTTTGCAAGCAATCATCAGTTAAAATGGAAGGTATTCCACTCACATTTTCGTCAAGAAAATTTGTTTTGCATCCACCAAAATCCCTTCACAACCTGCACACACTCATTACGTTCATAACACATTGGCGTAAACCGTTTTGACTCGCGAAAAAATTTCGGTAATTGTTACTTTTTCCGCGAGGAGGAAGCGAGACGTGGCTCACACTTGGTGGGATTTGCTACGACATCTTTCACGCAGCTGGACACTAAAACGTGATTTTCTGTACTTCCATGTTCCTGCGATGCTCGATCTGGTCAGGGGATGGATTCTACCATTCAATGTCTCCAACACAAAAAAAAACCTCAGCCCGTTATGGTCATAGTAAATTTACTTTATGAACACTTCTCGTTAGTTTCTCCACATCTTTAGTGGTTCTTTTTGTGTCCGGAGGACACTGTTGGAACTGAAACGTAATATTCAAGTAAGTCAAGTAATTTTCCTCTCACTTCGAATATAAAAATCTTTAAGGAGTTAAAGGTCATGCATATCTTGCGATTTTTATTCCTTTTTTTTAAGTGTTTTTTCAGTGTTTGAAGTTCTTATGAAATAGGCATGTCGACAGACTTTGAATAGATTCAGATGTACTGCTATAAACATTATAGGTCTTTGTACACCATACAAAAGTGAATCAGATACAGTCTAGGAGCGTAAATGGGAATTTAAAACAGTTGTCAATTATTCTTCATGAACATTTTTAATTTCGTGACATGCTTCGATCTGTAGGCCAACGGTCTTGCCTCAGTGGTAACACCGAGTCCCGTCAGATCACCGAAGTTAAGCAATGTCGGGCATGGCTGGCACTTGGATGTGTCACCATCCAGGTCTGTCGAGTGCTGGTGGCAACCGGGGTGAGCTCAGCCCTTGTGAGGCCAATTGAGAAATAGTGGCTTCATTCACAAAAAGTAACAACGGCTTGGAGAGCGGTGTGCTGACAACATGGCGATCCGTCTCCACATCCAGTGACGCTTACGGGGTGAGGACGAGACGGCGGATGGTCGGTATCGTTGGGCCTTGAAGGTCTGTTCGGACGATGTTTGTCTGTTCCGATCTCTCCGGTCATCTTCTGATCTAAGTAGTTGCGTCAGCAACTTGTCTTGTCTGTTGTCAGAACCTCGTATCAGAGTACTTGGAGTCCTTGGAAGAAATTCACCTCGAAGTTCTGACGAAATCTTGGTGAGTAAATTTAGAGAAATTGTATTCGAGGAAGACTGCCCATCAATTCTTCTGTCACTGTGACTGGTAGAAACCATGAGAATAAGAGAGATCACGGGACGTATGGAGGTATGGATTCATTTTCTCTCAGTCAATAAGCGAGTAATACAAAGAAGCTCCTTAGTGTACGTTAGACAAGGGGAGGTGCCAGTCCTGAAGTAATCTGCGTAGCGGACTAAGGACGGTAGTCTGGTACACTGGCCACCTTAAGGTTTTTCGTAGGCTTCCATTGGTAGATCGAGAAAGTGCTGGTTTGTTTCCATAAGCCTGTTTCCGGGAATACAATACACAAACAGCTAAAATGCGATAGTACACAGAACAGAGTATCTCCGGCTACTTATTTAAATAACAAAACGAAATTTCCCAAATCACGAAAAAGAGGACCTCGTTTTAGACGGGATAAACGTTAGGTAGAAGGTGAATACGCGGACAGTGTGCGTCAGGAAGTCGATAATACTGGTGCAAGGAACCCTCCGTTGTGCGATGTACAGTGGTTTGCTGAGTTTACATCTAGATCAGGAGTTTCCAAAATTTGCCTATGACGGAGCACCTTGAGAATCCTGGTACTGTGATAGAACACCTTGATTATTTTGAACGTAAATAAAATTCCTCCTAAACAAAATTAAGATAGAATTTTTTTATTCAGTGATTGCTTCAATTTTAAATCATAAATAATAACACAGAAAAAACACCAGTGTACTGCGGAACATAATTTTGAAAGGATCTCCAATGTAGATAAAGAAAAGACATAAAACAATGTGAAACATAAACTTTGCGTGCAAGGTGTTCGCTTGCTCACGTCAACATTTGATACTGCAACTGTGAACAGGAAATCGGTACAAGTGGTGAAAAAGAAAATAGCCGAGATTTCAGTAAAAGGCAATCCAGTTCAATTTGCAGGATTAATTCCAAACACCGCCGTCGGCACTGCTGCAGTTCCTTGATGGCGCAGTCGGTGTCATTAGATTTGCATAACTTTATTTCTTTCAGTTAGTCCCAACTAGAACACGAAACAAGGTTGTTTGAGAAGCTTTCGCCTTGCGAAAGGGAAATATGGTGACGAGACACTAAGTGTAGACCGTCCACCACTGGCAAGTGACGAAGTAATAAGTACAAATACTTTTAATGCGGTGAAACGCCTTGTTCCTTGAGTCAGATGTGGCCACGTATTACTGCAGCAATTCAGTGTAGTTTCTTAACAGACTTTATGCATTATATGAATGCTGCAGTGCACTTCAATTGTGCTCTTATAGTACCTAATTATGTGGTTCCAGTATTAACGGTATTGTGATGTGCATCTGAGTAACTTGTTGCTTTGCAACAACTGTTCACGAGCTTTACATTACACTAGTAAAAGTTTATGTTAACTAAATTCTAGATACAGATTATTATATTATTATTTTTACGTAACTCTACGTTCCCTGTACTTACATTCCATCAAAAGATTGTTGTTGACAATATTGACTCATCCAGATGAAATAGCGAACTTCATTCGGTGAACATTAGACGCAAAAAGACATATAATTGTATAACGCTTCCTTAAGCTTTGTGCAGAAAAGTGGGCACAGTTTAAGAGGTTTCATTTTCAGTAGTCTTCCAGTGTTGTCGTCGTCTTCAGTACTAACACTGGTTTGATGCAGCTCTCCATGCTACTTTACCCTGTGCAAGCCTCTTCATCTCTGAATAATTACTGCAACATACATATAACTGAATCTGTTTAGCCGGCCGGAGTGGCCTTGCGGTTCTAGGCGCTACAGTCTGGAACCGCGGAACCGCTACGGTCGCAGGTTCGAATCCTGCCTTTAGCATGGATGTGTGTGATGTCCTTAGGTTAGTTAGGTTTAAGTAGTTCTAAGTTCTAGGGGACTGATGAAATCAGAAGTTGAGTCCCATAGTGCTCAGAGCCATTTTTTGAATCTGTTTTCTGAATTCATATCTCGCGCTCCCTATGCGATTTTCACACACACGTACACGCACGTACGCTTCCCACCAATACTAAATTGGTGATTTCTTGGGTTCTCAGAATGTGTCTTATAAACGGATCCCTTCTTCTATTCAGTTTGTGCCAGAAATCTCTTTTCTCCCAAGTTCTGTTCAGTACCTTCTCATTAGATATGTGATCTACCCATTTACACTTCAGTGCCCTTTGGTAGCGCCACATTTCAAAGCTTATATACTCTTCTTGTCTAAACTGTCTATCGTCCATGTTTCACTTCCATACAAGACTGCGCTCCACACAAATCCTTTCAGGAATGACTTCCTAACACTTAAATGGGTATTCGATGTTAACAAATTTCTTTTGTTCAGAAATGCCTTTCTTGCCACTGCTAATCTACATTTTATATCCTCTGTACTTCGGCCATCATCAGTGATTTTACTGCCCAAAACAAAATTCGTCTACTACCTTAGGTTTCCCGTTTTCTAACCTAATCCTCTCAGCGTAAACTGATTTAACTCGACTGCTTTCGAATATCCTTGTTTCGCTTTTGTTAACGGTCACCTTGTGTCTGCCTTCAAGACACTGACCATTCCGTTCAACTGCTCTACAAAGCTCTTTGCTGTATCTGACTGAATGACAATGTGGTCGGCAAATTTCAAAGTTTTTTTTCTTGTCCTTGAACTTTAATTCCTTTCCGAAATTTTGTTTGGTTTCAATTAGTGCTTGCTCAGTCCGCCTGCTTGTCTGAGTGGTTTAACGCATTTGCCTACCATGCAGCGGGCCCAGGTTCGATTCCCGGGAAGGTTGCAAATTTTCTCTACTCGTGGACTGGGTGTTATGTTGTCCTCGTCCTCATATCCTCATACCATCACCGACACGCATCATATAAGACTTACAACTCGGCTAACTTCCCGGATGGGGCCTCCCGACCACCAATGTCACACAATCATTTCATTTTGTTTTACTTGCTTGGTCAGTGTAGAGATTGAGTAACATCGGGGATAGACTAACACCCAGTTTCCTTCCCTTCTCAACCACTGCCTCCCTTTCTTGCCTCTCGATTCTTATAATTGTCGTATGGTTTCTGTAAAACTTGTAAACAGGCTTCCGGTCCCTGCTACCTTCAGAATTTGAAAGAGAGTATCCCAGTCAATATTGTCAGACGTTTTCGCTGAGTCTACAAATGCTATAAACGTAGGTTTGCTTTTCCTTAACTCACATTCTAAGATAAGTCATAGGGTCAATACTGCCTCGCGTGTGCCCACATTTTCCCGGAATCCAAACTGAATGTCTCCGAGGTCAGTTCTACCATTCTTTTCCGTCTTCTCTAAAAAAAAATCGTGTTAGTATTTTCAAACCTTGACTTATTACCTTATAGTTCGATATTATTCACACCTGTCTGCGCCTGCTTTCTTTGGAATTTGAAGCATTACATTCTTCTTGAAGTCTCAGGATATTATGCCTATCATAACAGATGGAAGAGTTTTCTCGTGGCTGGCTCTCCCAAGGCTATCAGTATGTCTGACAGAACGTCGTCTACTCCCTGGGCCTTGTTTCAAATTAGGTCTTACAGTGCTGTGTCAAATTATTCGCGCAGTATCATGTTTGCTATATTCTCTTCATCTACGTCCTATTCTGTTTCTATAATATTACCTGCAAGCTCTTCTCCCTTGTATAGACGCTCTGTATACTCCTCCCACCTTACAGCTTTCCCGTCTTTGCTTAGGACTGGTTTTTCATCTGAGCTCTTGATATTGATACAGTTGCTTCTCTTTTCTCCAAAGCCTCTTCAATTATGCAATGGACAGTATCTATCTTTCCCATTGTGATTTATGCTTTTAAATCCTTATGTTTCTCCTCTACCCATTTCTGCTTAGTCATTTTGTACCTTTTGTCAATCTCAGTTTTTAAACGTGTGTATTCAATTTCACCTGCTTCTTTTGCAGCATATTTCTATTTTCTCCTTTCACTTGTTAAATTCAATATCTCCTGTGGTATCCAGGGGTTTATACTAGGCCTTGTCTTTTTATCTATTTAATCCTCCGCTGCCTTCACTATTTCATCTCTGAAAGTTACCAGTTCCTCTTTTACTGTAATCCTTCCCCTGACCTATTCAACTGCTGTCCAATGCTTGCTCTGAAACTCGCAGCAATCTCTGGTGCTTTCAACTTACCGAGATACCATTTGCTTAATTTCCTCAGTTTATTTACATTGACTACGGCATGTTTAACAATCCGTGTACGTTGTAGTTCCATTCTGATAAAAACAGCCTTCTTGAGAGACTGTGTAGCTAGATCGGATGTCTCAATAAATCGTGTGTGAGTAAATATTGTTTAGCTCATCGTTTCCACAACTGCCGCATGGTTATCCGTAGAGAGATTTCTTAATGCATGCGTATGACGGTGATGCGAAGTTGTTGCATTAACATTGGGTATTTTCATGCCAGTGAATCACTGGTAGTTGAGCGTAAATTAGTGTCTAAGCTCTGCCCGTATTTCTGGAGAACTTCCGCCATTCTTTCTTGCGCACTTCTCTCGATCCAGCTGTGACTCTTCATGTGAGTTCAGAAGCTGCGATTTCAGGATGTCTAATTTCTCCATCTCAAGTAAACCTCATAATCAATACATCCACTCAGTTAATGCCCATATCCAAATGGGTTAACCTTTTTGAATAATATTTCCAGTTCCTTTATGTCCTACGAAATAAAGCGATTACTTAGTGTTGGTAATCGTATAGAAGACACTATAGGATCGACCTCAACACCGCTACTACAACAGAGGTATACTTGCATAAATAAATTCTTCTTTACTTTTGGTTTGTTAGAGAAAGGGTGACATCCATATAAACAAGCGTACGGTGGATATGTCCCAATACGAAGAAACTAGACGATGTAAATACAATTCTACGAAACATACCTGACGAGCAGCAACTACACTCCTGGAAATTGAAATAAGAACACCGTGAATTCATTGTCCCAGGAAGGGGAAACTTTATTGACACATTCCTGGGGTCAGATACATCACATGATCGCACTGACAGAACCACAGGCACATAGACACAGGCAACAGAGCATGCACAATGTCGGCACTAGTACAGTGTGTATCCACCTTTCGCAGCAATGCAGGCTGCTATTCTCCCATGGAGACGATCGTAGAGATGCTGGATGTAGTCCTGTGGAACGGCTTCCCGTGCCATTTCCACCTGGCGCCTCAGTTGGACCAGCGTTCGTGCTGGACGTGCAGACCGCATGAGACGACGCTTCATCCAGTCCCAAACATGCTCAATGGGGGACAGATCCGGAGATCTTGCTGGCCAAGGTAGTTGACTTACACCTTCTAGAGCACGTTGGGTGGCACGGGATACATGCGGACGTGCATTGTCCTGTTGGAACAGCAAGTTCCCTTGCCGGTCAAGGAATGGTAGAACGATGGGTTCGATGACGGTTTGGATGTACCGTGCACTATTCAGTGTCCCCTCGACGATCACCAGAGGTGTACGGCCAGTGTAGGAGATCGCTCCCCACACCATGATGCCGGGTGTTGGCCCTGTGTGCCTCGGTCGTATGCAGTCCTGATTGTGGCGCTCACCTGCACGGCGCCAAACACGCATGCGACCATCATTGGCACCAAGGCAGAAGTGACTCTCATCGCTGAAGACGACACGTCTCCATTCGTCCCTCCATTCACGCCTGTCACGACACCACTGGAGCCGGGCTGCACGATGTTGGGGCGTGAGCGGAAGACGGCCTAACGGTGTGCGGGACCGTATCCCAGCTTCATGGAGACGGTTGCGAATGGTCCTCGCCGATACCCCAGGAGCAACAGTGTCCCTAATTTGCTGGGAAGTGGCGGTGCGGTCCCCTACGGCACTGCGTAGGATCCTACGGTCTTGGCGTGCATCCGTGTGTAGCTTTGGTCCGGTACCAGGTCGACGGGCACGTGCACCTTCCGCTGACCACTGGCGACAACATCGATGTACTGTGGAGACCTCACGCCCCACGTGTTGAGCAATTCGGCGGTACGTCCACCCGGCCTCCCGCATGCCCACTATACGCCCTCGCTCAAAGTCCGTCAACTGCACATACGGTTCACGTCCACGCTGTCGCGGCATGCTACCAGTGTTAAAGACTGCGATGGAGCTCCGTATGCCACGGCAAACTGGCTGACGCTGACGGCGGCGGTGCACAAATGCTGCGCAGCTAGCGCCATTCGACGGCCAACACCGCGGTTCCTGGTGTGTCCGCTGTGCCGTGCGTGTGATCATTGCTTGTACAGCCCTCTCGCAGTGTCTGGAGCAAGTATGGTGGGTCTGACACACCGGTGTCAATGTTTTCTTTTTTCCATTTCCAGGAGTGTATTTTATAATAGTATCTGTTAGTTTCCAGTATGGACAAGATGAAAATGAAGCATACCCATCATTTCCTGCTTTGCGATATTTTGGTTGTGGTTGTATTTTGGGTACATTGTGAACGAAAGTCTATGCTCACAACATACTATTTCATTACTATAATGATATGAATAATATAAACTTGCATAACACAATCCTTCCGCTACAAACACAACGCTAGTTGCCTCGAAAACACTATAAGGTTCGAAAAGCGGCCAGCTGCAGTGCATTCAGATTCGCTTACTGACCACAGTCGACGGCTGAAGTACATCGTAATAGGGTATGTTGTTTCACCCTGGGGCCAGTTGCTATATGGCAACTGCACCACACCATGCCTAAACCCGTTGTGTAGTAAAACAGCTTTATGTGTTTCCTAAAAAGTTTGCTTTCTGGGACATTCACCGGTTCAAATATATTTCAAAAATGAGGAACATTTAAAGAATTAACAGATATTTATATCAAGCTAAGAGAAAAAGCGGTATATTTATCTGAAAATTTTTAGTTTATCCCTCTGCATTCGTTGTTGTCTAAAGTGCCGTTTGATTAAGCAGCGACTCGTAGAGGTCACGAAACATTCATACCTGCTTCTCATAACATTCAAGAACGTACATTTTTAAAAAGTTAACGCCTCTACGAAATTAAAAAAATAGAACAATAATTAACTACGAATGAGACACTGACATTAAGGCCTTATTGATAAAGATCAGATGGAAAATCAACAATGAGTGCAAAATGGAGGACTGTAGGAGGCCAGTCAAACCTCCATTTTCGTCTTAACCACCCATGTGGTTAAAAGACCGTGTTACTCTATCGTCTATCATCAGATCCACGTTACGCCTTGCAACCTTACGTAGAAATCTACGGTTTTATTTCTAGCTCGCTACAATTTTGTACACATATCCCTCAACATAAGAAATAAGAAAATAATTTCGTATATGAAATTTCGATTCCCCAACGTCTCCCACCATTTACATCGCCTTAACCAAGTTATATAACAGGGAATTTTTGTATCGGTAAGTTTGTACTGATAGATCCAGTTTTATATTTCGCTGGTAAATATATTGTAAACGAAAGCAGCGATTCAGATTTTATAACATTATAATGGTCAACTATCAGGCTCTTTTTGGCGCAAAATCATGACCATATTTAGTTACAGGATGCAGTGGTGGCTTAAGAAAGGCGCTCTGAAGCATACCACTACAGAACTTCATTCTTATTCCTCTAACGACTCGCTCTTTTGCTACAGATAATTGTGACAGTGATACCAACAACATCGACTCAACAGCAAATCAACCCAGAGCAGTTACCAAACAAGTTAGCATTACAATGAAAGTCATACTTCTTCATTATTCATGAACAACGAAGATGATCCTGGGTTTTTATTCGCAGCAAAGTTCTCTTAGGCAAAAATGTGTTGTCAAGACGAGCTCAAAGAAAAAGAAAAGACGTTTAAATGTCCATCCGAATGTGTAAAGACATTTACGGTGTAAACTACAAAAATGTAAATGAATAAGTAATTGAGGTTTGTACTTAGTTATGAAACAGCTCATCGCGATGAAGCCTACATAACTATATAAAGTATTAGGTGACATATCAGCAAATCAAATAACAAATATCCTACTTCGTAATGACGTGGTAGCTCAACGCATCAGGAATTTATAAAGAATAGATTTAACTGAAGTATCAGTTCATGCAAATTATCATTACAAATGAATGAATCCAGCTGGACTCACGGCATTAATCATTATAATTAGTTTTCAGGACGAAAACACATTACTTAATGCTATTCTTTTGTGGAAATGTCTACCACCGTGTACTACAGGAGTTAAGGTGCTTCGTATTCCAATTTTTTTCTTGGAGGGAATAACATTTGATTGGGCAACTGATACCTGTACCGATTTAACGAAGGCCTGATGATACAGTTATTGGGGCTGTACAGTTTATTATAGTCGTCGCTGGAAACAGATCTACTAGCCTTTGCAAGTTCCATAGGCAAGTATATGACGCAAAAAGTTATCTTCTACTTATATGAATATTCGTGATGACGTCATATTAACTTCATAAAATCTCACCCACTATATAGTAATTTATTTAAAATATTACGTACGGACTTGGGAAGCATACATACATCTCTTATTTTACAGACAAAGTTTAGATGTTACCTAGAGGAAAGATATTACATTGTATTTATTACAAGAGGGAGTAGGTGAATGCTTCCATTTAAGAACACATTTTCGAATATAAAGGTCGGTTATTACTTGATGGAAATTTTTCGCTTCGAATGGTCTATTTAAGAGGTATTATTACAAAGACCATGATAATGTAACCCTTCAAGTCACAGAAGTAAACAAATTTACTGGTCACGAAAAATATACTTTCAAGAAAAACGGTTTGAACTATCGGTATGCAATTCAATGCGTTTCACAACAAAAATTGACTTTTTAACGGCGTGCATTTCTTGAAGAACATATTCGGCGGCTGAGCCGTATAAATGAAGCTTTTAATCAGTAGTTTTCAAACCAAATGCAGATTAAATGTCAAAATAAGCTGTCGGCTGGAAACCCATTTTCTGTCGATGTACAACGTTTGACTATGCCAATAAAAGAATACCAAATTTTTGTTGAACCGCCATCCGATTTATAGTTGCAATAAAAATTTTAATTAATGGCGTTAACTGAATTCTGGTGCAGTTTAAAAGAAGAATATCCTCAACAGTCGCAAAAAGCTGTGTTGCCTCTTCCGACTACATGTAACTGAGAAATAGGAATCTCGACTTACTCTGCAAAATAACTGGTGCCGAACTTGTTACAAAAAAAAAACGGGAAATAAGTTTTCATCTACAAAGCGTAATATTAAACATAACAGCGAAAAAAAACTAGTGCATCTCATCTCATTAAAATTAGGACTTACGTAAAGTCTTCGGCCACAGCCTCCATAAGCAAAAGAGAAACACACATCATTCATACACATAATCAAGCACGGCAACTCCAGCTTCACCAACTCCGGCCCGAGATGCTGAGAATGGCGGTCACGTGAGCATGACGTGTTCTTGATTGTGTGTATGAATGGTGTGTGTCCCTTTTACTGATGGAAACTGTGGCCCAAAGCTTTACGTAAGTGTCTTCAATACCTCTTTATATTCTACTAATTATTACTGCACAATTCTATGAGTGAATTACGGTTCCTACTTCACCATCTATATACTCGCAGTATCGATAAGCAAAGTAGTACGGTACTATTACTATTATATGAGCGCATAATTACTTTTTGTAATATTCTCTCTGGTGTGTTGAGAGGACTTCTAGGAGCTTCTCCGTGCCGAGTAGCCACGTTGAATAATTGTAATTTTGCTATCGAGGTGACTGGAAGAAAGAGATTGAAAATATATTCTATGGTACTCAAGAAATATATACTAAGCATTTACATGAAAGGTGTATAAGTAATTTCATTATATATGTATTCTCTAATTGGAAATTTGCACGGATGTGTCGTTTCGTTGGTAATCAGAAGGGAACTTCCGATGAATTGGAAACGAACCTGCAATTATTAGATACAAGAGCTCCATTATTTCATCGGATAATTCACTCTAAAATCATTAGGGGAAGTGCCAACAAAACGACTATTCACGTTGGTATGTAGAATATACAAGTCTGGCGACATACCATCTGACTTTCGGAAAAGCATCATCCACACAATTCCGAAGACGGCAAGAGCTGACAAGTGCGAGAATTATCGCACAATCAGCTTAACAGCTCATGCATCGAAACTGCTTGCAAGAATAAAATACAGAGGAATGGAAAAGAAAATTGAGAATGCGCTAGGTGACGATCAGTTTGGCTTTAGCAAAAGTAAAGGCACGAGAGATGCAATTCTGACGTTACGGCTAATAATGGAAGCAAGGCTGAAGAAAAATTAAGACACGTTCATAGGATTCGTCGACCTGGAAAAAGCGTTCGACAATATAAAATGGTGCAAGCTGTTCAAGATTCTGGAAAAAGTAGGGGTAAGCTATAGGGAGAGACGGGTCATATACAATATGTACAACAACCAAGAGGGAATAATAAGAGTGGACGATCAAGAACGAAGTGCTCGTATTAAGAAGGGTGTAAGACAAGGCTGTAGCCTTTCGCCCATACTCTTCAATCTGTACATCGAGGAAGCAATGATGGAAATAAAAGAAAGGTTCATGAGTGGAATTAAAATACAAGGTGAAAGGATATCAACAATACGATTCGCCGATGATATTGCTATCCTGAGTGAAAGTGAAGAAGAATTAAATGATCTGCTGAACGGAATGAACAGTCTAATGAGTATACAGTATGGTTTGAGAGTAAATTGGAGAACGACGAAGGTAATAAGAAGTAGTAGAAATGACAACAGCGAGAAACTTAACATCAGGATTGATGGTCACGAAGTCAATGAAGTTAAGGAATTCTGCTACCTAGCTTGTAAAATAACCAATGACGGACGGAGCAAGGAGGACATCAAAAGCAGACTCGCTATGGCAAAAGAGGCATTTCTGGCCAAGAGAAGTCTACTAATATCAAATACCGGCCTTAATTTGAAGAAGAAATTTCTGAGGATGTACGTCTGGAGTACAGCACTGTATGGTAGTGAAACATGGACTGTGGGAAAACCGGAACAGAAGAGAATCGAACCATTTGAGATGTGGTGCTATAGACGAATGTTGAAAATTAGATGGACTGATAAGGTAAGGAATGAGGAGGTTCTACGCAGAATCGGAAAGGAAAGGAATATGTGGAAAAAACTGATAAGGAGAAGGGATAAGATGATAGGACATCTGCTAAGACATGAGGGAATTACTTCCATGGTACTAGAGGGAGCTGTAGAGAGCAAAAACCGTAGAGGAAGACAGAGATTGGAAAACGTCAAGCAAATAACTGAGTATTTTTCCAGAATGAGATTTTCACTCTGCAGCGGAGTGTGCGCTGATATGAAACTTCCTGACAGATTAAAACTGTGTGCCCGACCGAAACTCGAACTCGGGACCTTTGCCTTTCGCGGGCAAGTGCTCTACCATCTTCTTTTTTTTTATTATCAGATTGACTTGATATATTTCACGAGAATTCAGACAACCATAGTCAAATCATCATTTAATATTAGCTGCAAAAAGAAAAACAAATTAGGTGAAACACAAATAAAACATTTCTTCTGAAGGGGAAGACCAACCCGTTACCCCACCCGTATGAATTTTGGGTGTATATATATACATGCAAAAGAGAGAGAGAAAAAAAAAATTACGAAAAAATACAACAAGGGAGGGGACTCGAGCTCAGGGAAGAAACAGGAATCACAGGGGAACTTAACCAACCCCTTAACGGTTAAACACAAGAAAAAGCATATTCGCAAAAAGCGTTCGGTATTGTGGTAACCGCTGCCATTTCCAATGCGCAGTTGACAAATAATGGTGAAAAACGCGGGGATCTGGGTCATTACCGCCTTCAATGACGTAGTGGACATAGTAACCCAAGAGCCAGACAATCGTGTTCGTTTTCGTCTGAGGAAAATAAGAGATGTCCGGATGTAAGAAGATGTCGTCTGGGAATGCGGTTTCAGGCCCTCTAGTAAGAAAAGCTAATTGACGGCGGACCCAGAGCCAATGATCCCGTCCGCAAGCAACTAGCCTGTGAAGTAAGGTGTCAGTTTGATGACATTCCTCACACTGATCAGTCGGACGAAGGCCAATACGAAAAAGACGATCACCAGTAGGTATCAGACGGTAAATGACCTTATACCACGTTGAAACAATCTCCATCGGCAAAATGGGAAGACTAAGATGAGACCAGACCGTTTTCCATGACGTTGACGGGGAAGCAAGTTCAACAGAAGAAGGGAAACATGCTGTGCCCCAACGGATTTGTAGCATGTTGGTAGTAATATGCGTCATAGAAAGTATATCAGCACCCAGAATACCGACAAGTACAAAGTATTCACGAATGTGCCGCAATTTAGGATTAATCCGTCCAACATCAACAGGAGGGGTCAGACTGGCCGGCCGGAGGCGGGAAAGTAAACGAGAGGTGACTGAATGCGGAGCCCGCGTACAGGTTAAAACATTGCGGCGGGCAAATAAGATGGACGTCTTCACTTTGATATCTGAAAGACCCAATCCTCCAAGCTTCCGAGGCCTGGCCACAACTTCATACCGGACACGGAAGACATGGCGGCGCCACAGAAATCGACTAGACAGCTGTTTCAGCCTGCGGGCCATCATCGCGGGAAGCGGGAAGACCTGCGCAACGTAGTATATTTTACTGAAGACATAGGTCTCTAAAACCCGTGCCTTGTGAAGGAGGCTAAGGGAACGGCGGTCATGTTCAAGGATCGCCCCGTGAACACGACTCGTAACCTCACGCCAATTTAGTGCCGCCATTTTGATCGGATTACGATCCACTATGATCCCCAAGGTCTTATGGCGATCGACAACCGTCGCCCAAGGAATGACGACATGATCAAAGCCTCTCAACGGCAGGAACGTGCATTTGCGATCATTAATGCGAGCACCAGCAAGACCACAAAATGAATCCAAGGTATCCTTAAGCCGCGGTATATCCTCGGCATGTCGTACTAAAACCATGACGTCATCGGCGTATGCACGGACTGCAAAAATTTCCCCCAATATATTCTAGCCACGTAAGTGCATGGTGAGATGGCGAAGTAAGGGCTCTAAGGATAGAACAAAAAGTGACATGGATAAGGGGCTTCCCTGGGGTAACCCCCGTCTGATCGATATCCGGGGGGTAGGGTGACCGTTCACAATCACCGAGACACTGATACCGGTAAAAAGATTAGTTAAGACTTGTCGAGCATCATTATTAAAGCCGACAGCGGTGAGCACTCTCGATAAAAAATCATGGCTGACGCGATCGAACGCTTTTTGGAAATCAAGAAAAAGCAAAGCCCCTGGGATATTAGCTGCAGCCGCCACCGAGATTACATCGCGACATTCGAGAACGGAAGTCAGTATCGTGCGTCCAGGCACACAGCTTTGGTGGGCGGCAATAATGGTATCGAGCAGCTTAGAGAGACGGATATTAATTGCTCGAGCGACAAGTTTATAATCAAAGTTAAGGAGAGTAATAGGACGGAGGGAATCAATTGCAGGTCGACCTGTGGATTTCGGGAGGAGGACCATTCTGCCTTCCTGAAAAGGAGCAGGAAGTGAGACTCCCCGCATCACTTCATTTACCATTGACGTTAAGGTGTCACTAATGAGCGGCCAAAATTGAACATAGAACTCCTTAGGAATACCATCTAATCCAGGCGACTTGCGGGACTGCGATCCTGCAACAACATCATATATGTCATCCTTCTGAAAGGGACGCAGAAAGGCGTCGTTTAATTGAGGAGTGACGACGCGAGGCAGCAAGGAGGTAAAGTCGTCAAGAGAGGTTTCCGCCGGGACATGAGTATCGTACAGATCAGTAAAATAGGTGTAAACGAAGTCAGAAATGTCACGGTGAGAGGTGAACACGCGGCCGTCAGCGGTTGTGAGGGAGGCAAGGCACCCACGTTTCCGGCGCGACCGTAAACGGACTAGATGGTAGAGTGACGTCAGTTCCTCTTGTAGAAGGGAACGTGGTTGAGACCTCGTCCGCAGGCCCTCCATTTGAATGCGTTTGAGCTGCAGCAATTTGGCTTTGATGCGCTGTATATCAGTAACCCGGAGGGGAGCATGCGTAGCACTATCGTACAGTTGACGTAAGACAGAATAGTAGAATTCTTGCGTTCGTCGATCTTCTGCCACCTTCGCAGCCCCAAAACGCATGAGAGCCCTACGGATGTGTGGTTTTGCATACAGTGTCCACCATGTCACGATAGACGGGTACCGGTCCATAGTACGAGAACAACGAGTCCAAATGTCCTCCAGGACGATACCAAGGGAGGTATCTTGCAAATACGCGATATTGAGCATCCAAGGAGGACTAAACAATTTTATCGGTTGTCGCTCGTAATTAAACGTAACGGCTACAGCGCAATGATCAGTAAAACAGGCTGGTATCACATCAACAGCCAGAAGTTGCCCACACAAGGAGTCAGAAAGGTAAAAGCGATCGAGGCGACTGCTAGACGTGGGAGTAAAGTAGGTATGCCGCACAAGTGTAGGATAGCGAGAAACCCACACGTCACGCAGGTGCAAGGAGCGCACAAGGTCGTCGAGTTCTTTACTGAAATTAAAATTAGGAGACTGATCTACCGGCCGTAGAACACAATTGAAGTCCCCACCTAAAATTATCTTTGTCGGGGATTTACGAAGCAGGTAAATGACTTCTTCTTTATAGAAACTCGAGCGTGCGGTAGTACAACCCGAACCAGAAGGGGCATAAAGAAGGAGTAAACTGAGATCATAAAACGTGCACCCGATCCCCCGTCCACTGTCGAGTACTTCGAAATTCATCAACGGAATGCCTTCTCTATAAAACAAGGCAGTGCCCGTAGAAAGTTCGGAAGCGACATTAAAAAACGTCGAGAACCCAGGAATGGAAAACTGGTCGAATAGGACTTCCTGTAAAAAAACAACATCTGCCCCAGACTGATAGATAAACTGTCGCAAAGCGGCGAGCCGAAGCTCAGAACATATTCTGTTAATATTCAGAGTAAGAAATGTATATGCTTGCATGGAACTTCAACCTAGAAAGAAAAACAAAGATCGGTAGAGAGCCGTCAGCTGACGGAGCAGCATACAAGTAATCATACCAGAAACAAGCGCTGAACCACAGAGTGAAAAACTACGAAACAGAACCCTCATCTTCCCACTGCTTTTTCTTCGGCCGTGACGCGGCTCTCCGTGGCTGTTTACGGATTCGACTGCGGCTCCGCGGTGCCGACGCTGCAGCGTTCGGCTGCGTAGGAGCATCATGTAGACATTCCGTGTCAGATTGCGAGAGAGAGGCCTCTACATCCCACTCGTCCGCAGACATGGGTTCACGGTGGGACAGTTGGTGAATAACAACGGGATCCACTGGCTCTGGAGAATCAATCAGTTGTTTGATGGGAGGAGGCTGTGACCCAGAGGGGGCGACAGAAATTCCAGAAGGGGGATGCGAAACAGAGTCAATAGGAGAAGTGTCAGAGAACACCGGAGAAGACACGTGGCAACCAGAAGCAGGTTCCGTCACGGGCGTCTCCGAAGAGGCTGCCGCGGTAGCAGGAACAACGTCAGATAAGGTGTCAGGGAGCTTCTGCAAAGGCGTGATAGCACCTGTGGCTTCCTCATCCACGATTTCCGACTGAGAAAGAGAGTCCTTTACCGGAGGCCTATCGGAAGGGCGAGCCAATAAGGAAGATTCATCAGCCGCATCATCCTGTGTTCGCCGACGCTTGTTGTGAGAAATCAGCGCGGGAACATCGGAATTTAGGGCAGCAACATCCCTACTCAAGGACAACGGGGGAAAATCACGGCCGTTGTCGGGCAACGGATCACTGCGTCCCTCAGTAACAGTGAGCGATTCAGTCCGAGATCCTTGCGGGAGAAGATCAGCTAAAGTCAATTTTTTACGCTGTTCGTATGTAGGTTTTAATACCACCACACGCCGCGGACAATTAGTACGGAAATGACCAGTTTCATTACAATAATAACATGTTCCTTCCTGGCCACTGTACGTGATATGGACCCTATAACCACATACCTGTAGGTGAGAAGGAATAGGTTTTTTAACCACCATTTCCACCGACCGAATACCACTATATACCTGTAAGCGGTGCTGAGCAGACCAGCGTTCCTTTCGAATATGGCGTACGTCCCCATAAGGAAGCAAAACGGACTTCAGAAAAGAGTCGTCAACCTCGGGCGGAAGGTTAAATACCCGAACATTCTTATATATCACTTCTGCATTTGCCAAGAGAACCATACTAGTGGAACCATCACGGTGCGTAAAGGGTACCTGAGAACCATGACGAGAAAGTAGCCTATCAACCTGGAGCGGGTCAAGAAACTTAACAAAAAACACATATAATTCGCTGTCGAAATATGCGGTATGCACCTGATCAGTAGTGACCTTAACTGTATCGACTAACCAGTCATGTATCTCCAAAGAACCGGGCTGGACGTGACGCGTGGATTTGTCAAAGGTAAAACTGACTGTACCTGTACGCGGAACTTTCGTGGGAACCATGGTGGACATCACGGCGAGAGACGACGCCGCGACAGGAAGGGCCGCACGAACACCAAACACCAGCCGACAACCAGCGATGCGACGCGCACGGAGACCAACACGGCACTAAACTGACAGGAGGAAAACACGCTGCGCTACGGTAGAGGCGGAACTAAGAGCACGACCTAGTCGCCCGACGCGCGAAGCGAGAATATCATCTGAGCTACCGAAGCACGACTTACTCCCGGCCCTCACAGCTTTACTTCTGCCAGTATCTCGTCTCCTACTTTCCAAACTTTACTGAAGCTCTCCTGCGAACCTTGCAGAAGTAGCACTCCTGAAAGAAAAGATATTGCGGAGACATGGCTTAGCCACATCCTGAGGGATGTTTCCAGAATGAGATTTTCACACTGCAGCGGATTGTGCGCTGATATGAAACTTCCTGGCAGATTAAAACTGTGTGCCCGACCGAGACTCGAACTCGGGACCTTTGCCTTTCGCGGGCAAGTGCTCTACTATCTGAGCCACCGAAACACGACTCACGCCCGGCCCTAACAGCTTTACTTCTGACAGTATCTCGTCTCCTACGTTCCAAACTTTACAGAAGCTCTCCTGCGAACCTTGCAGAACTGGTCTACAAGACCATCGAGAACATCGAATTTGCTACAACAGCTGGAGACAAGAAGAATCGTATTCCAGTGAAGTCAGTCGCTGCCCAAGCCCTGCTGGACGGCCTAGCTGTTTTCGTCAGTTGCAGACTTAATTTTAGTTTAGATATTAATGATCCTTTCGGACATGGTAATGGATGGTTCACTGTAGCAATAGTACGTGGAGGTACAGGAGTACCTAATGTTCCTGGACTTGAAAGTTTTGTGGACAGAGACATTATTGCATTTCGTACCTATCATATGGCTGAACTGGCTAATAAAGACTTTGGTAAATCTTCTTATATGTCAACTTCTGCTCTGTCTTTGTATACACGTAATAGGAGGAAGGTTTGGAAGCTTTGTGAACAGAGACGTTATTGCTTTTCGTACTTACCATATATCTGAATTAGCAAATAAGGATTTTGGTAAATCAGCCTATGTCTCGCCTTCTTCTTTGTGTCTGCTGCAAGGTTCGCAGGAGAGCTTCTGTAAAGTTTAGAAGGTAGGAGACGAGATACTGGCAGAAGTAAAGCTGTGAGGGCCGGGCGTAAGTCGTGCTTCGGTAGCTCAGATGGTAGAGCACTTGCCCGCGAAAGGCAAAGGTCCCGAGTTCGAGTTTCGGTCGGCCACACAGTTTTAATCTGTCAGGAAGTTTCAATTGAGTAAGTAGGTTGCAAGTCCTACACTGGAATGAAGAGGTTAGCACAGGGGAGGAATTCGTGGCGGGCCGCATCAAACCAGTCATTAGACAGATGACAAAAAAAAAAAAAAATTAACTCTATCAAAGCAAACTTTCAGCTTGATCTAAGGTTTCCCGAGTGACTACGCAACGCAAGAAAACCAAGACATTTTATTTATACGGGATTGCTGATCGCTTCAAATCATCGAGACTGCGGAAAAGGAGAGTCATCGTCCGATTCTGATTAAACAAGTAAAGCTTAATTATAACTTTCTTGAGCGACTGTGATGACTGTGATATGGCTGCTTATGAATGAGATGACTAATAAAATATTAATTACTAACTATCCTCCCCACCAGCAACCAGTATAAACACAATATAATTAAAATTATATGTCATTTAATTGTACCTGTCTACATCTTAACGTATTTTCTTTACAGTAAAAAGTGGCAATCTCTCTTTTGCTACATTGTTGATAATCCTACCTGGGGTTTACATTGTTTCAAAATAACATTTTAAATTCGCACTGGATTACCCATTTTAAATTTCAGTTACTTTAAGAACTTTTGGGTTAATACTGAAATTACTTTGTGATGTAAACAAATATTATTTTAAATAAGAGTCATTTTTGATCCTAATAATCTCTTTGCAGAATGTTGCATTAAAAACATAAGCCACGCCGTTCTGACAAGAGGCGGACCAGTCGTTCTCGACTGTATCATCTGTCAGCCAAAGGAGTCACTTGGAGGCGGTATGGATGTGAATATGGTCAGCTGACCTCTCTCCCGGCCATTGTCGGGTAACACACCTGGACTACTACTCGGTCCTGTAGCTCCCCGATTTTCATCACGTGGCTCAGTGGACTCTGTTACAGATCTCTCACAAAGAGAAAACGTCTGCCAATACTCGGAATCTGCTACGTAGATGGACATTAAGAAGATACTATACACACAAAGAGGAGTTGTCATCATAAAAATGGACATTAAAAAGGGTTACAGTTATCACAATACCTGTGCGGTAATTGCTCGTGGCAAGAGGTCCACTGGATTTATTTATTTGTTTCTTTATTTATTTATTTATTTGATAAGTTGTTGTCGTAAGTGTAGCAGTTCAAGTTATCCCTTTAAAATTTTATTATAGGTGAAGTGCTGTTCATAATTATCTCTTCTGGGCTTGTTGTTTGCAAAAGAAAGAAATATAGAATTAATTATTTTAACAGAATATTGAAGAATTTTACGATTTGCCTCGGTTATCCTTCCTCAGATGCCAAGACGACACACGAATGCCCTGTTTTGTATCAGCCTACGTTTGTGAAACGTGCATCTCACAGTAGAGTGTGGGAAACCGTATACCGAGTTCTGTTAGCCGACAGAGTCCGCTGTTGCCTGCCACATGGAGATTGATCTATGCATGCAGGAAGGGCGTCCAATTTGAAAAAACAAGCAGTTCATTTCCTGTTTACAATAGCACGGCGCTCTTGACTATCTGAAACGCGTCGCGTCAAGAGCTGCTAATGAAGGCTTCCCAGTGTCGCTTGCTTCTCAGCTTCTGTGAACGGTAACGTACATAATCTACTGGCTTGCAGATGGAAGAGAAGCTTACCGTACTGCCAAAAATTTCTCTTTAGTGGCCTCTCACGAAAAAAAAACATTTTTCCAGGTATGACCTGGAGGTATGTTACTCCATCATGTTTACATCACAGCATTTTTGTGAAACAATTAGTTTAACAAAGAAGCCTATCTGACCTGATCAGCAGAGAATTTTCGTAATATGTGCAGCTAGACAAAGTCCTCACGACAAATGTGGATGGCAACTGTATCATGTAAATATTTGATGTAACACTATCGAACTAACCACTTAACACGCAAACTGAGAACGGAACGATATTTTCTGATTACTTCGAATATTCTTTGCCAGAGTTATTTCAAAAACTTATGCTGTCCCTTCGTACGGATATGTCGTATGAAGATGAGGTAACTTCCCTTAATCTCGACTTCATAGTGTTACGTTACGTGAACAGTTATTTTCATTCAAAACGGATTATTCTTGATGGTACAGATAAATATCCGTTTCGAACGTAAGGTTAGTGTTACCACCTTTTCCCCTTGAGATAGCGCCACTGTTACGTTAGTGAGCCACGAGCTCTCTAGGCGGACGATGGTGGTGTGTTTTGTGGGTTAATTTTTCAATATGTGTCGAGAGCTTGTGTGAGGGCTGCACGAAAAATGGAGCGTAGGACGATAAGGAGTCCTTCTCGATTAAGATATCATTTATTTCGAAACATACTTTTATAACTTTTCAACAGAAAAAGTGTTCATCTTTTTTTGTCATTGCTGTATGGAGACATGACTAGTAATTCAATGTGGATGATAGCTACGTCCGATTGTTTGTTTTTAAGGAGAATGAATGAAAAATAGTAGGCGAGAAAACTGACGTTAAGCAGGTAGCAGATGCGAGAGCGGTACTGATGTTTATTTAACGTTAGTGGCTGCTCAGTTAAAGGTAGACAACCGCTACGTTGTACACGGCTAGCCAGGTTTCCAGGTCTTAATCTTCGTAATATTTTAATGAACTGTAGTGTAAACAACACTCAGAATTAAGATGAATGGTATTTTGCCTCTACCGTGAAATAAAGACTGTGTAGAGGAAAGGTGCCTGTTCTGGGATAGTTTCCTAATATGAGACACCCAAACTGTGCTCATGTTAGGGGCTGCCCTCTGGTGGAGAGTTTCTTAAACACGTCTATTGCGTGCTAGACGACGACAAAGCAAGTAGGGCGCCATAGTTGAGTCGGACACAGTACATAGAGGTGGATACAAAATTTCATGTGTTTGGAATTTTCGCGACATCGGTGTTAATACAATACTTCAGCTTAAAGGTGAGTGGATATTACTGCACTCTTTTATTGTTGTTATTTGTGACGGTATTACCAATAATTAATGACAATTAGGTTCACTTTCCAACGAACGTTGTTAGAAAGTGCGTGATTCTTTGTGTAACATAGCGAAATTCCTAATGTGCGATAGTATGGGGATCCAAATACGTGACAGTGTCGCATATTACGATACTTATCGCATATTGGGGGAACTAGTTCTCTCACGATTTGTTATATGTAATTTACGGAATACTATCATGATAACAATATTTTATCATTT
The DNA here is from genome assembly GCF_023897955.1 of Schistocerca gregaria. Lineage (NCBI taxonomy): Eukaryota > Metazoa > Arthropoda > Insecta > Orthoptera > Acrididae > Schistocerca > Schistocerca gregaria. The sequence goes on from NC_064923.1 coordinate 305,948,292, forward strand.
GTTGTAGTAAAATTTTGGCAACTGCGTTCATTTTAGTTCGATTAAATTATCATAAACAGGGATTACTTTGACTAGTTCTATCATCAGAAATTGGAATGTTTTTCTGAAACTTCCTTTCAAGGCAGTATTTTGCTCAGAAGTTGATCAATATTACTCCGGATTCAAAGTACTCCGTTCACAGTATTTATAAAAAGTAATCTAACAAATATAATCATAGAAGTTGAGGTCTTTTAAGAAGTATGTCTGATTATTGTATTTATTCTTTGTAGATGTCATTGGCACGTTAAAGGGAAACACGGGATAATGACGCCATGGTTAGTGCCATTACATGTGTGAGACATGGCGAGTGAGGTACTTAAAAGCCTCAAAAGTTTTTTCTGTACCAAAACGTGGTTTGGAAAGGTATGTGAAGGATAAAACTCGTACACCCGAGAAGCTGGTTGGTGTTAATCTTGGCAGAAGGCCTGTTCTCTCATCTCAACTGGAAGATGAACTAGTGAAATACTGCCTGCAATGGAAGAGCGATTTTACGCTCTTAAATGTAAGGACTTCCAGTCAGCTGTCAGGAATGGGCTGAAGAATCAATTCAATTCAGAAAAGGCTTCAGCAGGAAAGAAATGGCTCTGAGCTTTCCTTAAGAGACATCCCATTTTATTAATGACAACTCCTCAGCGTCTTGCAGCAGCAAGATTGAAATGTCGGGAGATTTTTTGATATTTACGAATCTGTGCTATCTAAAGTCAACCATAATCCGCATCAAGTTTTCAATGTTGACGAAACTGGGGTGACGTCTGTGCAGCACAAACACAACAAGGTTATTGCTTTGAAAGGGTAGTGACAAGTTGCTGCCTTGACATCAGCAGAAAGGGGAAATCTCATCACAGTTGTAACGTGTATGAACGCAGCTGGCACTTATGTTCCACCACTAATCTTCTTCCCAAGGAAGAAAATGAAGCAGGAATTGATGGAAGGTGCACCTGCAGGATCAATACCAGCTTGTCATCCAAGTGTCTGGATACAAAATTCACATTCTTACTCAGTGGTTTAATCATTTTGTGAGTAATGTAAAGCCATCTTCAAATGACCCTGATATTTTGATTCTTGATGGGCATTATTCGCACAGAAGGAACTAGATGTCTTAGATAAAGCACGTGAAAACATTGTTCATATAGTATGTTTGCCACCTCACTCAACGCATAAAATGCTGCCAGTCGGATTTATGGAGGGTTTGAAAACCTACTATACCCAAGAGATAGAAACGTGGTTGGCAGGTAACCCAGGTCGTGTTTATCACCCCATTATTAATAACCAGGTTATTTGGGGCAGCTTACAACCGATTGGCAACAATGGAAGCATCTGTGAATGCCTTCAGAGAAACAGATTTCATCCCATGCAACAGAAACATCTTTAGGGAACATGAATTTTCAATTCTTCGCCATGCTGACGCTCTTCAAGCAGGAGATGCCAAAAACGAAAATGAAACTACTGATGGTGATGGTCAAGCTGTCAGCCCGGGCGACATCAGACCTCTCCCTCACATCGCAAAACCACCTGGAGATAGTCAAAGGCAGATCCGAAACCCGAGCGTTTCGAAGAATATAGAAAGCTACGGAACAGAGTGAAACAATGCATTCGCAATGCTAAAATCAGGCACGCTCGCTCCCTTGTATGCAGCGCTCTGACAACCACGACTCTACGGCAGAAACTCCGTAGCTTAGGGATCGGGAAGACAAAATCGGAAACTACTTTTCATGTTTCCAGAATGAGATTTTCACTCAGCAGCGGAGTGTGCGCTGATATGAAATTTCCTGGCATTTTAAAACTGTGTGCCCGACCGAGACTCGAACTCGGGACCTTTGCCTTTCGCAGGCAAGTGCTCTACCAACTGAGCTACCGAAGCACGACTCACGTCCGGTATTCACAGCTTTACTTCTGCCAGTATCCGTCTCCTACCTTCCAAACTTTACAGAAGCTCTTCTGCGAACCTTTTACTTTTCATGTGTCAGCTAACGAATTAAATGAATTCTTCTCTGCACCTCTGAATACCCACACGGCTGATAATTAATGTCCACAAGAATCCCCAAACAGGATAACTAACAACGATACCTTCCATCTAAAACATGTAATAATAAATATGGGAAGAAAAGCAATAATGAGAATCTCTTCCAATGCGATAGGCAATGATAGTATCGGTATAACCATGATTAAGAATGTTGCCGATATCTTACTACATGTCATAACTGACATATTTAATTTTTCCCTCGTGAACGGAATATATCCCACTGCATGGAAAAGAAGCATAATTCTACCCCTCTCTAAGATCGAAAACCCGCAACTGCCTAGTGATTACCGACCAATTAGCATATTGCCTGCTGTTTCCCAAGCGCTTGAATATATTGTTCATGATCAAATCACTGAACACATGCATGAATTCAGCCTATATGACAAATTTCAATCTGGTTTCTGTAAACATCACAGCACAAACACTGCTCTAATTAAAGTAACTGATGACCTGAAATATGCCATCGACAACCGACAGGCAACAATATTTACGCTACTGGACTTAAGCAAAGCTTTTGACACTGTTAACGTTGGAATATTGCTCAGAAAAATGCAACAGCTTAATTTCTCAGATAGTGCAATGAGATGGTTTGAAAGGAGCAATGTGTTGTCTGTGTAAATGAAAAATCTTCCTGGAAACGTGTCTCCTCAGGAGTGCCACAAGGATCAGTCTTAGGACCACTTTTGTTTTCTTTGTATGTCAACGATAATTCGTCTGTTCTGTCCTCCTGTAAATATCATTTCAATGCCGACGACCTCCAGCTCTGCCTAAGCGTCAGACCTGAAGATATGAACACTGCAATCGCTCAGGCGAATGATGATCTGTCTTCAGTAGTGACATGGACGAAAAACCTGGGGCTTAAACTAAATGCAAAAAAGACGCAAGTAATCCTAATATCCCACCTGAAATTAATAAGTTCAGATTTCCGCGAACGGCTACCTCCTATTCTGCTCGACGGTACTCCAATACCATATCAAAAAACAGTTAATAACTTGGATGTAACTTTGTATGAGCATCTCAACTGGGCAGAGAATACAGTCGCAGCGTGCCGGAAGATGTCTGCTTGTCTCTATTCCCTAAAAAAGTTTCGGAACAAATTTCCCCAGGACTTGAAACACCAGATCGTGCAAGCACTTGTTCTACCTAACCTCCACTATTGTGATGTAATTCAACAACGCATGAGTAGTGAAAACAAAAGACGGCTAGAACTAGCCATGTATGCCTGTGTGCGTTACACCTGCAACATTCGCCGATATGGTCATGTTAGTGCTCCATGCTCCAAGCTAGGATGGTTGCGGCCGAACAAATTGCGTTACTACCACACTCTATGTCTACGTCACCGACTCCTCGTCGAGCAAGCACCTCAGTACCTTGCTTCAGAGATTAAAAACCTGTCATGCCATCATAATCGAAACACGAGGTCACTCTTATTTGGTATCCTAACTGTGGCCACTTACAAAACAAAAACTTCTGCAAACTCCTTCTCAGTTGCTGCTGTCCGCCTCTCGAACAAACTGCCCCTTACCTTGCGCAAAATTCACTCTCCTGCTGCTTTTAAGAAGAAGTTGAAGCATTTCCTACTATCATCCTCGTAACGTTCTCCACAAAATTTATGTACAAGGCCAATCCTCTCATCTGTCAAATAGCAAAGCTAGTGTCTCCTATCTTGGTCCTGAGGTGCCTTCCTCTTCATCTCTCTCTATTAGCCACGCAATCTTCTTTTCCATTATATTTCCTTAATTATGTTTCATTATGTCTCTCTATTCTTCTCCCCCCTTCACCATCAGTCTCCCTCATACTCCCTGCTGCTAGCACTCCTATCTAAAATCTGTCTCTCAAATAATGCCGAATTATGACAGTACTTATGCTCTACGAATATAAATTCTATATGTATGTATTTTTCCAGGTGTGCCTTTGTAATTGTTTATTTCACTTTTTGTACACGATGTAGTTTAACATGCCTACTAAAACATATGAATGTAAAATAAGTAGAATACCTGGTTAAATGTAAGAGAGGGCCTAATGGCCCTAATCTTGCCAGGTTAAATAAATAAATAAATAAATATGTCAAACATCGCGTTCGTGCTCTGCTGTGTTACTAAACTTCAACTCCTTATGTGAAGCAATTGGAAGAATATAAACAAAACAAATCAGAGGCTGAAGCTAAGAAAGCAGCCAGAAAGTTCAGACAGCACTGATGGCGATGACGCAGAGTGTCTGTTCTGTACTGGGCGCTTTTCTGAAGACAAACACGGGGGGAAATGGGCGCAGCGAACGAGATCTTATCGCTGGGCTCATGAAGATTGTGGTGTCACAGAAGACAATTTTCTTTTTCCTCGGATGTCGTAAATATAAACGTAAGTAGTGTGAAATGGGTGAAGGATAACAGAAATGAATGAACATGTAAAAATTGTATATTCATATGTCATTGTTCTGTACTAAAATAATTAAAGCAAAATATTATTAATGTCTCACATTAGGAAACCTTGATCTCATTTCTACGACATGCCTCGTTTGTGAAGATTTAATAACTGCTCTGAAAGATTGTTTATTGTTGCAAACATGATAAATGTATGATAAAATTAAATAATGCAAGATATTGTTACCATCATAAAAATAGAATTGCACTGACTTTTAGGTCTTTCAAATGGGTTTAAAAAAGTATGTATCATATTAGGCACCCTTCCTTCTACACTGATCAGCCACAACATTGTAACCACCGGCGTGCTATCGATATAAATCCGCCCAGGCGACATGAGCGTTACTTGGCCAGGAATGACTGCTCGTCAGACACACGCACGGTGCTTGCAGTATCAGTGAGCGTGCAGTCCGAGTGCAGAACGGGGAAGGCGCCCGATCTGAGTTTCACCGAGGGCAGATGGGGATAGCCCGGAGGCTCGGCGCGATCGTTTTTCTCGAGTGTTCTAGGAGTGCTGTGCTCAGTGTCTTCAACACGTGGCAAAACCAAGGTGTCTAGACGTCGTGGGGTTGGGCGACGACCCGTCATTACAGATGGCGAACGTCGTGGCCTGGGTGCACCGGTAAAACAGGAAAGGCGGCCAACTGTGGCGGAACTGGCATCAGACTTTAAAGGTGAACAAAGTACATGTGTGTCTGAACATGCAGTGCCCCGAACACTCCTAACGATGTGCCTCCGCAGCCGAAGATCCATACATGTGCCAAAGCTGACACCACGACACCGGCGACGACGACTGAAATAAGCACGTGACCATCGGCACTGGATGTTGGGCGTAGTGGCAGCACGTTGCGCGGTCTGATGAATTCCGGTGCGTTTCTTCATCGTGCCGATGGGAGGGCGAGAAGTCGTCCTCTTCCAGGGCAGCAGCTGCTTGACATCTGTACTGCAGGACGGAGACAAGCTCCAGCAGTATTAGATACAGGCTCCGAGGTAGATGCTATTTTCCTTGACTTCCGGAAGGCGTTCGATACAGTTCCGCACTGTCGACTCATAAACAAAGTAAGAGCCTACGGAATATGAGACCAGCTGTGTGGCTGGATTGAAGAGTTTTTAGCAAACAGAACACAGCATGTTGTTATCAATGGATGGCCACAGGGGAGTGTTATGGGACCATTGCTTTTCACAATATATATAAATGACCTATTAGATAGTGTCGGAAGTTCCATGTGGCTTTTCGCGGATGATGCTGTTGTATACAGAGAAGTTGCAGCATTAGAAAATTGTAGCGAAATGCAGGAAGATCTGCAGCGGATAGGCACTTGGTGTAGGGAGTGGTAACTGACCCTTAACATAGACAAATTTAATGTATTGCGAATACATAGAAAGAAGGATCCTTTATTGTATGTTTACATGATAGCGGAACAAACACTGGTAGCAGTTACTTCTATAAATTATCTGAGAGTATGAGTGCGGAACGATATGAAGTGGAATGATGATATAAAATTAATTGTTGGTAAGGCGGATACCAGGTTGAGATTCATTGGGAGAGTCCTTAGAAAATGTAGTCCATTAACAGAGGAGGTGGCTTTCAAAACACTCGTTCGACCTATACGTGAGTATTGCTCATCAGTACCATATCGGGTTGACGGAAGAGATAGAGAAGATCAAAAGAAGAGCGGCGCGTTTCGTCACAGGGTTATTTGGTAACCACGATAGCGTTACGGAGATGTTTAGCAAACTCAAGTGGCAGACTCTGCAAGAGAGGTGCTCTGCATCGCGGTGTAGCTTGCTGTCAAGGTTTCGAGAGGGTGCGTTTCTGGATGAGGTATCGAATATATTGCTTCCCCCAACTTATACCTCCCGAGGAGAGCACGAATGTAAAATTAGAGATATTCGAGCGCGCACCGAGGCTTTCAGACAGTCGTTCTTCCCGCGAACCATACGCGACTGGAACAGAAAAGGGAGGTAATGGCAGTGGCACGTAAACAACCCTATGCCACACACCGTTGGGTGGCTTGCGGAGTATAAATGTAGATGAAGATGTAGCTCCATTTTATTCCCATAGGTTCGGTGGAGCTCGTGCACGATACCGGGGCGGCCAAGGGGTATCGTGCATTGGTTGCACACAACGTGCACCCATTCCTGACGATTATGTTACCCGACGGCAGTGGTATGTTTCAACAGGACATGTGTAAGTAGGCTGTTTAGGTTTTTATGTTGGTAACACTACGTAGCGCTCTGTATGAAAGTCACTGACTGTGCTGCCTGCAGTCTGTGGCTGGTTGGACTCATTGTTGGAATATTCGCTATTGTAGTGTTGGGCAGTTGGATGTGAACAGGGCGTAGCATTGTGCAGTTGGAGGTGAGCCTCCAGCAGTGTTGGATGTGGAGAGGGAGATGACAGAGTTTTGAGCGGACGATCTGGACGTGTGTCCGTCAGAAAAAGGAAATTTATAAGACTGGACTTCTGAACACTATTAAGGTAAATACATTGTTTGTTCTCTATGAAAATCTTCCTTTTGCTAACTATGCCTATCACTAGTTAGTGCCTTCAGTAGTTAGAATCTTTTACTTAGTTGGCAGTAGTGGCGCTCGCTGTATTGCAGTAGTTCGAGTAACGAAGGTTTTTGTAAGTGATTCATAAAAGGTAAAGGTTATTGTTAGTCAGGGCCATTCTTTTGTAGGGATTATTGAATGTCAGATTGCGCTGTGATAAAATATTGTGTGTCAGTTTAGTGATGATCAGAATAAGTAAAGAAAGAACTGTTTGAGTACGTTGAGTTTTGCTCATCTGTTTAAAAAACAAATATCCTAGGGGCTTACCAGCAGTCATTTGTAATTTTTCAAAGGGGCGTTACAAATGCAACATGTCACAAGGCCAGGAGTGTGATGGAGTGGTTCGACAAACACATTGGCAAGTCGTCCCTATTGATGTACTGGTCCCTCGCCAGATCTGAACCTGATATAACATGTCTCTGTGATTGAACGTGGAGTCAGAGCTCATCGCCCACCTTCCCGGAATTTAAGGGAATTAGGTGACGTAGGTGCACCGATGCGGTACCAGCTCCCACCAGCGACCTACAGAGGGCTCATTGCTTCCATGTCACAATGTGTCGGCGCTGTTAACTGTGCCAAAGTTGGAGATACCGGCTATAAGGTAGGTGGTCATGATGTTCTGACTGGTCAGTGAACTTTTTACAGGGCGGTCCACCAAATTCTGAGGTCTAAAAGAGCTAGGTAAACCAGAGATCAATCCCAGGGGTGACAGGCTCGTCCAGTGGCATTCGTCGGAAGTTTGTAACACTGGGTATTGATTTTCGGACCTATCCCTTTCAGTAGCTGAACTGTCATATTGTTGGTGTCTGCTGTCTCGGTAGTAACACACTGTGGTTTCGCGTCCACAGTTTACAAGAAATCTCTGTGGTATCTTGTCTGCATGAGAGTTATCAATAGCGCGCTTATTTACGCAAAAAGTAAAACGACAAAATCCCGAAAGACGAGGCTGACAAAAGATATCAATGTCGTTCAGCAAAGGCTTGAGAATGAGAGGAGGAGTCGAAGGTGTGATCTGACGAAAGTGATCGTGAAACTGATCACGTGCTTGATCATCTGACTGCAAATGATCACAGCGTTGAATCGGTACAAGAGATGAGTGATGTAAAATGACTCTAGTTCACCTGAATCCATAGATATAATACAACTAAACATACGTATGTCCGCATCTCCTAAACCAATGGATACGTACCAAACTTGGTACACTTGTCACATAATATCGGAAAGAACTACTGTGACAGTAAGAACCACCTACCTCTTAAAGGGGTGTCGGTGAAAACCAAGCGTAGCCCACGTGGTGCAAATACCCAGATTATCACTTAATATTTGAGAATGAAAGCACTTACTGACTTACAACCAACTTTACACATAATTTGACAGCTTTTACCTTTACGAGAACTTTTCTCGCTGACACTCTCCACTAAATGACGGAAAAAGTTTTTCGCTTACTGCATTTCCGCCGTTCATGCAACCAAGATTCTTATCAAATACATAACAATAGTTAAGATTTTCAAAGTAAATTCACAATGTACAAGGACGTGTGTATCATTCATAAAATTTCGAAAAGTGCGAGAAAATGTCAACTGTGCAACACGATTGTTCAAAAATGGTTCAAATGGCTCTGAGGACTATGCGACTTAACTTCTGAGGTCATCAGTCACCTAGAACTTAGAACTACTTAAACCTAACTAACCTAAGAACATCACACACATCCATGCCCGAGGCAGGACAACACGATTGTGGTCCGATTACAAACAGTTAATTAATTAAATAAACCGGCAGCGGCGCTCTGTCCCCGCAGCTATATCACAACTGGGGTATTCCCATAACCGCAGTTCAATATAGCCGTGCGGAGTGGCCGCGTGGTTTGAGGCCCCATGTCACGGACTCACTTACTATATCCAAAAATTCATCTAATGAGTAGAAGGAGTTGCTCTTCAGAAATTCTTTTAATTTCCTTTTAAATGCTATATGGTTATCTGTCAGACTTTTGATGCTATTAGGTAAGTGACCAAAGACTTTTGTGGCAGCATAATTTACCCCCTTCTGAGCCAAAGTTAGATTTAACCTTGAGAAGTGAAGATCATCCACGCTCCTAGTGTTGTAGATGAACCTAACAGCATAAGTAGCCGAACTCAAACGTTTCAGCAGATCTTCAGTGTGTTTTTCTTCCATTTCAACGCCTCATTAACGCATACACCTAGAAATTTTGAATATTCTACCTTTGCTACCGTTTTCTGATCGAAGTCTATGTTTATTAATGGTGTCATTCCATTTACTGTGTGGAACTGAGTATACTGTGTTTTGTCAAAGTTTAATGAGTTTTCTGATCGAAGTCTATGTTTATTAATGGTGTCATTCCATTTACTGTGTGGAACTGAGTATACTGTGTTTTGTCAAAGTTTAATGAGAGCCCATTTGCAGAGAACCACTTAATGATATTCTGAAAAACATCGTTTACAATTTCATCAGTTAATTCTTGTCTATTGGGTGTGGCAGCTATACTTGTAGCTACACTATCTTGCTGCAATTGCCAGGTCGCCAAGTACACAAGCATACCCGTACAGCTTCAAGCGCGATACACCATTCACCACCACACAGCCCCAGAAGGACCACATACACCGAAGACCAGACTCGGTGAGATGCGCGCATATGTGGCGCCAGTAGTATCACGCGCACGCCCTCACTGAAGCCGCCACACCTCATGTACGACACATAAATCAGGAGATACCCTGTATGACGCCTTAAACAATGAACTTCGTAAAAACTGAACTGCAGGGCAAAATTTGCTAGAAGTATAGGTGAAATGCCTGTAAAAAAATGTGTGAAATGTGATAAATATATATGAGAACTGGGTATGTGGTCAAAGCCATGGTGAAAAGACCCTCCTAACTTCCTGCAACAATTTCAGCCAAGCTTTGTACACATATTGCTCATTATCTGGAAAGAAATACTGTGGGGGTAAGGACCAGCAACTTCTGTTGTGGGGAGGTGGCCGGTGATAACATGGAGAGAGAAGTGGGCGAAGTGACTGAATATAGTAGGAGGTAAGCACAGTTATGGTGAGGACGAGATGAACAGGAAAGGGGGAAAGGGAACTAGACACAAAGGGGAAAGGAGGCTTGGACACAGAGAGGGGATGGAAGAAGATGGACAGAGAAAGGAGAGAGCACCAGATGTTCATAGAGAGGCGAGAGAAGGAGATGGACACAAAAAGAAAGGAGTTTGACAGAGAGAGATGGCAGGAGGAGATGGAGAGAGAGAGAGAAGATTGGTGAAGGAGATGGACAGAGAGGGCAGAGCAGTTTATCAGTGAGAGGGAGGAAGAGGAGATGGACAAAGAGAAAGTGAACAAGGTGAGGAGGAGATAGGTAGGATGAGAGGGAGATACAGCTGGAGGAGATGGACAGAGAGGGAAAGAGTAGATGTGTGGACGTCAGATGGAGGGGAATGATCACATGGATGAGAGAGGGGCAGGAGGACATACACAGATAATGGCAGGGTGGAAAAGGTGGACAGAGAGAGTGACGAATAGGATGACAGAGGGGGAGGAGCGAATAGGAGGTGGAGGATGTGGGCAGAGAGAGGGAGGGGGGGGGAGCAGATGTACGAGAGGTGGGAGGATCCCATGGACATCCTGGGCAGGAGGAAACTGATAGAGATGGGGGCTGGAGAAGATGGACAGACAATAGGGGAAGAGAAGATGGATGAGAAAAGGGAGAGTAGCTGATGAACATGGGAGGGGGGGGGGGGGGAGGGTTCAGAGAGTACATACCTAGTAAACGTTTAAAATGAGGATTAAATGTTGATGCTAAAATTCGCTATACAGTTAATTAGGAATGACATGGCGGCCAACAGCCTGAAGGAATGTTGTGGGTCAGTAATGTTGGTAGCAATGCTGTAACGAGGTTATTGGAACCTGCTTTTCGAACGAACAGGAAGTAACAGGTGACAACCAGTACAGCAGCATTAAATCGTCTCTGATACAGCTGGAAAAAAGGTAAGAAAGTCTTATATGCGGGAACGATCAAAGATGAAAAACGAGATCCCAAAAAAGTATAGAGACCCATACTTCTCATTGCATGCTCTCAGTATCAAATGCACTCTTGTGTTCAAAGAAAAATAAAGCTGCACTCTCTACGACGCATCAAGATGATGCTACTGATTGAGGTACTGGTGATGACCAGAAACCAGAAACCAGAAATTATCACATTTCATAATCTACTAGAAATTGGAATCAATCTGTTGGCTAAGTTGACAAAAAAGAGAAAAAAAGAAGACGGAGTAGCTAGAAATGTTCAAATGTGTGTGAAATCTTATGGGACTTAACTGCTAAGGTCATCAGTCCCTAAGCTTACACACTACTTAACCTAGAGTATCCTAAGGACAAACACACGCATCAATGCCCGTAGCAGGACTCGAACCTCCGCTGGGCCCATCCGCACAGTGGGTTGCTAGAATCTCTAAGAAAAGGCCCATGGTGATGTCTCCTGATCTTCTGTTTGCAGTTGACAAAAAAGAGAAAAAAAGAAGACGGAGTAGCTAGAAATGTTCAAATGTGTGTGAAATCTTATGGGACTTAACTGCTAAGGTCATCAGTCCCTAAGCTTACACACTACTTAACCTAGAGTATCCTAAGGACAAACACACGCATCAATGCCCGTAGCAGGACTCGAACCTCCGCTGGGCCCATCCGCACAGTGGGTTGCTAGAACCTCTAAGAAAAGGCCCATCCCATAGTAATGTCTCCTGATCTTCTGATTGCAGTTGACAAAAAAGAGAAAAAAAGAAGACGGAGTAGCTAGAAATGTTCAAATGTGTGTGAAATCTTATGGGACTTAACTGCTAAGGTCATCAGTCCCTAAGCTTACACACTACTTAACCTAGAGTATCCTAAGGACAAACACACGCATCAATGCCCGTGGCAGGACTCGAACCTCCGCCGGGCCCAGCCGCACAGTGGGTTGCTAGAACCTCTAAGAAAAGGCCCATGGTGATGTCTCCTGATCTTCTGATTACAGATGCAGATTACATGCGTTGTATTCTGAAATTCAGTACCAGTTAACCTCAGTTGTCACGACTGAGGTTTTTGGAAGATATAGCCAGGGAAATGATTAAACCTTAATACATTGCCACTGCTCTATTCCCGAAGTTCCAGTTTTAATTTGGAGAACTGACCAGCTGTTACTTGGTGCTGAGGCAGAGGAGCCATCAGGTCTGTGGAAGGGAAAGTGACAAAACTGAAAGAAGGGGTGTTATAGATTTTAGGAATGGACGTGTGGAGAACAGCTCAAAGGCATATGTGTAACATACTTGGAATCAGGCTCGTGGCCAAAAAACAAATTTTGTTATATTCAGTAGAACGCTGCGCACAATGAAAACTCTAACCTATACTTAACATTCTGACAAATAAATGAAAGAATTATCACTAAAAAACGAGTTTCCTCTTTGTTTTGGATACAGTTTAATGGGTGGGTGACACTTTTCACCCACGCTTCTAATACTGCAACCCAAAGGTACACCCCTAAAGAAGGGTTAACTGTTATGTAATAAAGAAATAGTCCGGAGAAAGGCTAAAGGTATTTCCTCCTTCTGGTACCGAAAATCATTTGGCCGACATAAAAAATAATACGATCACTGGCGTTCTTTTTGCATGTGGTAAGGTATATTTTGCGTCAGAATAGAAGCTCTATGCAAGAAAATGGCTGTGAAATAACAGTTTTGTGGACCTGACTAGAAATTATAGAGATAAATCAATTAAATTTTGAGTTATTTGCGCTGTTGATGGAGTGGAGTGAGATACGTTATTCCACTAACAAATTCAGAATGGTTCAAATGGCTCTGAGCACTATGGGACTTAACTTCTGAGGTCATCAGTCCCCTAGAACTTAGAACTACTTAAACTTAACTAATCTAAGGACATCACACACATCCATGCCCGAGGCAGGATTCAAACCTGCGACCGTAGCGGTCGCGCGGTTCCAGACTGAAGAGCCTAGAATCGCTCGGCCACCTCGGCCGGCATTCCACCAACTGACGAGAGTGGACAAACATCAGATATTTCGAGTATCTCCGTGGAAAGCGGCAAAAATTTCAGGACGCCATACCATTCAGTCAGCCAGCGGAACTGCACAAAAACAACCATAACCAATATATTTTTAATGCATAATATCTCGTTAGATCTACATCTACATGATTACTCTCATTTCACGATTAAGTGTTTCGCAGAGGTTTCATCGCACCACCTTTATGTAATTTCTCTGCCTTTCCACTCTCTAAAAGTGCACGGGAAAAACCAACACTTAAATCATGCTATGTGAGCTCTGATTTTACTTAGTTTTTTGATCATCATTCCTCCCAATGTAGGTGGGTGCAAACAAATATTTTCACGCTCTAAGGAGATAGTTGGTGATTTAAATTTGATGACAACATCCTGCCACTACGAAAACACACTTGTTTTAATGATTGTCACCTCAATTGACGTATCCTATACGTGACACTCTCTCCCTCATTCCGTGATAGTATATAACGAGCTATCCTTCTTTGAACTTTTCCGATGACCTCTATCAATTGTATCTGATGCGGATCCCATAATGCTATGCAATGCTCCAGTAGAGGAAGGACAAGTGTAGTGTAGGCAGTGTCTCTCGCAGACCTGTTGCACATTGTAAGTGTTCTGCCAACAAATTGCAGTCTTTGGTTTGCTTTGCTCACAACATTAGCGTTCCAGTTGAAGTTATCTTTAATTTTAATCCCCGAATATTTAGTCGAACTTTCAGCTTTTAGATTTGTGTGAGTTATAGCGTAACCGATATTTAAAGGATTTCTTTTGTATTCATGCAGATGATTTCACTCTTTTCAGTATTTAGAGCCTACTGCCACTTCTCACACCACACTGCCACTTCACCACCACTGCCGTAGCGGTCGCGCGGTTCAAGACTGTAGCGCCTAGAACCGCTCGTCCACCCCGGCCGGCTGTCTCCACGCAGTTTTATTAGCAGACGCTTATGAGCAACGATGCACAAGTCTTCTGGAAATCTAAAAATACGCCTTTCAGCTTCCCCTTCTTTGCTTGGGACTGGTTTCCATCTGAACTCTTGATATTCGTAGACCTCATTCTCTTTTACAAGCTCATAAATCCTTATATTTGTCCTTCAGTCTTTCGTGTTTAGCCATTTTGTACCTTTTTTCAATCTCAATTTTTTAAACGTTTGTATGGCTTTTCGCCTTCTTCATTTGCTGTACTTCCATATTTCGTCTCATGAATTAAATGAGTGTTATCCACGGATTTCTATTAGTCCTTGTCTTTTACATATTTGATGCTCTGCTGCCTTCACGATTTCATCTCTAGAAACTACCCATTTGTATTCTACTGTAAGGCTTTCCCCTTTTCTAGACAATTATCGCCTAATGTTCCATCGTGCGAGAAGGAAAGATGGCTACCAGCACCTATCTTAATTCGGCAGCGGTGAGACTGTAGCTTATGAGGACTGTGGCTTAAACACCGATGAGCCAAAACATGCTGACCAACTGTTTAATAGCGTGTTGTTACACGTTTCAAATACAGTACAACGGAGACTGCTTGGCATTCTACAGTCCTTGACAGAATTCGAGACGCACCGGTATGTCGCCCGAGAATTCTACGCAGAGGTCAAACAATTCCCGCAAATTACGGGATGGTGGTTTACGTGCACACAGCTGGTGCCCTTTATGTGCTCCTGGGTACAGATCAGGTACATTTTCTGGCGAAGACGTTAATGTAAGTTCACTATAATGCCCCTCATACCGCTTTAGCACGATTATGACCTCTCAACAAGGACAGATATCGTGCTGGAAGATGTCATTTCTGTAGGAGGAGACCTCAAGCATGAAGCGACGCAGGTGGTCCGCAATAATGTTGACGTGGTTCGCTTTTATCGTGATGCCTTCGATTACCACCACAGATCCAATGGAAGCCGAAACCAATGTACCCCACAGCATAATTCTTCCCTCACCGGCCTCGATCTGTGGCGTGGTGCAAGTTTCATGCAGCCATTTCCCTGGATGAATGCGTGAAAGGACCCTGTCATCGACCTGGTGTACCAAGAAATGCGTTTCGTTCGACATGAAACAGGTTACTATTGATCAAAGGTGAAAACTCAATGATACCGTGAGCACTACAATCATAACTGACGATGTCGTTAGGTCAACACAATAACACAGGGGGTCGCGTGATACAGAGCTCCACGTTCAACAATGGTCCTTGAACGGCGTCCTCCGAAACGCCTGTGCCTGCCCCGGAATTTTACTTTGTCGTCAGATTTGCCACAGATCGCTGCCTGTCCTGAATTACACAATTGGTGATCCTCCGACCTCTACGTTTCGTGATGAGATGTAGTCCTCCAATGTCATACGGCCTACTTGTTATTTCACCATCCTTCAACCATTTTCCGTAGGTGCTCCGGATAGTAGCACGCCAAGAGATGACCAGCTTCGCCGTTTCAGAGATTCTCGATTCCAGCCTCAGCGACACAAAATGTGCCCTTTTGTCGAAACCACTTAAATCAGACGATTTCCGCATTTTCGGCCCGTATCTTCGCTCTAAGGACTGTCCATTCGTCTGTCTTGCGCTTACATGCTTTACTCACTGCGTCTCGTGCCCGCAACACCAGCAGGAGGATTCACGCTTACTGCTGGAAGTGGTCGTAAACTTGTGGGCCATCAGTGTTTTTATTTATTTATTTGTCCTCGGAGTCTTTCGCGACGGCATACATGAACAAAACGTTCTCGGTTTTCCAGCAGCGTCAATTCAAATAAAATGCTCGAGCTTTCGATGGCCATCTCCGCCATCGTCGTCAGGAGTTCACTGACTGTCACGGTCAGTCGCTTATATAGGCATGATGACATCATCAGCAGCCAATCAGATCGCCCCAATGTGGCGCGCGCGCGTAAGTCGACCCGGGCAGCTCGTGGCAGCACCGGTGACGGTCGTGTGAAACCCAGCTCGCGCTATTCGTCCACGAGACTCAGAGGGCCATAGACACGGGTTCACAGGTAGATGCCGTGTTTCTTGACTTCCGCAAGGAGTTTGACACAGTTCCCCACAGTCGTTTAAAGAACAAAGTAAGAGTATACGGACTATCAGACCAATTGTGTGATTGGATTGAGGAGTTCCTAGATAACAGAACGCAGCATGTCATTCTCAACGGAGAGAAGTCTTCCGAAGTAAGAGTGATTTCAGGTGTGCCGCAGGGCAGTGTCATAGGACCGTTGCTATTCACAATATGCATAAATGACCTGGTGTATGACATCGGAAGTTCACTGAGGCTTTTTGCAGATGATGCTGTGGTGTATCGAGAGGTTGCAACAATGGAAAATTGAACTGAAATGCAGGAGGATCTCCAGCGAATCGACGCATGGTGCACGGAATGGCAATTGAGTCTCAATGTAGACAAGTGTAATGTGCTGCGAATACATAGAAAGATAGATCCCTTATCATTTAGCTAGAAAATAGCAGGTCAGCAACTGGAAGCAGTTAATTCCATAAATTATCTGGGAGTACGCATTAGGAGGGATTTAAAATGGAATGATCATATAAAGTTAATCGTCGGTAAAGCCGATGCCAGACTGAGATTCATTGGGAGAATCCTAAGGAAATGCAATCCGAAAACAAAGGAAGCAGGTTTCAGTACGCTTGTTCGCCCAATGCTTGGATAATGCTCAGCAGTGTGGGATCCGCACCAGGTAGGGTTGATAGAAGAGATAGAGAAGATCCAACGGAGAGCAGCGCGCTTCGTTACAGGATCATTTAGTAATCGCGAAAGCGTTACGGAGATGATAAACTCCAGTGGAAGTCTCTGCAGGAGAGACGCTCAGTAGCTCGTTACGGGCTTTTGTTAGTTTCGAGAACATACCTTCACCGAAGAGTCGACCAGTATATTGCTCCCTCCTACGTATATCTCGCGAAGAGACCATGAGGATAAAATCAGAGAGATTAGAGCCCACACAGAAGCATACCGACAATCCTTCTTTCCACGAATAATAAGAGACTGGAATAGAAGGGAGAACCGATAGAGGTACTCAGGGTACCCTCCGCCACACACCGTCAGGTGGCTTGCGGAGTATGGATGTAGATGTAAATGTAGATGTAGGTGGCGCCAGGGGGAGGCGCCACGTTTGAAACTGCCGCTCTCGCGTCGCGCATCTGTCTATGCTTTCTTTCGATGTTCAACGTCCGTCCCCATGCCCTGCTGAGTGTGTATCCCTGGTCTCTGCTGAAATTGTTTCTGTTTAAGCGAATCTCGGCCGCTTCCTTTATAACGGAGTCCCGATATGTAGAAGCATGAGCCAGCACTTTTGTATTTTCGAACTGTATCTTATGTCCGTTTTTTATTTGTTTTCTTCACTAGAGTGACCTGCTGCCTGGTTTAAAAAATCAGGTTATAGAAAACATTAAATAAATATCGAACGTTGTGCATTACAGAGAGTACTAGAGTATACAGGGTCGACCATTTTAATCGAAATTGGTTAATAACTCAGGATGGAGATGAGATATAGCAAAATGTTTTAGATAAAAGTTGTAAGTGGGGAAGGTCATGTATTGGTGCTAATAGAAGTGACATTGAATTTTATGTGCACCGTAATCTGGAAAGCGATTTTTTTAAACGGGAGCACGAATATTTAATTCAATATTTGAAAAGAACCTCATAACTGATGTATAAAATGATATATTATTTAAAGTCTTGTCTAGCTGAGTGAAGGTGAAGTAAGCTAATATATGTTTAGTTCAAGTAGAGATTGACTTAGACTAGAAGAGGGATAAAGCAAAATAGAATGTTAGATGCAAGTTGCTGGCCGCGGTGGCAGAGCGGTTCTAGGCGCTTCAGTCCGGTACCGCGCTGCTGCTACGGTCACAGGTTCGAATCCTGCCCCGGGCATGGATGTGTGTGATGTCCTTAGGTTAGTTAGGTTTAAGTAGTTCTTAGTTTTAGGGGACTGATGAATTCAGATGTTAAGCCCCATAGTGCTCAGAGCCATTTGAACCATTTCAGTTAGCGTTAAATAGTTCTAAGTCTACGAGACTGCTGACCTCAGATATGAAGTCCCATAGTGCTCAGAGCCATTTGAACCATTTGAGATACAAATTGGAAGGGGCATCCCAAGGAATAAGAGGCAAGGGGACTCATTCAACTACTTGTAAGCTAATGAGCTACGTTTTATTTGCTCTGTCTTGCAGCCGCGTCCGGCTGTCCTGGTTTAGGTTTTCTGTTATTTTCGTAAATCACTTCAAGCAAATCCAGAGATGGTTTCTTTGAAAGAGCACGGCCGACTTCCTTACCCGCTCTTTCCTAGGCCGATGGGATCGATGACCTCGCTATTTGGTCCCCTCCCCCAAATCAACCAACCAATCTCTCTTGCATATGCAAGTGAATTAAAACTTAAAGTTCAAATCTCTGTGTGCTTTTTCCAAATCAGACATAAGAAGTAAGGGTTTCAATAAAAAAAAACTCAACCTTCCATAATTACCTTTAAAATAATGCCCCTTTCTATCTGCCTCTAACAGTGTATTTTGCTGCATCCCTCTTCCATTCCGAGTTAAGCCCTACCAGAACTATACACATATTTGATTATTTTACTTGAATGAACTTTGTCATGACCTTAAATAATTTGTCATTTGTTACGCAAAATTTGCCTTAAATCAGATTTTCGGATTCTCTTGTTTAAAATAAAAATACTTTGACCTCCAAATTATCTCGAAAATCACTTTCAAGGTCATCGCCATAAGTAGCAATGCTTGACCCTCTTTGCAACCTACAACTTTTATTAAAACATTTTCTGTATCTCACCTCTATCCCTATTTATTCCCCTTTATGGATTAAAATGGTCCACCCTGTGTACTTAGCCTTACTATGAATACAGATAAACTCCCTAATGAATCATGGACCTCAACTTCTCAAACACTAAATACGAAACAAGTTAACTGCCACATAATTTACATAAAAAATTGTTAATAACAAATGAAAAATAATGTAATCTAATTTATCATCAGATAGTACTATATTTCTTCTACGAATCTGTGGCAGTCTTGGAATAACTCGAGTCCTACCACTCCTACAGCTAAACTACTAAATATTTCTGGATTACACCAGACTCGCGTTATCAAATGTGACTTTGTAATACTCAAGTGTAGTAGAGTTCATTCAGTTTGGTAATATTCCACTTATAATATACTAACACTGAAATATCATTTTCTGTTACTATGTTTGCAGAAAAGATCAGGTACGCTCTGGTACATTTGATGTTGATTAGATACGATGAAAAAGATTTGCCTCCGTGAAATAGTAAATTAGTATCATTATTTTTACAGATCTGAAGATGGTTCTGAATGAACCGAAACCGGTCATCTGAATAAAAAGAAATTTGCAATCAAGACGGTTTTTAAGTAACATTATAAAATCACTGATTGCTGTTATCCCATAAGACATTATGTCTGTTTTTGCAAAAAAAAAATGTTCTTAATGCCTCCCCGTAGTGGTGCACTCCTCAACTAAGCCACGGCACGTAATCAAAACTGTAACTTGGAGAGATGCTCCAACCACTAATACGTGTTATTTTTGAGCATGTCTTGTAGTGTTCACGCAGTAGTCTTCTGAAACCCCAGAAGTACTATTGACTAATCCTGCATATTCTGTTAAGCCAAACTGTTAAAAGTGTGTTCGACAAACTTTGTAATACAATACAGCAATGATTCCGCGTGGCATGGATCCGTCAAGGATTTCAGAAGTCGTTTGATACAATCTCAGATGTTTGTCGTCGTGCTTATACCCACCGAATATCTGGATCCATACATCAATATGAGTTCGCTATCACGCTTCCGAAACCAATGTAGCGCTATTCTGGCCTTGTGACAAGGAGAATTGTCCTGCTGGAAGATGCCATCGCCTTTGGGGAAACATTAAGCATGAAGGGTTGCAGGTGGTCTGCAGTGATTTTAACAATAGTCCGCAGCTGCCATGGTACCTCTGATTGCTACCATAGGTACCATGGAAGCTCATGCGAATGTCCTTCATAGTGTAATATTGTCTCGATCGGTTTGTACCGATGGTGAGGTCCATGTTTCGAACAGCCGTTGACTTGTTTAATGGCGTATTCTATCACGACTATGTACCTGCTGTAACAAGAATTGTGATTCTTACAACGAACGACGCGTTTCCACGCATCCACGGTCCAATATTCACTATCCTGTGGCTACTGAAATCACAACTGACGATGTCGTTGGGTTAACATGCTGTAGAGTGCCGTGTTCAACAATAGGCGCTGACTGGCGTGCTCAGAAACACTTGCGGCTCCACCAGCATTGTACTCCGTCGTGAGATGGTGGAGCACCCCGTTTGAAAACGTGGTGAGTCTTCGACCTCCACGTTCTCTGATTAGGCATGGCCTTCCAACAATTGGCGTCTACTCGTGGCACTTCAGCCACTTTAGATGCGAACGACTGCAGCTCGTGAACATCCGCCAACTCCGCCGTTTCGGTAAAACACGTGCGTGGGCGCCGGGTCATAATAATGTGGCCTTTGTCAAAGTGGTGAACGTAAATTGCGTCACTATCAAGGCGTCTGTTGCTCAACTGACTTCTAACGCAGTACCCTGAGAAATAGGAACTATTGCAACAATTTCTGGCTGCCCCGCTAGAGTGTAGCACTCTGCAGGCCAGATACTAGACGTTTCCACATTACCCACACGCTTCCACATTTACACCCCTACCTCTACTTATTTAGAAAGGTGAATCTAAGAAAGAATACTCTTTTTGCGTAGTAACGAACATACGTTATTTAGTTATTTTCCAGATGGTTACAATAACGAGCTACAATTATTTAAATGCAATATATTTTTTCCTACCACGTAGCTATCGCATTGAAATCAGCTCTGTGCATTTCACTTAAAACCGAATATATCTTGAATATAGTTAGGTAACTAGATATGATCAAAGATTTAGGGGTGAATGCAAAATGCTGTACGTAATAGACTGTGTTTAGGTGGATGGCCTTATGGTGGAATGTTCATTTAAATGAAATGTCTAATGATTCGTTCATTCGGGCACTTTCCAAAACAAATCTCACATATAGAACACCTTTTCTCAGAGTCTCTTTGCTAGCGTGGAAGTTCGGTTCTTTGTGACAAAATCTATGAGGTTATTGTATATAATATATTTCTTTGTTGTTTATTTCGTGGAAATTGCTGTCGAATAACATAATTATCTATCTCTCAAACAAATATTTACTGTGTGCGTTTCACTTATTCTGGTTTGGAGCAGATACCTGGAGCCTGCTCTATTCAGCATCATAACCCTTCCTCCGTAATTTGCACTCCACTGCCTTACATAATTTTCGTGGTCAACAACTGCTTGCACCTTCTGCCGCCATCTCTGCTAGCATTACTTCACCTTTCTCACGTCCAATAACACTGACGTTAACATTGAGCTCTCGAGGTTTCCTGAGGAGGTACATTGCATATTTTCTGTCACTAGGACGTAGCCAAAGCTGTGGGGGTGAGGGGGGGGGGGGGGGGAGAGGAAGAGGTCGGTCCAGGGGTCCGGAACTGCCCCCTCTCCCTTCAATCACTTAAAAGAAATTACACAAGACCTAGCTGCCACGTAGAAAAATGGAAAGCTACAAGGGACGACCAAAAAGTATCCGTTTGAGGACGCTGCTACTGCTGTTATATACAAGACTCCAATGACGCTGTATAAGCACCTAAATGTGAACAAGGGATTAGTGTAGCATTCGCAACTACTTAGATTCGACAACTGCAACAGAGGACCCAGTCCATTACATGCAAACACAGCCCACACTATTACTGAACCACCAACAGTTTGCACAGCGCTTTATTGACATCTTGTGTCCATGGTTTCGTGGGGTCTGCACCACAGGCAAACACTGCCACTAGCTCTTACTAACAGAAATCGGGACCCGTCTGATCAGGCTACGGTTTTCCAGTTGTGTTGGTGTTCTTCGTGTGGGTGTTGCAGTAGCGCGTGAAGAAGCCTAGATCAAGTGTCCGGATCTGCTGTTATTGGGCCATCAAGTATGTAAGGCTGTCAAATTAATAGAAAACGACAATTACAACAAAAATTACTCAAAAACAACATCTACTGTTGAGAAAAACTATTTTTACATATAAGAACTCTACCTGTCACTAATACAATACGCATAAATATTTGACAGCTACAACGTCAACGATGAGATATCGAAGTTAAGTACTGGATGCATTGCTACAGTAATAGAACCCATGGCGACGTTGTTACCATACAGGACCAACGTGCTGTTATTCTTTTATTGGCTGTGGAAGAACAAAGACTGGTAGACGCCCATCGGCGAATTATGAATTGTATGGGGCTGCACGTCCGTCAAAGACCACAGTTGTGGAAGACTGGTAGACGCTCATCAGCGAATAATGAATTGTATGGGGCTGCACGTGCGTCAAAAACCGCCGTTGTGGAATGATGCGCCAAGCTCCGTGCTCCTGCTTCATGATAACGCACGCCCTCAGATCGGAAATATCGTAACGCAGAAGTTACGACAACGCATATGGGAGACACTCAAGCACCCTCCCTATAGTCTTGGTTTCTCCCCATGCCATTATCACGCCTTTGATCCCTTTAAAAGGCCTTGAGGAGCCGACGTTACTTGTCGAACTTGGATGTGCAGCAGGCAGCAGGACACTGTGTCTTATCAACAGTATATCTTCAACCTCTAGCGTCAGTGGGATATTGCCTCTGTCCCCACGGCGACTTTGCCTGACTGGCATACCGATTCTGCCCTGTACGGCCTTGCGACGGAAACTTTTTTTTGATCCCCTTTATATTTCGAGGTTCAGTCACATGACAATCAAGGGACAGTTATCGCCTATACCCACATTAGCCGAGACCAGCTATTGCATATTGTTGGCCACACTTGAGTTCAGTTTTTGTTTTGTTTATCAGTTCGTTCTTAATTGCAGTTGAATTTAAAGTAAGCATTGCTGTTTATTGTTTTTAGCTATGAGCTTTTCTGGCAGTTTCTAATTATGGATAAGTTTGTAGCAAGAAAGAAGACGAAAACCGATTTTGATTCGTCCACTAGCGCTGTGACAAGTTAAAAATACGCACGCACTACTATAATCGCCTCATTACTTGTCTCTACCAGTTTAATGTTAACACCATACTCGATATTTGGAGACGTGAAGACTTTGGGGTCGCTGTATTTCAGTATTTTGCAAGGCGGCGGAGCGGCAAACATTATTACAAATAACATTAAATTAAAGTACACTGAAGCGCCAAAGAAACTGTTATAGGGATGCGTACGCAAATACAGAAATAAACAGGCAGAATACGGCGCTGTGGTCGGCAACTCCTCTATAAAATAACAAGTGTCTGGCGCAGTGATCGGTTACAAGGACAGGTTGTCATGATTTAAGTGAGTTTGAACGTGGTGTTAGAGTCGGCGCACCAGCGATCGGACACAACATATCCGAGATAGGGATGAAGTGGTCATTTCCCGTACGATCATTTCACGACTGTACCGGAAATATCAGGAATCTGGAAAAACATCAAATCTTAATCATCGCTTCTGCAGGGAAAAGATGCTGCAAGAACGGTACCAGCGACGACTGAATGAAATCGTTCAAAGTGACAGAAATGAAACCCTTCCGTAAATTGTTGCAGATTTCAACCCTGGGCCATCAACAAGTGCCACTATACGAGCCATTCAACGAAACATCATCGATATGGGCTTTCGGAGCCGAACGCCTAATCGAGTACCTACATGACTGGACGCACAAAGCCTTATGCCTCGCCTGAAGCCGTCAACACCAACATTGGACTGTTGATGACTGTAAACTTGTTGCCTGGTCGAACGAGTCTCGTTTCAAATTCTATCGACAGGATGGTCGTGTACGGCTGTGGGGACTACCTCATGAATCAATGGACCCTACATGTCAACAGGGGAATGTTCAAGCTGGTGGAGGCTCTGTAATGGTGTGGGGCGAGTGCATTTGGAGTCATTTGGGACCCCCGATACCTCTAGATACGACTCTAACAGGACATACGTACGTAAGCATCCTGTCTGATCACCTGCTTCCATTTACGTCCATTGTGCATTCGGACTTGGGCAATTCCAGCAGGACCCCACAAGTCAAGAACTGCTACAGAGTGGCTCCAGGAACACTCTTCTGAGTTTAAACACTTCCGCTGCCCACCAAACTCCAGACATGAACATTATTGACCATATCTGGGATGGCTTGCGAAGTCCTAGTACTCTTATGTATTTATGGACAGCCCTCCAGGATTCATGGTGTCACTTCCCTCCAGCACTACTTCAGACATTATCGAGTCCAGGCCACGTAGTGTTGCGTCACTTCTGCGTGCTACTATTGGTTGGCTTTTACAGTTACACACAATTTATTTTAAACCACTAATGCCAGACTCAACAATAAGTAAAAATATCACAAGTTATTAATGAAAGAATAAACAACGGTGTAAATAATAGTTTTTTTAAGTGAGTGAAAATTTGGCAAATCACCATAAAATACTGATACAGCAGATAATGTTTTAAAAGCAAGCTACTGTGATCTGGGCAGAAGGCCTTACACGCCAGGAATGGCAATAAATTAAGAACTGTTTAACACTCGCTGCAACTTACAAATTAGGTATTGAAATCTTACAGACAAGTCGCCCCAAACACAGCAGAAGGCATCAGACGCCAGGAATGGCAGTAAATAAGGTTTTAAAGGCTTACTGCGCAAATAAAAATACCAAATTAGAATTTTAAGGCAAGTGACCACAATTACGGCTGAAGGTTTACACGGCAAGAATGTTAGTAACATAAAAATTTTTGAAACCTGCTGTAAAACAGCAAATACAATATCAAAGGTTAATAAATAAAAAGAAGCAAGAAACTGATCAAACGGGTGAAATAAGATGATGGTAAACGTTGTAAGAAATCCCTTAACATCCACTGAACACTACACTGCTAGATTTATTCCAGGAGGTGACCAGAGCTATTAAGCAGACATATACACTCCTGGAAATAGAAAAAAGAACACATTGACACCGGTGTGTCAGACCCACCATACTTGCTCCGGACACTGCGAGAGGGCTGTACAAGCAATGATCACACGCACGGCACAGCGGACACACCAGGAACCGCGGTGTTGGCCGTCGAATGGCGCTAGCTGCGCAGCATTTGTGCACCGCCGCCGTCAGTGTCAGCCAGTTTGCCGTGGCATACGGAGCTCCATCGCAGTCTTTAACACTGGTAGCATGCCGCGACAGCGTGGACGTGAACCGTATGTGCAGTTGACGAACTTTGAGCAAGGGCGTATAGTGGGCATGCGGGAGGCCGGGTGGACGTACCGCC
Source organism: Schistocerca gregaria (assembly GCF_023897955.1). Lineage (NCBI taxonomy): Eukaryota > Metazoa > Arthropoda > Insecta > Orthoptera > Acrididae > Schistocerca > Schistocerca gregaria. Next base: position 305,973,700 of record NC_064923.1, read on the forward strand.
GAATTGCTCAACACGTGGGGCGTGAGGTCTCCACAGTACATCGATGTTGTCGCCAGTGGTCGGCGGAAGGTGCACGTGCCCGTCGACCTGGGACCGGACCGCAGCGACGCACGGATGCACGCCAAGACCGTAGGATCCTACGCAGTGCCGTAGGGGACCGCACCGCCACTTCCCAGCAAATTAGGGACACTGTTGCTCCTGGGGTATCGGCGAGGACCATTCGCAACCGTCTCCATGAAGCTGGGCTACGGTCCCGCACACCGTTAGGTCGTCTTCCGCTCACGCCCCAAGATCGTGCAGCCCGCCTCCAGTGGTGTCGCGACAGACGTGAATGGAGGGACGAATGGAGACGTGTCGTCTTCAGCGATGAGAGTCGCTTCTGCCTTGGTGCCAATGATGGTCGTATGCGTGTTTGGCGCCGTGCAGGTGAGCGCCACAATCAGGACTGCATACGACCGAGGCACACAGGGCCAACACCCGGCATCATGGTGTGGGGAGCGATCTCCTACACTGGCCGTACACCTCTGGTGATCATCGAGGGGACACTGAATAGTGCACTGTACAGCCAAACCGTCATCGAACCCATCGTTCTACCATTCCTAGACCGGCAAGGGAACTTGCTGTTCCAACAGGACAATGCACGTCCGCATGTATCCCGTGCCACCCAACGTGCTCTAGAAGGTGTAAGTCAACTACCCTGGCCAGCAAGATCTCCGGATCTGTCCCCCATTGAGCATGTTTGGGAGTGGATGAAGCGTCGTCTCACGCGGTCTGCACGTCCAGCACGAACGCTGGTCCAACTGAGGCGCCAGGTGGAAATGGCATGACAAGCCGTTCCACAGGACTACATCCAGCAACTCTACGATCGTCTGCATGGGAGAATAGCAGCCTGCACTGCTGCGAAAGGTGGATATACACTTTACTATTGCCGACATTGTGCATGCTCTGTTGCCTGTGTCTATGTGCCTGTGGCTCTGTCAGTGTGATCATGTGATGTATCTGACCCCAGGAATGTGTCAATAAAGTTTCCCCTTCCTGGGACAATGAATTCACGGTGTTCTTATTTCAATTTCCAGGAGTGTATAACTTCTAATGTAGGCATCACAAGGTATTGTAATAAATAACACAATAATAAAACACAGGACCAGTAAATACGTTCCTTAAAGGGTACTGATGGAGATTATACCGTCAGAAGCGTGGTCTGAAGGAGCATTACACTGAACTGCTGGCCATCAGACCTTCTTTTAGAAAACACATGTCTTACAGGGACCAAAGGGCCACAGACAGTGCTCCAGAAATCGACCTCTGAGAAGGTCCAGGAAAAAACACTTTCGCGAGCGATGAGATAGCCAAGAGCTGCATTCACTTCAGAATATGGTTACTCAGACTAGTGGCAGTCTAACGAATGACTAATGATAATCTTGCTTAAGCGACCTGACGTCCGTTAAACCAAATGCAACGATGGAACAATACGCCAAAGCCGGAACCGATGGTCTGCACTATGTCCTCAGAATACTGTGCTTAGAGTGCCCAGAACGAGAAAGGAATCACTACCACAAGAGTAGAAGAATCACCAACCAGCATAAAGGACAGGTAACTAGGGCGTTAGCAGCCACCATGCAAGAAAATTTACCGCTTGTTGAATTTATCAAATTGTAACAAGTTGAACGCAGTAAATGGTAATAAGAAGTCGAGGAAAGCTAATCAGATCTACCTTCCCCAAGCACTCCACTCGCTGCTCTTCACCTCGGCGACACTACTAGCAGCAACACGAAACCAACTCACTGGACAATCGCGAGATATCACAATGGAGCAGGTTTCTCTACTTGGATTGAAATGCACCCATAATAAATTTGTCATCCCTATGAATCTGAACTTGAGCCCATAGGCAGAATTAAATGCGACGCACACAATTCGTACCAGTTAATTCTTCGTGGAGACTGATATGGTAAGGATGATATTTATAGCGATGCAGAACACGAACAACACTACTCTGGCCTTATACCAGATGCCCCTGCGATTTTACACGAACTAACATAAGGATCTCGATCCACAGTGGCAAGAGTATCAGTTTCCCTTTCCTCGTTAGTAACTTTCCTTCGCCGGATATGTTTCCGATGCGTTAAAGATCTAGTTTTTCTCAATTTATCACATACATATCTAAATGTACGACGTGTAGGGTGAGCACGTTGATGATACTTTTCAGCGTATAAGTCTCTAGCTGTTACTAAATTTCGTTGGCATTCTCCGTAAATGAAAAGCATATTGACTTGTTCTTCGGAGGAATACATCATTCACATTCATTTGATTCGATGATACGAGTAGTACCGTTCGTATTAGTGTTGTATTGCGAAACACGTATTTACATGTCAGTGGCACGTTAGACGGATACGCCGTATTCTGTGAATATTTACTACTTGAACCATATGCCAGAGAGAACTGTCAGAACATGTGCTTCCTTAAGTGCTGATGTGATAAGGATACCACTCAATTCATGATAAGAAGATTGTAGCTCTGCATTGATACCAATGGTCATCATTTCGAACACCTTCTGTAAATGTACGTTCATGACACCTGTGTGATCTTCGCTGACTTTCAAAGACCTTACTGTTACACCTCATTAGATTTCTCTCGATAGCCGCTATCAGAAAATAAGTAACAAACTATAGCATCTCATTTGAAAACAAAGAAAACAATGTTGACCTTCATATCTCTGACGCGACCCCACCTAGCAACACGCAACATTTGTCCGAAAAACGTTTCAGCTACTCTTATACTTTCGGAGCTATTCTGGGTGGCAATAGTTAGTGAATAACCCTGTATATTAAATAGGTTTTTTATTTAGCAATATGATAAATTCACTGTGTTGTCAAACGAACTGAAACTCCAATAAATGCACTGCCTCTTTCCTAACAGAACACGTTTTGTCTTCCAACATAAGGTTCAGTATCGCACAGCAGAAGAGGCTTAACGTTGGACTGAATTTCTTATACAGTAGAACACGTTCAAATCTCTTTCGACAATAGCTATCTATCTCAAACTTTAGTCTTCTTAAATATGCTACTTGTCTGAACCCAAATCAAAATTTCTTCACCACAACAGTGCATCCAAGTCCCGCAGTTCATACTCAAATTTTATTAAATGTCTTTCATTTCATTGAAACACTTCCCTTGACGGATTAAGAACTTATTTTAAACAATAGTTCCAACAGTCAATTTGAAACTGTAGCAACCAATTTACTTATAAAAAAAACAGAGACACAAATAGTAGGGGCACAACTTTGGGATCTTAACAGTGATTCACGCATTAATTTCAGACTTCTAGCGTATGTGACCTCACCTAAGAGTTTATATTTATCCATGAGAATATAGTCATGCAGCCTCTGACGCCAATAAACTTCTCTATAATGTACAATGTACGTTGTCGTTAATATGACCTTTATTTACAAGTAATTTAGAGTTGTGACAGATAGACTCACTGTTCCAAGGTTACTATGAATAAGACGCTCCCCATTAGAACACCGTGCTTCTAAAATCTGAAGTCATGATATACCGTCTTTCCACAGGTGAGCCAACGTCATGTATACATGCATGCATAGTACAAAACGGAAATCGCTAGCCACCTTCTCGTATATACAAATGCTTTCAGTACCTTGAATCGCGGAAGAGATGTTCAGCTCTCCTTCGCTCCTGCTCTTTTTATTCAAGCAGGGGCTGGCGGACGGCTCTTTATGGGAATTGGAATCTGTAAAGAAAGAAAGGAATTAGGAGGAATTGGCTGTGGCTTGTAGTAAGGGGCCAGCCACGGAAACCCATTTTAAAGTCTGCCGGCAGATGAATCCGGACCACCACACCTCAGGAATCCTGGGACTGCTAGCACAGCGCCCCAAGGCGCAATAAAATCCATCACAAAAAGATGTGATTCTGATACTGCATATTTTTCCTTTAGTTGTGAATGTTACATCATTTGATAGTGCACGCAAATTTCGTATTTAATTGTGTAGAGAATTCGTGGCTTCAGTTACTGTAAATTTACTAGAGCGGTTATAGTCTTTGCGCAAAAAATGGCGGAAGGCGGGGAGCAGGAAGGATGCAGGACGCAGTAGGCTCGTACGAATTCAAACATGAGGTTGAAAAGTCTTTTAGAAACGAACAACCTATAGAATGCGCTATTATCAGACACCCCTTCCACCCTTCTGAAGCACATCCACGTCTTTCCGTATCGGAACAGGTTTTCATAACAGAATACCGCCCAGGTACCACACTAAATGATAGTTTGTCATTTCTGCTAATAATGGTGGATTTTTGAGCAGTTTGTTTAAAGAAATACAATCATAGCTGTTTGGCCGATATTTTTGCTGATCAGCGAGATTTTTGGACAGCACTGGCTAATCCATTTGGTTTTTTATGCAGTTACGCTGAAGAGCTGAAGAAACGGGTACACTCGCCTGAGCCACGCAGCGGCTCGCGTTGATGCCGTTTGTAGGTTTCCGCCCTCTGTTGGAGGCCGGACGGTATGGTTTAGTTGGCATGGTTGCGGCTGTTTGTCTTCTACTCGTGTTGACTGGTACCACTCAGTTTCGCAAGCGTTGCCTATCCACTAGTGGCAGCAGCGGTGGTTATCGATATGTACTAACTGTTGCCCTATCTTTGGGGCGACGTCGTTGTTTCTCCGGGTCGCGTGAGTGGGCCAGTTCGGTTGGGGACTCAGGAGGAGCCAGGTCCGCACAGAGCGGGAACACACCGGGACCATCGGTGGCACGCATGGACCACCGGATGGAAGGGCCGTGGTCACGAGGGTGCACGACCTCGTCGTAAACCGGATCCAGCAAGCTTTAAGATGGGTGCATTTCAATCCAAGTATAGAAACCTCCACCATTGTGATATCTCGCAATTGTCCAGTGAGTTGGCTAGAAATGAGTTGCATATACAGTTCACGAATCGTTGGATAGCAAGCGGAGGACATGTGTCGTGGCCGGCTCGTTCGACAGACTTGACACCTCTGGAGTTTTTCTTGTGAGAATTCGTAATTTAAAAAGACACCTGAAGATATGCGAGACAGAATTGTCAGAGCATGTGCTGCGATAAGTGCCGATGTGATAAGGTATACCACTCAGTCCATGATAAAAAGATTGCAGCACTGCATTGATACCAATGGTCATCATTTCGAACACTTTCTGTAAATGGACGCTCATGCCACCTTTGTGACCTTCGTTGACTTTCAAAGACCTTACTATTACACATCACTGGATTCGTCTAGATAGCCGCTATCAGAAAATAAGTACCAAACTACAGCAACCCATTAAAAAAAAAACAAAAAAACAATGTTGACCTTCATATCACTGAAGAGACCCCACCTAGCAACAAAAAACTATCGTTATAATATGGCCCACGCTGTCCCATGCAACTTTTATCCCACAAACTTTTCCACTGCTATCATACTTTCGGTTATATTCTTGGTTGCAGTACTTACTGACTCACCCTGTATCTATACCGTTGGTGACATACGTTCTACTGCTTTAAGGAAGGCATTTATTGCATATTTTGTAGACCAATTGCTATTTGTATGAAAGCCTCACTAAGGAAATTCATAAATAAATGTGTCTGGTTTTAGCATAAAATAAAAAACATTAACGTTTTTAAAGTCGCCTTTAACAAACCGGACCCTCCCTTACAAAATCCTGGATATGTCGTTGTCTGTGTTCGCCCTTTGTGCTCACAGTAAAAAGTAAAAAGGCGCCATTCTTTGAACTGGAAGCGTCTGTACTTAATCATGTGACGAAGTTAGTTCCCACTACGGGTGGCTAACCATATCGCCTACCGAGTAATAGGTATCAAATGACCTAGGTATTAGGGATACACCGCCATGTGGTAAAGGCTTATGCCATTATAAAGGAGCCTCTATGGCGATGCTTATTTTTTGACGTATCATAGTGTAAGCACGTGGTGTGTGATGGCGCAGTTGCTTCACTACACATGCTCTTACAAACTACGGCTTCTCCCGCCAATAAAGGACAGCAGGAAACGTTTTATGATGAAGTATCTTAGGTCCCGCCGTCAGTGATCATTACAAACGGACGAGAAGTCAATGCAAACTATGAATATAATTTCCTGTATGTAATTTAACACACCAAAAATAAATACGAGAACACAGTTTCAGGTAGCGAATTAATTTTCCATAGTGTAATATGCTTTGGATTTACCAAATCCATGAACAGTGTAATATAACAAAAATATTGTCTGTACAGTCTATGAAGACAGGCCACACCAAGCGATCTACGAAGCTGTTAATAAAGTCGCTTATGACTGCCATACAAAGTGAATGTCCTCGGAGTTGCAGAGACATCGAAACTTTCAAAAGCAGATATATTTTAAGGCGGATCTTTTAAAATCAACGTACAAAGATTCATAATTTTGTGTGTTATGTGATGAACTGTAGTCCGAGAACAGATTTTCATTCGTCGGCAGAATTTGCCCATTGCAATAGTATGGAAATTTACACAAATATTAATATCAAAATTACGTTTAAACGATTTGCTTTTCAATCACCATTTGGTTTAAAAATGAATATATTATCGGTTATTAATCAATGGCAGTCAGTACAAATTAATACGTGTTTTATTGCAGACAGGAAATAATTTCCGTCGGGAAATACATTTAATCAAGGGAATTATTTGTAAAATAAGAAACAATGGACAGTATTCTTAAACTTTAATCGTTCTGCACACAATTAATAATGTACACCAGGTGATTACACTCTCATCATCATCTTGCCACAGTACATGATATTGTTTGAGATGAGTGTTGACAGCCTGATCATTGTCTTTCGAAACCCGTTGCTGAATTGTGTGTAGAATAATTAAAGTGTTGGGATGCTACCAATTATCAGTGATAAATTATAACAACTCCTTCTTTTCATACGAAAAGTAGGTAACATTAAACCAATTAAGTCAGTTAACAGGGCAAATTGGGCAGTATTACTGAAACGTCCCCTTAAAACAATTATACACGACTATGCTTAAGCTGACACATAACATTTTTAGCGCAACGCAATCTGACTTCCTAAAATCCCTACGAAAGAATGGCCCTGACTAACATTAACCTATACGTTACACAAATCACTTACCTCACAAAAATCTTCGTTACTCAAGCTACTGCAATACAGCGAGCGCCACTACTGCCAGCTAACTAAAAGATTCAAACTACGGAAGTCACTAACTACTGAGGCACAGTTAGCAAATGAAAGGTTTTAATAGAGAACAAACAATGTATTTACCTTAATAGTCATAATATATATAGCAGTTCATGACACCAATTCTTACAAATTTCAAAACTCCGCCATCTCTCTCCCCACGTCCACCACTGCTGGCGGCTCACCTCCAACTGCGCAACGCTACCCTCACACACTTATTGATACAATATTGGTCAAAAGCTAAAATATTCTCACAGTCCATATAGACAGTCCTGATCATTCATCACAGTAAAATAGCAGTTTTTTTCTCAAAGACTGAGCAATAAAAGTTAATGCACACGGAAGTAGTGGATTTCCATGCAGTCTTGAAGTAGTGTTGTCCTTCCAACGGAAAGACAGTGCTGACTCTTGACATGCAGACAGGTAATGGGCCACAACAGAGCAAACCCACAGCAGAGTCAGTCGAAGTTTTAAAGAATATTGTCGTCACAGAGTAGACCCATTGCAGTCCTGGCAGAGATTACGGTATTGGTGGGCCACCAGAAGTGCAGACCCACTGCAGTCCTTGTAGAAATAATGGTATTGGTGGGTCATCAAAGGTGCAGACCCACTAGAGTCCTTGTAGAAATAATGGTATTAGTGGGTCATCAAAGGTGCAGACCCACTTCAGTCCATGTAGAGATAGCCAGCAGCCATCTGTTGCGACTGTGCTGGTGCACAATCACCATCGAAGAGTCTTGCGGAGAATATAAGAAGTCCATCAACCACCACTTGTGCATGCACAAAGTTTTTAGAATTGTCCTTACAACCAGCAATGCTGTTATCCAGTCCTTTACTGAATTATCAACACACATGCAAACACTATCAGTCCCTACTTCTCACATATTGTCCATATACTATGACCAACAGAAACGTGTGGAGTGAAATGTAATTTATAAGTTACTTCATTTGATGAACTGGTGTCAATTACAATTTTATAACATAAGAATACAATAACAAAGGTATAAAATACATTATTAAAGAACATAATAGTACAGATAACATTTGCAGTAATACAGGCTTTACAAAAGAATCGAAATAACATATACATCAGTGTTACAGGAATTATGACAGGAGCACATACATAAAAAATCAGAATAAATTTCGAAACATCAACTTCATGAATGAGCATTAGAACAAAACAGAATAAATAATGTGTAAACATCTTTACAAAGTAAATAACATGTTATTAATGCAAATTATATTTGAGGATAACAGTATTCCTCATCATAGTGAATGTAGCTTAGTATTAGAAAAATTCTGCAACATAAGTCTTATCAGATAAACATATAAAGACAGGAAGAACATAAATACACAAGGGTACACAAACACATAGTGGGATAACACAAGGAAAGGACAGGGTTTGTTTTACTGCAGTATTTTGCAAACAAAACTTTCTTTACTTCTCCGAGATCTCCCTTTGTTCTTCATTATTTCCAAAAATTCCTATCTATACCTGATTTCTGTACTTTTTTCGTATAACTTCTCAATGCATTTCTTTTATAGTCTACCCCCTCTTAAGCTAACTTAAATGTACTGAGCTCAGATGCTTAACTAAGGGACAAGGCAGCAGCAGCAGCAGCAGCAGCACAAAACAATTAACACAAACAACAAGGACAAAGAAGTGCAAGTAACCAAAGCAAGTAGCAATAAATGTAATAAGTTATACCTAAACATGACAAACCCACAAGTAGAAAAAATAGTACACTAAAGACAACAATGCAGATAAGACAAATGTATATTCACATCTTAATGTCTATGAAATTAAAGTGGCACACTACAAAAACTAATTCTAAAAAAAATTACCAAGTACTGGAAAAGAAAAATTATATATGCAGTTACTGTTACTAGTTCCTTCTTATTGTTCTTTCCTTTCCAAGTGCTCCTTTTTTTGAAGAATGTGGATCATAAAATTATTATTTAACATATCTGTTGACAGAAAGTTTTCACATTAGCAAATGCATTTAATTTTATTTTATAAAACCAATGCTGTAACACAGCTGGAAAACAGATATCAAATGAAACAAGCAACTATGAAAGGCAAAGCATAAAAATATCATTCAATAGTCATGTGACATTTCATAAGTTAGTACAAATTCTCTCAACTCTCGTAGAAAGACGTTTGTTATAATCAGGGGTCAGATGTAAGTATCTTTCTCAGTAATGAGTGTGTCGTATTTGCGGTGCTTTCTACAAAGGAATGTCAATAGCGAGGTTAATGGCCTCCTTTTTTCTCCACCTGTGCCTCTGAAAGGCACACACTAATGACTTTTTCTCAAGGCAGCTGGCACACCTGGCCGCTCAGAACGCATTACTTCACGGTCACTTACCTTTCTTACCGAAATATTTACGACAGCACTTTCCGCTACAGTGACAGTCCCATGTAAAAATATTTTCACAGGTTGAGAGTTTGCGTTACAAATGTGTAGAAAATAAAATCCTATAAATATAATAGTGTCCAAAAAATTTTCGCTACCATAGTGATACATTCACGCATATACACACATTTCATAACTCTTAAAGTACGGTTCTTGGTTTCCAACATCCTTTTTCACAAACCAGAGTCCCTAACCACTACTCATTATTCCTTGCTTTATTACACATATACATATTTGTCGACAGTTCTTCAATATTTAATCATAAGAAATACATAGCATAATCAAATTCCTCACATAGCATCAGCCTATTGATCATAAACATACCACAACGGCGTAATACACATCGTCATCATAACATCATAAAACCTCAGCCAAATCTCAAAATCGTCGTGGCTTCCTATTTCAAAACCTAAAAAAAAATCTGTGCTCATGTCAAAAGTGTCATCTACCTCAAACGTACTTTAAAAATCATGACCCCATACCAAATACATCATTCAAAGCTCTCATAGTATCGCAATGGTTCTGAAAAAGTATGAACAGTTCACAAAGTACAGACAAAATACAATTTCATAAGTGTGAAGTTATTCAATGGTGTAATTACGTAAACATCTGTCACTGATGTAGTAAAGTAAATGTTTGTCTCTCTCAGTTAAATGATAAGATAGCTGTGTAATTTATGTGTTACAGAAATATGGTACCGATGTGTAAAGTTGTATAAACAAATACCATATTAGCTAGGGCTCCTTGTGCTTGCCAAACACATGGTACACAAAGTAAGCGTGTACCCCCCTGAGGAATAATGTAATTATATCCTCAGGTGTTACAGATTACAGCAATGGAATGAAATGTATCACGGAAAACTTTCTTTGTAATTCAAATATGTTGAAAAATAAATAGTTTAATGCATGTCCTGTAGCATGTGCGTCTTGCTGTAAGACAATCTCTGTGTAAGTGTCGTTATTGTCCTCCGAAAGCTAAGTTCTGCAGAAGTCAATGTACTTACCTCATGATAAACGAAATTGAAATGCTTTGCGTATAGATATCTTAGTTATTACGCTTATTGCCGTGATGAAGTAAGTAATGTACTGTACGTATTGTTGTGCTACAGAAAAGGCTGTCTCATTGTAGCTATACCACAAACATTACTACTAAAACATGTTTTACTTTCCAGAAAAATTCAGAAAAACTGTGCAGATATAAAACAGATAAACTGCAAAAGCAACATTGTAAATTGTCACTCATCGTGATAAAATCGTGTAGCTGTCACATAAACTAACCACTGAGTCATCTGGTATCTCACAGAAAATACTTTAAATCCAGAATTTATTTTCAAGTAAACCAAAATGTTGCATTAAAATCTCATTAACAGTATATGTTCTAAGTATGTAAGTCTTATAGTCGTTACGTAATCGTGCAACTAACAAGCAAGAATGTACACGCACAATAACACTGTAATGTCTGTTCACTATAACAATGCATTCGTAATTTCTGTTAAAATAAGTTCTCTTGGTTCTTGACTGGGTATTTAACTTCAAACGTTGTTGCATGTTAACAGTTTCTCAGTGTGACAAATTGTACTAGCAGCGTGAAGTGAAATATTTTATGGCAAAGACTAAGTTAAAAAGCAGATTATCTCTCAATAAACGGTTTTACATGTGAAATGTGGTGCAATCTTTTACCCTTCCTAGTGCTCAGAGTTAACTTGAACGCAATTATCATGCGGTATACGTCGGTAAGGACTGCTAAAAGTTTTCTCAAGGTTAGCTTATGTTATTTTTCTCTGAGCCAGCCGGCGCACGCGGCTGCCTGCGGTGCGAGTCTTTGTCTGTCTCTTTGTTGGCGCGCGCCGTTATTGGGATTAGGAGACCTAACTTCTACAAATTCACCTTGCCGAGAGGGCCCTGCTCTGTTTGAATCCCGCCAGTTCTGATACAATTCAGGTCTGTCGTTACGATCATATCGTCTGTCGTCATGTCGGTAATTTCTGTGATTAATTTCTTGTCGGTCACGTGGTGGAGAATTTCTCCCTAAATCGTAACTGCGCGCTGGACCGTTGCGTCTGAAGTTATTCCGTCTCCCTTGATAATAATTATTTTGGTTCCCGTATTGTCTGTTTCTCTGATTGTCTCTGTGATATTCATTACTACGGAAATGCGATCTTTCTCTGTAACTATTACTCTGCCAGTGGTTGTCATCTGGGTGGTGTCTGTTTTGGTCACGATTTGTATTGTGAGAATAGCCTTGTCGTGTCCAGTTATTGTTTCTTTCATTGCGGAATTGCGACAGATGTGACCTGTCGTGATTGTTTTCCTGTTTTCGCATCCCGCGACTGTCTGTGTCAATTTCTAATTCTTGTAAGAGCCCCTGAAAAGCTTCAATGTCGTCTTTGCAACGTCCCGCCAAAATAATATGCCGTAAATGTTCAGGCAATTTGATTAAGCAAATGCGGATGAGTTCTGACGGGCTGTATGGGTTTGAAAGATACTGTTTCTTATGTAACATGTCTTCAAAATATTTCACAAGACTTGAAAATTCAGATTGTTCGAAATTTTTCATCATTATGATGCCATGTTTTACTCGATCTTGTGTGGCTTGAGACCAATATGCTGAGAGGAAGGCATGGTAAAATTCTCCTTCACTGTGGCAATCGTGAATGACCGATCGCATTCTTACAGCTGGTTCATTCTCTAAATAGCCACACATAAATTCTAATCTGTGCTCTAATGACCAGTTGGAGGGGAAACAACGAGAGAATTGATGGAGCCACGCTTGTGGATGAATGTCGTTGCCAGAATTCTTAAATGTTTTGAATTTGCGTGTAGTAATGAACAGCTTATAGTCAAAATCATCGTGTCGGCGGGTCGCATATCGGTCATTGTTACGTCGTTTCGGTGGTTCCATCTCAAAATTCGGTGTACTTTGCCAATTTCTTTCATAATCTCCAAAGTGCCCTGTGTTGTTATTTTGTGGCAGTTCCGTATTTTTATGTCCCTCTTCCCGTATTGGAGTGCGAGTGTCCTCTGAAATACGTAATTCTTGTATTACCTGTGTCAACTGATATTGTACTTTCCGGATTTCTCTTTGGTGTTGCGTATTAATTTGATTCTGATTTTGTTTGAATTTCCTAATTTGTTCGAACTCTTCTGTGTCATTAAAGACTACCGGTTTTGTGTCATTCAGATTATCATCTACCTTCGTAGATAAATTAGTGAACTGATCCGAAAGTTCGGCTACTTTCTCCGATAGTGAACACATTTCCTCAGTGTGTTTTTCTGAACCAAGTTTCAGAGTGTCCATTTGTGTTGAAATCGAATCTACTGTGTCCTTTAAGTTTTCCTGAGTTCTTGCAAGTTGCGTAACCGAATCGGTGGATGCTGCTGTGTTTGTCTCTGATTTTGTTCCATTGTGTCTAACTTTTGAAGATTATGTTCCATTGTGTCCAACTGTTGCTGTGTTTGTCTCTGATTTTGTTCCATTGTGTCTAACTTTTGAAGCTTTTGTTGTGTTTGTCTCTGATTTTGTTCCATTGTGTCTAACTTTTGAAGCTTTTGTTGTGTTTGTCTCTGATTTTGTTCCATTGTGTCTAACTTTTGAAGATTTTGTCCCATTTGTTTCTGATTTTGTTCAAGCGTTGTGTCTAACTTCTGTAGCCTTTGTCCCATTTGTTGCATTAACTGTAATAACAGTGCACTGGTGTCTGAAACATGTTCCTCCGTGCTTTTCGGCAGTGCATTTGAACCGGCAATATTCGAATTTTGAAAAGCAGAAAATGTGTCTTATTTGAGAAAACGGTGAGGACGCAAAATCTGAATCTACAGTATTTGCACGATTGTGTCCTGTCATTTCGGAATCCTGAGGCGAGCTGTTGCCGACCGATCGATCGATAATTGTTCCCTGTTCACTACTTGTTTCATTGTCTACACCATTATTTGCCGCCCGCTCCATTTCCCTATGCACAATTCCCAAATTACTACTTCGAATGTCTGTTAATTCACTACACAGTGGTGCTGATAAGCGACGCTCGTCGTCACTATTATTTCTCAGTTTACTTTGGAGCCTAGTGTTACGTTTTTCACACGCCATTATTATCACAATATTTCACACGATAACATATAAAAGCACAATTTGAAGAGCAATAATAAGAGAACACATTAACATAGCACTGAAAATAATATCTAGTTAATTGCAAGCGAAGCTGCGAAATACTTTGTGTAAATCTACATGCATGCCACAACTGTTTTACTGTACAACAATGAAAGACTGCAACTACAAAGGAAATTCTCTCTATGATTACACGCTAGCAATAAAAAAATCTACATTAATTACACAAACTACAAGAAAAAATCAGAAGATTCCAGTGAGGTATCCTCGGCTAAGGGTCGACATATGAAACATCCCCTTAAAACAATTATACAAGACTATGCTTAAGCTGACACATAATATTTTTAGCGCAACGCAATCTGACTTCCTAAAATCCCTACGAAAGAATGGCCCTGACTAACATTAACCTATACGTTACACAAATCACTTACCTCACAAAAATCTTCGTTACTCAAGCTACTGCAATACAGCGAGCGCCACTACTGCCAGCTAACTAAAAGATTCAAACTACGGAAGTCACTAACTACTGAGGCACAGTTAGCAAATGAAAGGTTTTAATAGAGAACAAACAATGCATTTACCTTAATAGTCATAATATATATAGCAGTTTATGACACCAATTCTTACAAATTTCAAAACTCCGCCATCTCTCTACCCACGTCCACCACTGCTGGCGGCTCACCTCCAACTGCGCAACGCTACGCGCTGTTAGCATCCAGCTGCCGCTGCCCAACGCTACAATGGCAGACAACAATGCAAACTAGCCACAGACGGCGCACAGCACAGCCAGTGATTTTTCATACAGAGCGCTACGTGGCGTTACCAATAAGAAAACGTAAACAGCCTACTTACATTACCTCTGAAATGTCCAGAAGAGTCGTTCCTGTGTAATTAAGTGCTATAGGCTACTAAGTACACTGTAGCAAACTACGTTCGATTTAACTCCAGTCAGTCGATAATATTTCCTTATAAAATCAGGATTTTTTTCCCCCTAACTATGTAGATTTTGACCAAACTTAGCAATATGATGCTCCTTTATAATACTTAACAGACGTTACACGATTTGCGTTTATGCATGATGGGAATGCCACTGGACTAAATACGTGTGCTCTCCATGAAGAAAATCTTTAACAACTGATGATTCTCCCAGGCAAGAAAAGTTAGTAACTACAGAATACGGAGTAGCAAATTATACAGTAATATACGAAACACCGCACCGAGAATTTATTTGGGCAATAGTTTACAGGAGGTACTGAAACCATTCACTGTAAACTTCCATACACAACTCAGCACGTCTCACCATTTTTCTGGGAACTTTTGCTAATTCAAAAAATGGTTTAAATGGCTCTGAGCACTATGGGACTTAACTGCTGTGGTCATCAGTCCCCTAGAACTTGGAACTACTTAAACCTAACTAACCTAAGGACATCACACACATCCATGCCCGAGGCACTATTCGAACCTGCGACCGTAGCGGTCTCGCGGTTGCAGACTGTTGCGCCTAGAACCACTCGCCCACTCTAGCCGGCGCTAATTCACTCGGTGTGATTTCCGCAGTCGGACTGAAAATATTTGTTTCCAGTTGTGTTCGGGTTGTTACTGTAGACTTTACACTTTAAATTACCCCACAGATAAAATTAACTTCTTCTCTGGTGATCTGAGAGGCCATAAACCAACGGAAACGGTTCGTTCTACGAAAGCTTTCTGGACGCAAAACCGTAAAGTATGTTCCACAGCGCCATCTAGCAGGAAAAATGAATACTCTCGTTCTCTATCCGTTAGCTGCGCTTACCAATTGTTGCAACAGTTCCGTTATATACCTTGAGAGAAAATGAGGCCTATAGTCTGTTTGCTTGAAACTGCACTCCGAACTCTTAGTTTCACAACATGCAGAGATGTCTGTGGATCAACTGCGTGTGCTTTGAGAGTTCACGTATCCGATGAGGTGAAACGATGCTTCGTCGGAGTTGAAGTAATGATTTGAATCGAGATAACCATGAGCGATAAGTTTAAACAACCACTCGCAAAAATGTTATCGTTGTAGGTAATCCGTAGGTTTTAATGATTGTATCGCTCTTACTTTGTATGCTCGCATATGTTCACCTTCGCCACGTTCTGCTATGACGTTCTTTGCACGGTTACTTTCTTTACACGGTTAAATTTGACATCAGCGAATGAGGTCGTGGCTCTAATTTTACTGGTCAATTCCTACACAAAACTTTTTGTATGAGCAGCTGTCACTACATATCTTATCGAGAACTTTCATTCAACGTTTTAAACGATATACGTCTAAAAAAGGTTTCAACAATAAACATTCTTTGTTCGACTGAAACAGGCATTCTGCAGAACAGTATTCACAACTAGCTTGAAACTGACAACTGACAATGCAGCACTGACCGCTAAATCGCCCCTCGACATTACGTGACGTCACGCGACCCCGCTCGAGAGCCGCTCTACATTAAGAAATAAAGGCACTGAGGTATACCGTGTTTGGTATAACATGGGGCTTCTTTTATGTCGGCATTTCACCAAACTCCGTTTAGGAGTATCAAATTACCATGATTTTCTTAATGCTAATCCTCCTCTGTACAGAATTAGCGAGTAATACAAGATCACTGACTTATTTACACAATCATTAAAAGTCTCAAAACCAACATTAATTTTTGCTTTGCTTTTATTAGCTCTTTGGCCCTATCGCCAGTGAATAGCAGAAAATCATTAAAACAGCCGCGATCACAATTGCACAAAAATATGTACCAGGTGTAGAAGTACGAAACCGGAATTTCCCTATAGATGGTGCTAGCCGTCAGTGTAGGGCCCATGAAACCGCGACTTCGGCGCCTTCTGCTTCCTGTAACGGCTGACGATTCATGTCAGCACACAGTAACCCAAGTTCCATACATCAGTATCTGTTTCAAACCCGTAAACAGGTCGAATATTGTGCCTAGAACTACGATTTGAGGACAGCATTGGTTTTCTGTTATCATTGGAAGAATACTGCTGCAGAGTCGCATAGTATGCATGTCGAAGCTTTCGGCGAACATGCTTTTGGGGAAACACAGTGTTTGGAGTGGTTCAAAGCATTCAAAAGTGGTGATTTTGACTTCAGAAACGACGAGCAAGGGAAACCACCGAAAAAATTCGAAGACAACGAATTGTAGGCCTTATTGGATGATCTTCACTCAAACTCAACAGGAACTCGGGGAACAATTGAATGGGACGCAGGAAGCGGTTTCTTAGGTTGAAAGCTATGAGAAAGGTGGAGAAAGTGGGAAAATGAAAGACAACAAGCAAATCGAAAGGCCACTTGTGAAATGCTGCTCGCCAGATACAAAAGAAAGTCGTTTCTCTATTGAATAGTGGCAGCTGATGAAAAATGGATATATTTTGAGAATCATTAGCGTCGTAAATCGTGGGTGAATCCAGGAAAACCATTGACATCCACTGCAAGACCAAATCGCTTTTGGAAAGAAGACAAGGCTCTCTGTTTCGTGGTATCAGAAAGGCACCATCTATTATGAGCTATTAAAAACTGGTGAAACCGTTAACACCGATCACTACCAACAACAAATTATCGATTTAAACCGAGCCTTACGTGAAAAACGACCGGAGTATGGAAAAAGGCTACACAAAGTCCCATTGCTGCTTGATAACGCCCCATCGCACACAGCAAAACAGGTCAAAGAAACGATCGAGTAGTTTAGCTGGTAAATACTAGGGCATCCTGCTTATTCTCCAGACTTGGTTCCGTCCGATTATCATCAGTTTGCGATGCTTGCACACGCTCTCACTGAAACTGTAAAATGGTTCGCTGACTGGTTCGCTTCAAAAGAAGGCGAAGTGGGGCAAATATATAAATAGCAATAGAGCTCATTTTGAATAAGATTGCCGGCCGCGGTGGTCTCGCGGTTCAAGGCACGCAGTCCGGAACCGCGCAACTGCTACGGTCGCAGGTTCGAATCCTGCCTCGGGCATGGATGTGTGTGATGTCCTTAGGTTAGTTAGGTTTAAGTAGTTCTAACTTCTAGGGGACTAATGACCACAGCAGTTGAGTCCCATAGTGCTCAGAGGCATTTGAACCATTTTTTTGAATAAGATATTGTTTATCACTTTCAAACAACAGACCTGTAATTATTGCAACCAAATTCCGGTTTCGTATATCCACACCTGATATATTACTTCTTGTTAATTTTCTTTCTTGTGTAAATATTAGTGTTTTACGTGCATCAGGTTTAAGATGCCTTGAGACCCATATTAAGAGGACATAGATACACAGTACCCCGTTAGGAAGGGCTCCTAAAGTGCAATGTACTACACATTGTAAATCTACTTCCAGCATCGCATACAATAAAGTACCTTCGCACTTCCTAAAACACTTTCCCCTTCCGCTCACCTGATTTAATAGGAGTCTAGTTATTTATGAAATTCTTCAAACATGCTGCATTTGCCATTAAATGATTCTTGATACTTCTTCTTGTCAACTTTTTTTCTTGAAATCTTCCCGAGAAAGTTAATTTTACTCTTTTCTACCATGCTCCGCTCTTCTTTTTTCCTTGATCAGCCTTTACAGTCTCTGGATATTTCATATACTTTATGTTTGTCTGCTAGATCGCCAATAATTTCTACCAAGTGGCCATTACTGTGTGTCTCACAACGCGCTTCACTTTGATTTCATCTCATTACCGCGGCTATTTATTCATTCCTCTCTGTAAATCACAATTCTAATATTAAATTTCTTATCCCTTTGCCGTTACACGAACTGTTCTTCCCCTAATGTATTTCCATGTCTCTCATCTTCCTTCTGCACTCAACCATTTTCTTCATTTATCGACGTGGATGTTAATTTTCGTCCTAACGGGCACAGTACCACATTCATATAACCCATAGAATGTTACATTAATGTAACACACAACTAGAGTAACAAAGCACGTGTTCAAATTCAAGTCTATACATTCAAATATCCATGTTAAATTGTAGCATTTAAATTTCAAAAAAATCAATTATAGCGTGAATTACTCAACATTGAAAGCATAGATAAATAACAACGTGGAGAGTACTGTTAAACTGGTAAATATGAATTACGAGGGGCGTTCAGTAAGTGATGCAACAAGTTTTTTCTTGGCCAGTATCGACTGAAAAGATTTCGAAATTTGTTATGGTACATCTTGGAATATTCCAGGTTCAGTTCCTATAGTTTCATGAAGTTCCGATAGGTAGCGGCGTTACACGTATTCTTCAGAATCGCGTCTGCAAAGGAGGTGTGTTCCGCGTAGAGCGCTGCCACTGAGTTCCTTTTGGCGGAAAATCAGTGCATCGCAGATATTCATAAGTGCTTGCATCTGCCCACCGGATAGGGGACCACCCTACAACCCGGATCTTGCATCTTCCGATTTCCACCTGTTTGGTCCAACCAAAGATGCACTGCGCGGGAAGCAGTACGTGAATGATACAAAGGTCTCTGCTGCAGTAAGACATTGTCTCCGACGTCGACCAGCAAACAGGGAACTGGACCATGCGGGCAGAAAGTTCTCCCTCACCTCCCCCCATCCCCCCTCCCCTCCCCCCTCCAGAAAGATGGCGTAAGACCGTCTCATCGAATGCAGATTATGTTGAAAAGTAGGATTTTAAAGCTAAAAGAGTGGGGAATGTATTGGAATGCTGAAAAAAACCAAACTTCTAGCAGATAAAAAAGTTGTTGGATTATTTATTGAACGCCACCTGTACAAGTGAAGAAAAATCTTGCCCATAGGGACACCGTTGGGTCATCCTTTCGGCAGCAAACGTGAATTGATATGTTGGCGTAACACAAGCAGTAACAACACACACACACACGCGCGCGCGCACACATACACACACAGTCACTTTCCAGATCCGTTCTGTATTGAACGTACGTGTACTTTCGAAAGGCTGCACGTGCGGCAGTGCTGTTGTCCGCAGAGAGAGCCTGAGACTTGTGTGTGTGTGTGTGTGTGTGTGTGTGTGTGTGTGTGTGTGTGTGTGTGTGATAGAGAGAGAGAGAGAGAGAGAGAGAGAGAGAGAGAGAGAGATCACCGCCAGAGCCCGTCACGGGTCTCAATATATGTAGGGCTTACCGGCTTACCGAGCTACGCTCGGAATCATTTCTCTATGTGTGTTGCTCAGATCTTTGTGTTCGTAATTGGATCCTTCTGAAACTAGTCACAGGCGCTTGACAATCAAACTCAGGTACTTCAATCATTGGCTTCTGTTTTGTGAAATCAGAGTGCTTCTCAGTCGCCATCGCCTACTGTTTTGCCCGTCACGGCCGCCGTCCTTTATCCACCTCCCTTTTCTACTACATATGAAGTGGGACGCATACGAGAACCGTCTGCGGCATCACTTTCAAGCTTCTGTGATCACTGACGCTATTTTATGTTGAGCCTTGTCCCTTTCATAGATATCGCCTAGAATTTATCTTCTCTTATGTCAACTCACCCCTTTGCAGGATTCGTCTTCTTTAACGTTTGACCAAATGTCTGGACTTCTTTCCAAATACTACTATAAGCGCACTCATATTAGTGCATCTCGGATTGCGTTATACCGTTGTCGGAATCAACCGCATGAATCCTATCTATCATAGGCGGCTGAACTCCATGGGTTGAGTCGTCGTTGTCATTTTGTTTCAAACTTGCATAAGAGCCGTATGCTGATTAAATGGTGGGAGATGCTATCATTCGTTTAGCATCTTATCGTGAGGTACGAGCTCGTGTCTTCTAGCGCGAAAAACCGACCCTCTCCGAGGTTCTAGCTATTGCACGGTCGTTCGATGTGTCGCGATCTGCGTGTAACCAAATTGAGCCATGGTGTGAGGTATGAGCAATTCAACCATCTCCTCCACAGCAAGCTTCAGATGGTTTGCTGGGGGAAGACATGGTGCGCACACGATCACAGCGACAAGGCGACCGGCATCGCTACCACCAGCAGCCTCATCAATAGAGTAAAGAGGCGAGAAAACAGCAACGAACGTGTTTGACGCTCCCCTACTGCCCTTATTGTTTCATTAACCATGAGCGCCCGGACTGAACAAAACGCTGAGCTACCTCTCATAATAGCAACAAGAAAGGTCACAATGCTTCTGACTGCAATACAAAAATTCAGCACAACGATCATGATGCGGATATGGACATAAACATTGTATCAGCTATGTCTATGGCGCAAAACAACCTTTTCATTGATGTTACGGTTTTTCGTAAAGTTGCCGGCCGGGGTGGCCGAGCAGTTCTAGACGCTACATCTGGAACCGCGTGACCGCTATGGCTGCAGATTCGAATCCTGCCTCGGGCATGGATGTGTGTGATGTCCTTAGGTTAGTTAGGTTTAAATAGTTCTAAGTTGTAGGGGACTGGTGACCTCACACGTTAAGTCCCATAGCGCTCAGAGCCATTTGAACCATTTTCCTAAATTTCTGCACATGCAAGTGGATCGAGGAGCTGCGGTGACGTTGTTAAACTCGCTTCTCCCTGTGTCACGAAAATCAGTCAATTACAGTAGCCCCGCGGAGTATCCGCTGGTCCAGGGCGTCTCGTCATGGCTCGTACGGCTCCCTCCGTCGGAGGTTTGAAGTCTCCCTCTGACATTGGTGTGTGTTTTGTCCTTAGCATAAGTTAGTTTAAGTTATATTAAGTAAAGAGCAGACTTAGGAACCGACGACCTCAGCAGTTTGGTCCCATAAGACCCCACCACAAAAAACAAAAACAAAAAAACGTTACGGTAAACGGAGTATCGCTATTCCCGGCCAATTCCCTGCACCAGGAACCTACAAGTCATTATCCAGTCACTTACATTTTTTTTACGATACATACATGCATGTTCAAAGGAACTTTGCAACGGAATCAGAACACCACAACAGGCACTGCAGTATCGTATTTATCTGCCGACACCGGGCAAGCCACTTTCAAATACAATTTCTGGCATGTACGGGAATATACACAATGGATCTACGAGTACAGGTCGAAGATACATGGTTGACGACATATCGAATTTTCGGTCTGGCCGTAAGTCGTGTCCGGTTAGTCATATACACTCCTGGAAATTGAAATAAGAACACCGTGAATTCATTGTCCCAGGAAGGCGAAACTTTATTGACACATTCCTGGGGTCAGATACATCACATGATCACACTGACAGAACCACAGGCACATAGACACAGGCAACAGAGCATGCACAATGTCGGCACTAGTACAGTGTATATCCACCTTTCGCAGCAATGCAGGCTGCTATTCTCCCATGGAGACGATCGTAGAGATGCTGGATGTAGTCCTGTGGAACCGCTTGCCATGCCATTTCCACCTGGCGCCTCACTTGGACCAGCGTTCGTGCTGGACGTGCACACCGCGTGAGACGACGCTTCATCCAGTCCCAAACATGCTCTATGGGGGACAGATCCGGAGATCTTGCTGGCCAGGGTAGTTGACTTACTCCTTCTAGAGCACGTTGGGTGGCACGGGATACATGCGGACGTGCATTGTCCTGTTGGAACAGCAAGTTCCCTTGCCGGTCTAGGAATGGTAGAACGATGGGTTCGATGACAGTTTGGATGTACCGTGCACTATTCAGTGTCCTCTCGACGATCACCAGAGGTGTACGGCCAGTGTAGGAGATCGCTCCCCACACCATGATGCCGGGTGTTGGCCCTGTGTGAGTCGGTCGTATGCAGTCCTGATTGTGGCGCTCACCTGCACGGCGCCAAACACGCATACGACCATCATTGGCACCAAGGCAGAAGCGACTCTCATCGCTGAAGACGACACGTCTCCATTCGTCCCTCCATTCACGCCTGTCGCGACATCACTTGAGGCGCGCTGCACGATGTTGGGGCGTGAGCGGAAGACGGCCTAACGGTGTGCGGGACCGTAGCCCAGCTTCATGGAGACGGTTGCGAATGGTCCTCGCCGATACCCCAGGAGCAACAGTGTCCCTAATTTGCTGGGAAGTGGCGGTGCGGTCCCCTACGGCACTGCGTAGGATCCTACGGACTTGGCGTGCATCCGTGCGTCGCTGCGGTCTGGTGCCAGGTCGACGGGCACGTGCACCTTCCGCCGACCACTGGCGACAACATCGATGTACTGTGGAGACCTAACGCCCCACGCGTTGAGCAAATCGGCGGTACGTCCACCCGGCCTCCCGCATGCCCACTATACGCCCTCGCTCAAAGTCCGTCAACTGCACATACGGTACACGTCCACGCTGTCGCGGCATGCTACCAGTGTTAAATACTGCGATGGAGCACCTTATGCCACGGCAAACTGGCTGACACTGACGGCGGCGGTGCACAAATGCTGCGCAGCTAGCGCCATTCGACGGCCAACACCGCGGTTCCTGGTGTGTCCACTGTGCCGTGCGTGTGATCATTGCTTGTACATTCCTCTCGCAGTGTCCGGAGCAAGTATGGTGGGTCTGACACACCGGTGTCAATGTGTTCTTTTTTCCATTTCCAGGAGTGTAGTTTGTTGTAGATAACGGTCTTGCCGGCATGGTAGCTCACCGTGTTCGGGCAGAGGGCAGGTAATAAAAATTACTGACCGAATGAATCAACAATGACCTTGATCCAGAGTTATAGGACGCCTGCCCCGAACGAATACAACGACTAATATACGAACAAAATGCGATCAACAAAAAAAAAGAAAAAATGGTAAGGCGACAGCTCGCGATAGGCAGGAAATCCGTGTTTGTGTCCCGGTCCGGCACAGATTTTCATTGTCATTCCATTCTACAGCTGATGTTTTACATTTTTTGTTCTAGATAAAGCAGTTACGGAGAATCTTTTCGGATTAGGAGGATTTTAAATTCTTCGATTTTTCTATTTCAGATGTAGTGAATTTAGTGTCTGAACATGTGTTGTACGCACAGTTTGATGCATTATATTCCGAGTTTTGCTCTTCGGTCTCTCCGGGACTGGTGTGTGCCAACAGTTTATTGCCATGAAACTTTCTGCTCGGCCTCATTTCTTCTGGGTTCACCTTCTCGTGCGTCCGATCGCTCCGTAATAATTACATCTTTCGACATGGATTCGCTGTTGTGGATGGTGTTGTGCATTTATGTACGAATCACGCATCCCTCAAGTAGTGATCCCCTAAGTGCTTCATTCGGAGATTTCTCCGTTTATTACCTGCGGCTCGTTGAGGTGTATCACGCACAAAAGCGTTGCCCCGTCGACACTTGTTTTGCCCCGGCTTGGAAGGTGACATTACCCTTCTGGTTGCCTCCTGGTCATGCTGTGCGACGCACCACGCTGCTCCCCGGCCGGCGTTGTCTCCTTGGCCAACGAAATTGCATGCTTGAGAGGGCAATCACGTAAATTTCTCTGCCGCGCGGGATTAGCCGAGCGGTCTCAGGCGCTGCAGTCATTGACTGTGCGGTTGGTCCCGGCGGAGGTTCGACTCCTCCCTCGGGCATGGGTGTGTGTGTCTATATCTACATCTACATGACTACTCCGCAATTATTTAAGTGCTTGGCAGAGGGTTCTCTCTACCATTCCACTCCCGACCAGCGCACGGGAAAAACGAGCACCTAAAGCTTTCTGTTCGAGCTCTGATTTCTCTTATTTTATTTTGATGATAATTCCTACCTATGTAGGTTGGGCTCAAAAAACTATTTTCGCATTCGGAAGAGAAAGTTGGTGACTGAAATTTCGTAAATAGATCTCGCCGCGACGAAAAACGTCTTTGCTGTAATGACTTCCATCCCAATATGCGTATCATATCTGCCACACTCTCTCCCCTATTACGTGATAATACAAAACGAGCTACCATTTTTTCCACCCTTTCGATGTCCTCCGTCAATCCCACCTGGTAAGGATCCCACACCGCGCATTTGTCTCTTTAGTGGACTTGTTGCATCTTCTAAGTGTCCTGCCAATGAAAAGTAACCTTTGGTTCGCCTTCCCTACAATATTATTTATGTGGTCTTTCCAAATGAAGTTGTTCGTAATTTTTACAAACAGGTACTTAGTTGAATTGACAGCCTTGAGAATTGTACTATTTATCGAGTAACCGAATTCCAGCGGATTTCTTTTGGAACTCATGTGGATCACCTCAAATTTTCGTTATTTAGCGTCAACTGCCACCTTCCACACCATACAGCAATCTTTTCTAAATCGCTTTGCAACTGATACTGTGTTTGTTCTTGGGATAATTTAGCTTAATCAGTGTGTAACCATACCGAGTGATGACCTTAGCAGTTAAGTCCCATAAGATTTCACACACACACACATTTTTCTATGATCACTTTCTCAACGCTTATAGGCTGTTGGGCGTCGACGCATATTCTCGTTTTCCGTATGACGTTTGTTGCGTTCCACATTCAAAACTGAAACCATTGTAGCCTTGTCAGAAATTTCCTCAGTCTAAGGCATGCCCACGACAGTGTTCGATAAGGGTCCACAGTTTTCATCGCAAGAGTTTGTGGCACTTTGCGATTCACGTGGTATCTGCCACATCCTTGCCCCCCCCCCCCCCCCCCCCAATTACATCCACAATCTAACGACGAGGTGGAACAGACAACAAGGTTGTTAACTTATTTATAGAGCGCTCCTCATGTATGTGAAGAAAAATCTAGTCAACAGTTACATCTCTGGATCATCTTTTCGGCAGCTAACGTGAATTGATATGCTGGCGTACCACAAGCAGTAACAATACACATACACACACACACACACACACACACACACACACACACACACACACACACACAACATACTCACACAGTCGTTTACCAGATCCATACTGCATTGAAGCGTGCGCGTACTTCCCGAAGGCTGAGCGTGCGGCAGAGCTGTCGTTCGCAGAGGGCGCCCCAGACGTGTGTGTGTGTTTGTGTGTGTGTGTGTGTGTGTGAGAGAGAGAGAGAGAGAGAGAGAGAGAGAGAGAGAGAGAGAGAGAGTATTGCTACAGCTCTTTTTGTAGGTAATTGGTTAATGCTGGATGTTAGTTAAATATTGTGTTCAAGCTGTTAATGCTTCTATGGAATAAATTTGTGCCCGTGATACTGGCCGTGTTATACCTAATTACAACAAGTACTAACCGAGCGAATTCAGGCATTTTCTTTATACAGGGTGTTACCAGAAAGTACGTCCAAACATTCAGGAAACATTCTTCACACACAAACAAAGAAAATATGTTACGTGGACGTGTGTCCGGAAATGCTTACTTTCCATATTAGAGCTCATTTTATTACTTCTCTTCAAATCACATTAATCATGGAATGGAAACACACAGCAACAGAATGTACCAGCGTCACTTCAAACAGTTTGTTACAGGAAATGTTCAAAATGTCCTCAGTTAGCGAGGATACATGTATCCATCCTCCGTTGCATGGAATCCTTGATGTGCTGATGCAGCCCTGCAGAATGGCGTATTGTATCACAGTCGTCCACAATACGAGCACAAAGAGTCCCTACATTTGGTACCGGGGTTGCGTAGACAAGAGCTTTCAAATACCGCCATAAATGAAAGTCAAGAGGGTTGAGGTTAGGAGAGCGTGGAGGCCTTGGAATTGGTCCCCCTCTACCAATCCATCGGACAGCGAATCTGGTGAGAATCGTACGAACACTTCGACTGAAATGTGGAGGAGCTCCATCGTGCATGAACCAAATGTTGTGTCGTACTTGTAAAGGCACATATTCTAGCAGCACAGGTAGAGTATCCCGTATGAAATCATGATAACGTGCTCCATTGAGCATAGGTGGAAGAACATGGGGCCGAATCAAGACATCACCAACAATGCCTGCCCAAACTTTCACAGAAAATCTGTGTTGATGACGTGATTGCACAATTGCGTGCTGATTCTCGTCAGCTTACACATGTTGACTGTCAACATTTACAATTTGATCACGTAAAGAGAACATTTGCACTGAAATGAGTATTGACACATTGTTGGATGAACCATTCGCAGAAGTGTATCCGTGAAGGCCAATCAGCTGTTGATAGTGTCTGCACACGCTGTACATGGTACGGAAACAACTGGTTCTCCCGTAGCACTCTCCATACAGTGACGGGGTCAACGTTACCTTGTACAGCAGCAACTTCTCTGACGCTGACATTAGGGTTATCGTCAACTGCACGAAGAATTGCCTCGTCCAATGCAGGTGTCCTCGTCGTTCTAGATCTTCCCCAGTCGCGAGTCATAGGCTGGAATGTTCCGTGCTCCCTAAGACGCCGATCAATTGCTTCTAACGTCTTCCTGTCGGGACACCTTCGTTTATGGAAATGTCTCGATACAAACGTACCGCGCCACGGCTATTGACCGTGCTAATCCATACGTACCCTGTGGTCTAGGGGTAGCGTCTTTGATTAATAATAATAACGTCTTCGGTCCCGGGTTCCATCCCCGCCACTGCCTAAATTTTGATAATCGGCATTGGCGGCCGAAGACTTCCGGCATAAGAAGTCAGCCTCATTCTGCCAACGACCTAGTCAAAGAGGGCGGAGGAGCAGATAGAGGTTCAGGGCACTATCTTGTCCTAGGGGTGGGAAATTGCCACTAAAGGCCGAAGAATCAGCAATGATCAACGACATGAGGATGCAGAAGGAAACGGAAACCACTGCATTAAAGACACGTAACGTGTATCCACAGGACATGTGGCCTGTAGTTGAAGAAGTGTCATGATGATCTCTCCATGGGCAAAAGATTCCGGAATAGTCCCCCATTCGGATCTCCGGGAGGGGACTGCCAAGGGGGAGGTTACCATGAGAAAAAGATTGAATAATCAACGAAAGGATAATGTTCTACGAGTCGGGGCGTGGAATGTCAGAAGCTTGAACGAGGTAGGGAAACTAGAAAATCTGAAAAGGGAAATGCAAAGGCTAAATCTAGATATAGTAGGGGTCAGTGAAGTGAAGTGGAAGGAAGACAAGGATTTCTGGTCAGATGAGTATCGGGTAATATCAACAGCAGCAGAAGAAGGTATAACAGGTGTAGGATTCGTTATGAATAGGAAGGTAGGGTAGAGGGTGTGTTACTGTGAACAGTTCAGTGACCGGGTTGTTCTAATCAGAATCGACAGCAGACCAACACCGACAACGATAGTTCAGGTATACATGTCGACGTCGCAAGCTGAAGATGAACAGATAGAGAAAATGTATGAGGATATTGAAAGGGTAATGCAGTATGTAAAGGGGGACGAAAATCTAATAGTCATGGGCGACTGGAATGCAGTTGTAGGGGAAGGAGTCGAAGAAAAGGTTAAAAGAGAATATGGGCTTGGGACAAGGAATGAAAGAGGAGAAAGACTAATTGAGTTCTGTAACAAGTTTCAGCTAGTAATAGCGAATACCCTGTTCAAGAATCACAAGAGAAGGAGGTATACTTGGAAAAGGCCGGGAGATATGGGAAGATTTCAATTACACTCCTGGAAATGGAAAAAAGAACACATTGACACCTGTGTGTCAGACCCACCATACTTGCTCCGGACACTGCGAGAGGGCTGTACAAGCAATGATCACACGCACGGCATAGCGGACACACCAGGAACCGCGGTGATGGCCGTCGAATGGCGCTAGCTGCGCAGCATTTGTGCACCGCCGCCGTCAGTGTCAGCCAGTTTGCCGTGGCATACGGAGCTCCATCGTAGTCTTTAACACTGGTAGCATGCCGCGACAGCGTGGACGTGAACCGTATGTGCAGTTGACGGACTTTGAGTGAGGGCGTATAGTGGGCATGCGGGAGGCCGGGTACCGCCGAATTGCTCAACACGTGGGGCGTGAGGTCTCCACAGTACATCGATGTTGTCGCCAGTGGTCGGCGGAAGGTGCACGTGCCCGTCGACCTGGGACCGGACCGCAGCGACGCACGCATTCACGCCAAGACCATAGGATCCTACGCAGTGCCGTAGGGGACCGCACCGCCACTTCCCAGCAAATTAGGGACACTATTGCTCCTGGGGTATCGGCGAGGACCATTCGCAACCGTCTCCATGAAGCTGGGCTACGGTCCCGCACACCGTTAGGCCGTCTTCCGCGTCTTCCACTCACGCCCCAACATCGTACAACCCGCCTCCAGTGGTGTCGCGACAGGCGTGAATGGAGGGACGAATGGAGACGTGTCGTCTTCAGCGATGAGAGTCGCTTCTGCCTTGGTGCCAATGACGGTCGTATGCGTGTTTGGCGCCGTGCAGGTGAGCGCCACAATCAGGACTGCATACGACCAAGGCACACAGGGCCAACACCCGGCATCGTGGTGTGGGGAGCGATCTCCTACACAGGCTGTACACCTCTGGTGATCATCGAGGGGACACTGAATAGTGCACGGTACATCCAAACCGTCATCGAACCCATCGTTCTACCATTCCTAGACCGGCAAGGGAACTTGCTGTTCCAACAGGACGATGCACGTCCGCATGTATCCCGTGCCACCCAACGTGCTCTAGAAGGTGTAAGTCAACTACCCTGTCCCCCATTGAGCATGTTTGGGACTGGATGAAGCGGTCTGCACATCCAGCACGAACGCTGGTCCAACTGAGGCGCCAGGTGGAAATGGCATGGCAAGCCGTTCCACAGGACTACATCCAGCATCTCTCCGATCGTCTCCATGGGAGAATAGCAGCCTGCATTGCTGCGAAAGGTGGATATACACTGTACTAGTGCCGACATTGTGCATGCTATGTTGCCTGTGTCTATGTGCCTGTGGTTCTGTCAGTGTGATCATGTGATGTATCTGACCCCAGGAATGTGTCAATAAAGTTTCCCCTTCCGGGGACAATGAATTCACGGTGTTCTTTTTTCTTTTTCCAGGAGTGTAGATTACATCATGGTCAGACAGAGATTTCGAAATCAGATACTGAATTCTAAGGCGTACCCAGGAGCAGATATAGACTCAGATCACAATATAGTAGTGATGAAGAGTAGGCTGAAGTTCAAGACATTAGTCAGGAAGAATCAATACGCTAAGAAGTGGGATACGGAAGTTCTAAGGAGTGACGAGATACGTTTGAAGTTCTCTAACGCTATAGATACAGCAATAAGGAACAGCGCAGTAGGCAACACAGTTGAACAGGAATGGACGTCTCTAAAAAGGGCCATCACAGAAGTTGGGAAGGAAAATATAGGTACAAAGAAGGTAGCTGCGAAGAAACCATGGGTAACAAAGGAAATACTTCAGCTGATTGATGAAAGGAGGAAGAACAAACATGTTCCGGGAAAATCAGGAATACAGAAATACAAGTCGCTGAGGAATGAAATAAATAGGAAGTGCAGGGAAGCTAAGACGAAATGGCTGCAGGAAAAATGTGAAGACATCGAAAAAGATATGTCTCTAAAAAGGGCCAAGTTGGGAAGGAAAACATAGGTACAAAGAAGGTAGCTGCAAAGAAAGCATGGGTAACAAAGGAAATACTTCAGTTGATTGATGAAAGGAGGAAGAACAAACATGTTCCGGGAAAATCAGGAATACAGAAATACAAGTCGCTGAGGAATGAAATAAATAGGAACTGCAGGAAAGCTAAGACAAAATGGCTGCAGGAAAAATGTGAAGACATCGAAAAAGATATGATTGTCGGAAGGACAGACTCAGCATACAAGGAAGTCAAAACAACCTTTGGTGACATTAAAAGCAACGGTGGTAACATTAAGAGTGCAACGGGAATTCCACTGTTAAATGCAGAGGAGAGAGCAGATAGGTGGAAAGAATACATTGAAAGCCTCTATGAGGGGGAAGATTTGTCTGATGTGATAGAAGAAGAAACAGGAGTCGATTTAGAAGAGATAGGGGATCCAGTATTAGAATCTGAATTTAAAAGAGGACTTACGGTCAAATAAGGCAGAAAGGGATAGATAACATTCCATCAGAATTTCTAAAATCATTAGGGGAAGTGGCAACAAAACGACTATTTACGTTGGTGTGTAGAATATATGAGTCTGACGACATACCATCTGACTTTCGGAAAAGCATCATCCACACAATTCCGAAGACGGCAAGAGCTGACAAGTGCGAGAATTATCGCACAATCAGCTTAACAGCTCATGCATCGAAGCTGCTTACAAGAATAATATACAGAAGAATGGAAAAGAAAATTGAGAATGCGCTAGGTGACGATCAGTTTGGCTTTAGGAAAAGTAAAGGCACGAGAGTTGCAATTCTGACGTTACGGGTAATAATGGAAGCAAGACTGAAGAAAAATCAAGACACGTTCATAGGATTTGTCGACCTGGAAAAAGCGTTCGACAATATAAAATTGTGCAAGCTGTTCGAGATTCTGATAAAAGTAGGTGTGAGCTATAGGGAGAGACGGGTCATATACAATATGTACAACAACCAAGAGGGAATAATAAGAGTATACGATCAAGAACGAAGTGCTCGTATTAAGAAGGGTGTAAGACAAGGCTGTAGCCTTTCACCCCTACTCTTCAATCTGTACATCGAGGAAGCAATGATGGAAATACAAAAGAAAGGTTCAGGAGTGGAATTAAAATACAAGGTGAAAGGATATCAATGATACGATTCGCTGATGACATTGCTATCCTGAGTGAAAGTGAAGGAGAATTAAATGATCTGCTGAACGGAATGAACAGTCTAATGAGTACACAGTATGGTTTGAGAGTAAATCGAAAACGGACGAAGATAATGAGAAGTAGTAGAAATGAGAACAGCGAGAAACTTAACATCAGGATTGATGGTCACGATGTCAGTGAAGTTAAGAAATTCTGCTACCTAGGCAGTACAATAACCAATGACGCACGGAGCAAGGAGGACATCAAAAGCCGACTCGCTATGAGAAAAAAAGGCATTTCTGGCCAAGAGAAGTTTACTAATATCAAATACCGGCCTTAATTTGAGGAAGGAATCTCTGAGGATGTACGTCTGGAGTACAGCATTGTATGGTAGTGAAACATGGACTGTGGGAAAACCGAAACCGAAGAGAATCGAAGCATTTGAGATATGGTGCTATAGACGAATGTTGAAAATTACATGGACTGATAAGGTAAGCAATGAGGAGGTTCTACGCAGAATCGGAGAGGAAATGTATATGTGGAAAACACTGATAAGGAGAAGGGACAGGATGATAGGACATCTGCTAAGACATGAGGGAATGACTTCAATAGTACTAGAGGGAGCTGTAGAGGGCAAAACTGTAGAGGAAGACAGAGATTGGAATACGTCAAGCAAATAATTGAGGACGTAGGTTGCAAGTGCTACTCTGAGATGAAGAGGTTAGCACAGGAAAGGAATTCGTGGCGGGCCGCATCAAACCAGCCAGAAGACTGACGACCCAAAAAAAAAAAAAAAAAAAAAAAAATCCATACGTCAATTGGGCATCTGCCAACTCCGCATTTGTAAACATTCGTGATGAACACTAACCTGTTGATGCTACGTCCTGATGTGCTTGATGCTAGTACTGTAGAGAAACGAGTCGCATGTCAACACAAGTACCCAAGTCAACATTATCTTCCTTCAATTGGGCCAACTGGAGGTGAATCGAGGAAGTACAGTACATACTGACTAAAGTAAATTGAGGTCTAACATGGAAATCATGCGTTTCCGGACACATGTCCACATAACATCTTTTCTTTATTTGTGTTTGAGGAATGTTTCCTGGATGTTTGGCCGTACCTTTTTGTAACACCCTGTAAAGACAAGCGCTGAAGGCACCGGTTAGTGTTATGTGTTGTATCGATCGAGGCCTTTTATACGATTAGCTTTATTAGTGCCTTGAATTGAAACTTCCATGCACCTGTCATTGCCCAGTAATATTGTTAACGCCTTTCCAGCAGTATGGTAGTGGTGCACTGGTCTACGGGATCGGCCTTGACCTGCTTAGAGGAGTTTTTTGGCTATGGATTCGCATCAGCGATGGCTTCAGCGCTGGGTGAGTGACTAGAGGGTGGAAGAGGTCGCGAGGCCAGGATTTTAAGGATAACAGTGGCGCGCGATACAGAGAGGAGGATGCACAGCTAGCCGCGAACGAGTCAGTACACATCACATGACACTCCTGGAGAACGCGAATGAACGAGCATCGAGAGCAGTGTGGCCTGGCGCAGTGGTGTAAGGCGATGATCGAACAAGCCTCTGCGGCTGGCGTCCCAAAGGTTTGAGAGTTCGGAGTGGGAAGTACTACCCCTACATCCATGCTACACTCATCGTCAAGTGTCGTTCTAGGGGAATCTATCAGTTATTTTTCATAAAATTCACTTCGTCGTGTTTTAAAAGGCTCAGGTTGTGCGGAATATTGCGCGGGTTTGACTAGGAATGTGGCAGTCTTCGTGTACGCTCCCGTGTTGTGTATTAATGGGAAAATTCAAAGCATTTGTGACTAAAATTGTCAGGAGTTGTGGATATTGGCTAATAGTGTTTTGTACTGAGTAACCGTTTCCTACGTACTTAAAATTATTGTGTGCTTAAAAACACCTAAAACCCTGAGTTGCTAAAAGCCCGCTAAATTATGTTTTGTGTAGCTGCAGTGGTAGCGCAGTTCTTGTTCTTACTTAACCGGTTGGTAACGATGTAAGCTAGTGAGCTATACTAGCAACGGAAATTCTGCATGTGAGCTATTGGTTGATGTGTGAGTGGCTAGAGCCGCATAATTGAAATATTCTCTGTTCTTATTATTTTTATATCCAACTTCAACATGTTTTGGCAGTACAGCCATATGCATTGTTTTAGAGTTATTTGTGGCTGCAAAATGGTTATGTCTAGCCTCCAGTCGCACCTCTGTGTTTAAATTGTTATCGTTGAATATTTTTGGAACCGTCCATTTGACATGATGCAGGATGTGAGGGCTTATTCATTGACAAGTCGTAATCTTATGTCAGGTTAAGTATCAAGCAGCTAGTGCCCATACCATTTCATGTGACTGGCTGGACTTACGTGTAACATTGTGTGTCGTCAGTGCTGAAGGACCGAGCGAGGTGACGGAGTGGTTAGACACTGGACTCGCATTCGGGAGGAAGACGGTTCAATCCCGCGTCCGGCCATCCTGATTTAGGTTTTCCGTGATTTCCCTAAATCGCTCCAGGCAATGCCGGGATGGTTCCTTTGAAAGGGCACAGCCGACTTCCTTCCCCGACCGTCCCTAATCCGATGAGACCGATGACCTCGATGTCTGGTCTTCTTCCCCAAAGAACCCAACCCAACCCAGTGCTGAAGGCACGGGTTAATGTTGTGCGTTGTGCCGATCGATGTCTGTGTTTGGAGATGTCCCGTTCCACAGTTAGCTTCATTAGAGCTTTGAAGCACCTATAATTTCTCCGGAAAATTATTAAACTGATTAGCATAGTGGCGGCTAGAGTCGTGAAGTTGTTTTACAAATTTTTTTGATGTTGTGTGACCAAGGACTGGGATTAAAAACTTTTTTTGTATTCCTGAAGTTAAAACGGTCATCACCGATTCGAATTGCGATATTAATTGGAGAATTCAGACGGCCAAGCACCAAAATAAAATATAATCAGTGTAAGCTGTTAAAACGGTTACCACCGTGGGCATTTCAATATTTAACTGCTTGTGTAGCTTTGAAACTTTCAACGGCTAGTACTGATTCAGATTTTGAATTCAAAGGTGGCTAAGCACCGAGTTGAAGCCATGTATTGTCTTGACATCATTCGTAAATTTGTATTATGTTGTATGTAGAGTGAAATTTAAGTGGCTACTGACGGTTCAAGTAGGGAGGTTAGATGTTTTTATGCGGCTCCACGTCGATTATTCAGTATTTTGATTGAGTCGTACGTAGACGGTTAGAGCCTTTGATGATTTGATAAATTATGTGCCTTATGCGGTTATTCCTATAGAGTGTCTAGTGCCAATTGGAATTGACAACTATAAATGATCGTTTTTGGTGAGTCTGCTGAGAACTGTAGGGAATAGTGAGGTCTTATTGTTTCGTAATGATTTACGAAGGTTGCCCAGAGAGTAATGCACCGCATTTTTTTCTCAGCTGAAAACAAATGCCGCGAATGTGAAACGTTACGTATGTACACTCCTGGAAATTGAAATAAGAACACCGTGAATTCATTGTCCCACGAAGGGGAAACTTTATTGACACATTCGTGGGGTCAGATACATCACATGATCACACTGACAGAACCACAGGCACATAGACACAGGCAACAGAGCATGCACAATGTCGGCGCTAGTACAGTGTATATCCACCTTTCGCAGCAATGCTGGCTGCTATTCTCCCATGGAGACGATCGTAGAGATGCTGGATGTAGTCCTGTGGAACGGCTTGCCATGCCATTTCCACCTGGCGCCTCAGTTGGACCAGCGTTCGTGCTGGACGTGCAGACCGCGTGAGACGACGCTTCATCCAGTCCCAAACATGCTCAATGGGGGACAGATCCGGAGATCTTGCTGGCCAGGGTAGTTGACTTACACCTTCTAGAGCACGTTGGGTGGCACGGGATACATGCGGACGTGCATTGTCCTGTTGGAACAGCAAGTTCCCTTACCGGTCTAGGAATGGTAGAACGATGGGTTCGATGACGGTTTGGATGTACCGTGCACTATTCAGTGTCCCCTCGACGATCACCAGAGGTGTACGGCCAGTGTAGGAGATCGCTCCCCACACCATGATGCCGGGTGTTGGCCCTGTGTGCCTTGGTCGTATGCAGTCCTGATTGTGGCGCTCACCTGCACGGCGCCAAACACGCATACGACCATCATTGGCACCAAGGCAGAAGCGACTCTCATCGCTGAAGACGACACGTCTCCATTCGTCCCTCCATTCACGCCTGTCGCGACACTACTGGAGGCGGGCTGCACGATGTTGGGGCGTGAGCGGAAGACGGCCTAACGGTGTGCGGGACCGTAGCCCAGCTTCATGGAGACGGTTGCGAATGGTACTCGCCGATACCACAGGAGCAACAGTGTCGCTAATTTGCTGGGAAGTGGCGGTGCGGTCCCCTACGGCACTGCGTAGGATCCTACGGTCTTGGCCTGCATCCGTGCGTCGCTGCGGTCCGGTCCCAGGTCGACGGGCACGTGCACCTTCCGCCGACCACTGGCGACAACATCGATGTACTGTGGAGACCTCACGCCCCACGTGTTGAGCAATTCGGTGGTACGTCCACTCGGCCTCCCGCATGCCCACTATACGCCCTCGCTCAAAGTCCGTCAACTGCACATACGGTTCACGTCCACGCTGTCGCGGCATGCTACCAGTGTTAAAGACTGCGATGGAGCTCCGTATGCCACGGCAAACTGGCTGACACTGACGGCGGCGGTGCACAAATGCTGCGCAGCTAGCGCCATTCGACGGCCAACACCGCGGTTCCTGGTGTGTCCGCTGTGCCGTGCGTGTGATCATTACTTGTACAGCCCTCTCGCAGTGTCCGGAGCAAGTATTGTGGGTCTGACACACCGGTGTCAATGTTTTCTTTTTTCCATTTCCAGGAGTGTATTATTCGAAGTTTCCTGAGTGGACTCGCTAAGTTTCCGTCATTTCCGACAGATAGCGTACCTGCAGGACAGTTTCAAAGTGGCGTCTGTGGTTGATGTTCGTCACAAGCAACGTACCATCATCGAATTTCTAACTGCAGAGAAAGAAATGTGGGGAATATTCACGAAAGCTTGTGCAAAGTCTATGGAGCACCTGCCGTCGGCATAAGTACAGTTTGTCGCTGAGCATCAGAAGGCGGTTCGGCGGGGCATCCTTGGCTGTCACACAAGACACAGCAAACCTAGCCCCTCGGGCTTCCACCTGTTTGGGCCATTAAAGGATACCATTCATGGAAGATACATTGAGGATGATGAGGAAGTGATTCACACAGTGAAGCAGTGGCTCCACAACCAGGACAAGGATTGGTACCGACAGGGTAGACACGCCTCTATTTTGCGCGGGAGGAAGGCCATAGAACTGGATGGAGATTACTTGGAAAAATAGGGTGTGTAGACAAATCAACATTCTTTCGTCTGTGTAGTTCTCATTACGTTCAATAAAGAATTACTTTCTAGACAACCCTTGTAGTATTGAAAGGCCAGTTTTAGAGGCGGTTTGAGCCGGTTGAAACTTACGGACTCTGATTACTACGGTCTTGTTGAACTAAATTTTATTAAACTGGAATGAATTATTATGTTACGTGGCTAAGGCCAATTGTTTGTTGTTTTTCGCAATAAGTGTGTGCATTGCTCAGGTCTGAAGCACGATTTTGTCAACAAATAAATTTCATATTTTATGCGTAGTACCTGTCACTCCAGGACCATTGTTTCCTAGCTACCTGAGGGGGAGGGGAGGTGAGGGGGGATCAGAAATGAGTGAATTGTATATGGAGATTGTATAAAGAACAGATTCCATAAGTGACCAAGCAGAGCTCTAGAAAGAAATGATAGTTAAATCGAGTCCCTATGCTGTCGACAGGCGTTGATATACATCAACGGGGCAGTTGAAAATGTGTACCCCGACCTGGACTTGAACCTTTCCTGCTTACATGGAAGACGGTCTATCCATCTGAGCCATCGAGGGGATAGAGCGTAGTGCGACTGCAGGGATTTATCCCTTGCACCCTTCCCGTGAGAAGCACATTCCCAACCTAATGTCCGCACACAACATTCGTAGTGGCCCTGCCCTCTACACTCATTACTCGTGGCAGACAATATGGCCGAGTCCTGCATGAGTTCGGGCAATACGTGCGCATCTGCACCGAAGAAGAAGGTCATGGCCGGTTAGCCTGAACTGTGTATGGAGATGGTATGTGTTTTTCGGACATGTGCACGCATTGCCCGAACTCTTATGGGATTCGGTCAGATTGTCTGCCGCGAGAAATGTGTGTATTGCGCAGGGGCACTACGAATGTTGTGTGTGGACATTAGGTTGGGAATGTGGGTCTCACGGGGAGCATGCACGGGATAAGTCCCTGCAGTCGCACTATCCCTTGTGCCGCCGGTGGCTCAGATGGACGGAGCATCTGCCATGAAAACAGGAGATCCCGGGCTCGAGTCCCGGTCGGGGTACACATTTTCAAGTGTCCCCGTTGATGAATATCAACGCCTGTCCACAACGTAGGGTCTTGATTTAACTATCATCAGTGAATTGGGTCCAATAAAGTGAATGAAACGTAAATGGTAACACCATTCAGAAGTTATGTATTAGGCTTGTAATGACTTGCAACGCAGTACAAGGACCAGCCTAC
This sequence comes from Schistocerca gregaria, assembly GCF_023897955.1. NCBI lineage: Eukaryota > Metazoa > Arthropoda > Insecta > Orthoptera > Acrididae > Schistocerca > Schistocerca gregaria. The sequence goes on from NC_064923.1 coordinate 306,011,480, forward strand.
ATTGTAGGATATGTGATCATCACGTCGGCAGTCCTGCAGCCGTGTGCCAGTAGATGAAATCTGATGACGCTAGTGCTTCTTTATTCAAGCAGCTCCTCATCTGACCTCACGAGGCAGACTGCGTCCCTTTTGAGACCCTCCTACCATAGAGAAAATCTGGTTAGGTACCGGGAAACGAACCTTGCTCCATTGCACTGAAGACAGGAATCCTAGACATTCAGCTGTGCAGGCAATCAGGAACACGTAATGTCATTTAGTAACGTGCTTCAGTATTCACTTTTACATTTTACCCAGACGCTCATCAGATTCGTGGATCAGTGTAATAATGAATTACGGCGGTTTTCCTTTTTGCAAATTCAGTTAACTGCCTTGTTGGTCACATAGCAGGTCGCTCTGGGTTGTAAAGAAAGAACGGCTGGATTAAATGTCAATATCACGGTCAGGAACACTCTTGGATTCAAGAACCCGATGAGGAACTTCCAATGAAGCAGAAAGAAACTGAGAATCTAGTAGTTTCCTTCACAGTAGAATCATGATTAAATCAAAGAGCATACACTGAACGTTACATTCGAGCTCACAATACACACAAATTAAATACAGTAAGCGGACAACTGATTGCTACTTCTATTGATGTGGGAGACACATTACAGCTGGATAAATTTGCCTTGCGTTAACAGTTTCCGAATCAATGAATAAAGCTTTCCATGTGGGGTTCCATAATACAAATATTTGATGTTAGAGATTACAGTACGTTTGTCTTTGTTCTGCTGACTGTTACAAAGTTTAGACGACGAATTGTGGAATGAATTACGTTCCGTTCATTATTTAAGCACAAACATATAAATGAAATGAACTGGCTGTTACACATTGACCTAGAAAAATTCCAGGAAAATAACACGTTGCTCCACAGTCAGCTTGGAAATTCTCCTTTACTTCTCATTCTCAGATACGTTGCTGAGGGCAAGCAATTTGATATTCGGCCTAATAAAGAACTCCATTATTTCCACCCAAATCCCAGCGAATTGACGCAAAAAGGTTCCCAATTTGGGAAGGAGGAAATTACCAATTCCAGCATCTTCTTAATAACCAATACCTAAGTCCCACAAGCCTTGGTACAACTGGAGGATTGAGGTGTGGAGAACGATTGCTCTCAGAACAAAACAGGAACGGTCGAATGTGTATAAATGGGTATTTAAGTGAGAGTATTAGATCACGTGTGTTGCAGTAACTGCGAGAACGAGTACTGCCCATATGGCTCAGTACTTACACGAGTAACAGAGCTTTAATTTACCAAAATGTTACTAGAAAAATTTTAGAGGGCAAATCTTTGAAAGATAGACTTAAGTTAGGAAATGATAGCGTAATCGAGTACAATGCAGTTCTATTTAAGAGTATTTATTTGTCTATAACTATAATTTTTTACCTTTCCCCAACGATTACGTGCAGAATTTAGGTTTTAGAAAAATCAACTGAAGACAAAATACGTATTATCAAAGCGATTCATTGTCATAGAGTCCAGTGCGAACGATTAATCAGATAACCTACAGCCTAGTGAAAACGACAATCCACTGAAGAAACTATATTTATGATTTTTATGAAACGTATATACAAAAGGAACTATAAGTACAGTATTTTAAACTTTTCTACATATTCCCCCGACCGAATCGTTAAACGATAACTGTCATATAGGTATTGAGAAGCCTCTTCATCTCCAAAGAATCATTTTTACCACCACATACTTCCCTTCTTCACCAAATACAATATTTATTTGTGTCTCAGGAAGTGTCCTGTCTACCAATTCCTTCTGTTAGCAAAGTTGTACTACATTTTTTCCTCAGTTCAATTTAGTGCCTCATCAGTACTTCGTAGATCCAATCTATAACATTATTCTGTATCACCACATTTCAAAAGCTTCTTGCGTGAGCAACTTACAGTCCACGTTAACTTCCGAAATACCTTCAGAAAAGAATTCGTAGTACTTAAATTTAATTTACATGTTAACAAATTCCTGTATTTCAGGTGTGCTCTTCTTGGTATTGCCAGTCTGTATTGTATACTCTGTTTACTTCGGCCATCGTTAGTTAATTTGCTGCCCTTAATAGCAAATTCATCTATTACTTTCAGTATCTCTTTTCATAATCTAATTCCCTCAGCCTCGTTTGATTCAATTCGACTACATTTCATTATCCATCACTTCTTTTCTATAAGCCATCAATTCCATTTAACGCTCTTCCCACTCCTTTCGTATCTCTGACATAATTACAGTGTTATCGACAAACCACAAAGTTTTTTTTCTTCTTCTTGAACTTTGCTTGTCTTTTCAAGCTAATTCTTTTTGTACTTCCCTGCTTTCCAATGTGCATATTGGTTAATCGTGGCTTTCTGTTCATGTCCTTTGACTCTTACAACTGCAGTCTGGTTTCTGTACAAATTGTAATCTTTCGCACGAAGTGCTTTACTCCTGCTAGTTTTAAAATTTCAAATAGTGTGTTTCAGTAAACATTGTCAAAACCTTTCTCTACATATGCAAACGTATAAACGTAGGCTTTGATTTCTTCAACGTATCTTCTCAAATAAGTCGTACCGTCAATTATCGTTGATTTCCAAACACTGCAACAAAAATGACTCTGACTTTCTTAGCAGCTTCCACATGTTACTGTTCACGTTTCGGAAACACCGAAACGTATACCGGACTAAATATGAATTAATGTATTCGTTTATAGTGGAATTCTGAATTTTACTAGTAGATTCTGCGGGTTTATTGGCATAAATCAACAGAGTTAATAATACAAACATTTTTCTGTTTAGTATTCAGCATATTCGCAATTCGCACCATCTAACGACGACTAATTCAGTCCAGTTTTTAATCTTGCGTTCAGTGTCGAAAAGCGTCCCATTAATGTTTTAGCTGATCAACGAGCAATATTGGAACCTTGTTTCTGATTTTGTGCAACCTTATTTCCGCATACGGCTTAACTCAGGACACCTATACGTTCATCAGAAGTGTACGAGATCCACCGACGAACTAGAAAAAATTTCACGTCCATGAGCCTGGTTCTGTCGATACTCTAGCCAACAGACCTCATTCGTTTCCCTGCTGCATGTCAGCATTTGCGTTAACATTATGTTAAGTGAACACGCCACGTGGTTGTTCTGAAACCTGCGCTGTCAGTGATGTTTCCATCTATGATTTACGAACTCTTAGAACATAGGTTCTCCATCTGGTTACGAGATAGTTGCACCACTGATGGAAGGGAGTCGGTGGAGAACGTGGCTGACCCGATCTTCTCGTGTAATATTATCAGACTTATTACTTTTGGGGTCGTCAGTCCTCTGAGTTTTTTTATGTGGACCACGACGAGTTTCTCTCTCTGCTGGATCTCTTCATCTCAGAATAGAATTTGTACCATACGTCCTCAATTACTTGTTGAATATACTCGTAATCCAGTCTCTACCTTCCCCTACATTTTCTACCCTATACAGCTCCCTCGAGTACCCTAGTCGTTATTCCTTGAGTTTTAACACGTGTTGTATCTTCCTGCTCCTATCTCTCTTCATCGTTTTCGACATGTTCCTCTCATCCCCGATTCTGTAGAGCACCTGATTTCTTATCAGTCCATCTAATTTTCAGGACCGTTATAGGGCACCATGTCTCAAAGATTATGACTCCCCATGATTCAATGCTGCATAATCCTGTGCTCTAAAAGTACAGTTTCAGAAATTTACTTCTCAAGTTAAGGTCGATGTTTAATACTAGTAGACTTCTTTTTCCTGTGCTAGTCTACTTTTTATATCCTCATTCCTTCGTCTATAATGTGTTATTTTGCTTCAAAGACAGCATAACTCCTTCACGTAATCTGTTTCGTTGTGTAGTTTATCATTGATTTCATTTCTGCTACTCATTACTTCGTTTTATTTTCGATTTAGTTTGAATCCATATCGTGCGGTCATTCGACTGTTCATACCATTCAACACATCCTGTAATTCTTCTTCACATTCTCTAACGGTAGAATGTCATCAGCGAGACTTTTCACTGATATCATTCCACCCTGAGATTAAACGCCATTCCTGGAAACGCATTTTATTTACATTATTGCTTCTTCGACGCAGAGATTGAATATTAGGGGCGAAAGACTACGTGTATGTATTACGCCATTTTTAACCTAAGCTCTTCGTTCTTGGTCTTCCTTTCTTATTTTTCCCGTATTGATGCTTGCAAATATTTTATATTACCCGTCTTTCGCTATGGCTTACTCCTATTTCTTTTCAGCATTTCAAACATCTTGTTGCGCCATTTTACATTGCCGATGCTTTCCCAGGTCAATAAATCCTATTAAGGTGTTTTCATTTTCCTTAAGTATTCCTTCCGCTACCATGTGCAGCGTCGGAACTGTCTCTCAGGTTTATTGGTTTATTTACCTTTTCTAAAGTCAACGTAATCGTCTTTTCCATTTTTCTGTAAATTATTGTTGTCAGCAACTCGGATGCAGGAGATACTGAACTTATGGTGTGACAGTTCGCGGCCTTGTTTACCCTTGATACATTCGGGATTTTATTAACGTCATTGTTCTGGAAATTTGATGATACGTTTCCAGAGTTGTTCTACATAACAAGTCGAGTAGTTGTTGGTTGCCACTTCCCGGAGCGATTTTAAAAATGTGGAAGGAATACATCTATGTCTTCATTCTCGTCTAATCGCAAGACTTCCACAGTTGTTTTACATACTGACTCGAATACTCGTATATGAAATCAGTTAGAAGCATCGAAGTAATGAAAGGAGCGGTGAGGATGAAATCAAAAAAAGATGCAGCGACATGGTAGCAATCCTAATTAGAAATGTGAGTGACAACAACTAAAGCTTGTCTGAGTTCTGGAGGAGTGCTCAGACAACCTATCGATTAAGGTAACTGTTCGCTATTAGCAGGAAATGTGGGCTCGAATCTCGGTCTGCAACGAATTTACAGTTGTCTATTTATATTACTTATATTGCAGGTTCAGCATACGTGAACGGTTTAGCACTATTATCGTTTCATGTAACTCCATGTTCATTGGTTTCATCCCCATCCATTTATTTATTTCATCTGAGATGTTGCAATGATACTCATTCCTGTCACGGAACTGAACAACTTGAGGTGTGATTCTCCGATGTCTTTTCAGAGCTAAAGAGCGAACAGGTTATACGAGCAGAGTATGACGACAGTAATCAAATTCTTCCATAGTTCTGCCTTCTATGACTTAAACTCGGCGTCTAAAGCGCATAGAAAGCGAGCATGAAATATCTTCAGCAAATTCCCAGTAATATTACAGCTTCTACATCTACATCGTTACTCTGCAATTCTCACTTAAGTGCCTGGCACAGGAATCATCGAACCATTTTCATACTACTTCTCTACCATTCCACTCTCGAATGGCGCGTGGGAGAAGGAAAACCTAAGTCTTTCCTTCGAGCTCTGATTTCTCTAATTTTATTATGATGATCATTTCTCCATATATACGTGATTATCAACAAAATATTTACGCATTCGGAAGAGAAATTTTGTGATTGCAATTTTGTAAATAGATCTCACCGCAGAGAAAACCACTTTTGTTTCAGTGACTGCCACCCCAACTCGCGTATCACATCAGTGATACTCTCACCCCTTTCGCGCGATAACACGAAATGTGCTGCCCTTAGTTGCTCTTTTTCGATGACCTCCGTCAATCCTACCTGGTGAGGAACCCATACGGCGCAGCAATATTCCAGCAGAGGACGGACAAGTGTAGTGTAGGCTGTCTCTTTAGTCGGTTTGTTGCATCTTCTGGGGTTTTGCCAACAAAGCGCAGTCTTTGTTTCGCCTTCCCCACAATATTATCTATGTGGTCTTTCCAGTTTAAGTTGTTCGTAATCGTTATTCCTAGGTATTTAGTAGAATTGACAGCCCTTAGATTTGTGCGATTTATCGTATACCCAAAAGTTATTGGATTTCTTTTAGTACCCATGTGGATGACATCGCGCTTTTCTTTGTTTAGCGCTAACTACCACTTTCGCACCATACAGAATTTCTCTCTAGATCAATTTGTAATTGGAATTGATCGTCTGAAGATTTTACTAGACAGTAAATTACAGCGTCTTCTGCAAACAATCTAAGGGGGCTGCTCAGATTATCACCTAGATCATTTATATAAATCAGAAACATCAGAGGTCCTATGACACTACCTTGCGGAACGGCAGATATCACTTCTGTTCTACTCGATGATTTACCGTCTATCACTACGAACTGTGACCTCTCTGAGAGGAAATCACGGATCCAGTCACACAACTGAACGATACTCCACATGTACGCAATTTGATTAATATTCGTCTGTCAGGAACGGTATCAAAAGCCTTCTGGAAATCTAGGAATATGGAATCGATCTGAGATCCCTTGTCGACAGCACTCATTACTTCATGGGAATAAAGAACGATATTTCCTGAATCCGTGTTGGTTATGTATCAGTAAGTCAGTTTCTTCAAAGTGATTCATAATGTTCCATGCTCCAAAATCCAACTGCAAATTGTGTTCAGTGATATGGGTCTGCAATTCAAAGGGTTACTCTTATTTCCTTTTTTGAATATTGATGTGACCTGTGCTACTTTCCATTCTTTAGGAACAGACCTTTAGTTAAGAGAGCGGTTGTATAGGATTGCTAAGAAACGCGCTATTGTGCCAAAAACTCTAAGAGGAACCTGATTGGTATGCCATCTGGACCGAAAGACTTGCCTACTTTTATGTTACTCATGCATACAGCTGTTCTGGTTTCGAATTCTGGAATATTTACTTCGTCTTCTTTCGTGAAGGAATTACGGAAAACTGTATTTAGTAACTCTCCTTTAGTGGCACCATCTCCGGTAACATTTCCATCGCTATCGCGATGTGACGGTTTGACTATTTTTTGCCATTTCGTTTCAAATAAAAATATTATCTGCTATTTCAGCAATAGATCTTTGTTCGGTTCCAGCCAAAATGTTCCACAGGCCTTCTTCCATCTTAAATGCAGGCAAAAGTAAAATAGGCCAATTTTAATTCTGAGGTCTTGCAATCAATATATACATCACACAATGTATGAATCAAAGGAATCCTGATAATCTTATCGGATGATCTTAACAAGTTCCTCTCAAACGAGCTAAACCTTTTGGTAATAGTATAATCATAGGACACCCGTCTTCTTCCAGTTCTCAGAACGCCCCGGGCCAATGCAATCGTAGTAACACTCATGTCATACGAATTTCTGTAAATGTTACGTCAGTTTGACGTGTAGCGCAAAGATCGACAATCACAGGAATTGCTATCGACTTCGTGACGAAGATGAATTTGAATGTTATTGCTTTTCGTTGCACTAACACTAATACAAGCTGTCTTAGATTCCTGCTCAACCACACAGTTGGAAGTCGTTAAACATTTATTACATCCATTGTTCTCTAATCAGACAGAAACGTAAATAATATGGTATTTGTTAGAACATAAATGTCTTACATTCATAAGGAAGTAAAGAATGTGTTAAGAACGGTGAAATGAAGAAAAAATATTTTCATATATCGGGTCCCGAATCTAAATCCTTCAGCTCCATAAAGCACAACATTACCCCTACAGTCGCAGTTCTTGATTATAATACTGTCTCTTGAAGGCTTATACAGTTGATACATCATTAATTGTAATTTAATGACAAACTTGACATATTTGTGGTAAATTTTCAATGCGCTGTTGGCTTCAAACGATGTACTGGAAGACGTAATACAAGCGCGATCTAAGCTTAATTTGTAAGACATTCGCGATATTAACTAACTCCTGGGAAAGCACTCTTAGATGAAAGTATTAACCGTCGATAGATCACTGTATGACGATTTATTATAATGATAATTTTAATAAATCATACCAGGACGGACGTGTTTTTGTACATCTCTGGTACGTGTACATGAAGTCCTGCGAGACACCGGTACCGAACACTAATGCAGGTCAATATAAGTCCTTGCTGTTGTCGATATTGCGCATGACGTTACGATTACGTCACGTTTGCAGAATGTATTGTAAGGTGAGTGTTACCTACGGAGGTAAAAAAGAAGGAGGTGGCGTTACGTCACGAAACTTGAAGCCGGCGTCCGCTACCTTTTTTTTTTTTTTTTGGTCATTGGTCATCAGTCTACTGACTGGTTTGAAGCGGCCCACCACGAATTCCTTTCCTGTGCTATCCTCTTCATCTCAGAGTAGCACTTTCAACCTACGTCCTCAATTATTTGTCTTCCTCTACAGTTTTTGCTCTCTACAGCTCCCTCTAGTACCATGGAAGTCATTCCCTCATGTCTTAGCAGACGTCCTATCATCCTGTCCTCCTTATCAGTGTTTTCCACATATTCCTTTCCGATTCTGCGTAGAACCTCCTCATTCCTTACCTTATCAGTCCACCTAATTTTCAACATTCGTCTATAGCACCACATGTCAAATGCTTCGATTCTCTTCTGTTCCGGTATTCCCAAAGTCCATGTTTCACTACCGTACAATGCTGCACTCCAGACGTACATCCTCAGAAATTTCTTCCTTAAATTAAGGCCGGTATTTGATATTAGTAGACTTCTCTTGGCCAGAAATGCCTTTTTTGCCATAGCGAGTCTGCTTTTGATGTCCTCCTTACTCCGACCGTCAGTGGTTATTTTACTGCCTAAGTGTCCGCCCCCGGTAGCTGAGTGGTCAGCGCGACAGTCTGTCAATCCAAAGGGCCAGGGTTCGATTCCCGGCTGGGTCGGAGATTTTCTCCGCTCAGGGACTGCGTGTTGTGTTGTCCTAATCATCATCATCACTTCATCCCCATCGACGCGCAAGTCGCCGAAGTGGCGTCAAATCGAAAGACTTGCACCAGGCGAACGGTCTACCCGACGGTAGCAGAATTCCTTAACTTAATTGACTTCGTTACCATCAATCCTGATGTTAAGTTTCTCGCTGTTCTGATTTCTACTACTTCTCATTACCTTCGTCTTTCTCCGATTTACTCTCAAACCATACTGTGTACTCATTAGACTGTTCATTCCGTTCAGCAGATCATTTAATTCTTCTTCACTTTCACTCAGGATAGCAATGTCATCAGCGAATCGTATCATTGATATCCTTTCACCTTGTATTTTAATTCCACTCCTGAACCTTTCTTTTATTTCTATCATTGCTTCCTCGATGTACAGATTGAAGAGTAGGGGCGAAAGGCTTCAGCCTTGTCTTACTCCCTTCTTAATACGAGCACTTCGGTCTTGATCGTCCACTCTTATTATTCCTTCTTGGTTGTTGTACATATTGTATATGACCAGTCTCTCTCTATGGCTTACCCCTACTTTTTTCAGAATCTTGAACAGCTTGCACCATTTTATATTGTCGAACGCTTTTTCCAGGTCGACAAATCCTATGAACGTGTATTTATTTTTCTTTAGCCTTGCTTCCATTATTATCCGTAACGTCAGAATTGCCTATCTCGTGCCTTTACTTTTCCTAAAGCCAAACTGATCGTCGCCTAGCGCATTCTCAATTTTCTTTTCCATTCTTCTGTATATTATTCTTGTAAGCATCTTCGATGCATGAGCTGTTAAGCTGATTGTGCGATAATTCTCGCACTTGTCAGCTCTTGCCGTCTTCGGAATTGTGTGGATGATGCTTTTCCGAAAGTCAGATGGCATGTCGCCAGACTCATATATTCTACACACCAACGTGAATAGTCGTTTTGTTGCCACTTCCCCTAATGATTTTAGAAATTCTGATGAAATGTTATCTATCCCTTCTGCCTTATTTGATCGTAAGTCCGCTTTTAAATTCCGATTCTAATACTGGATCCCCTATCCCTTCTAAATCGACTCTTGTTTCTTCTTCTATCACATCAGACAAATCATCCCCCTCATAGAGGCTTTCAATGTATTCTTTCCACCTATCTGCTCTCTCCTCTGCATTTAACAGTGGAATTCCCGTTGCACTCTTAATGTTACCACCGTTGCTTTTAATGTCAGCAAAGGTTGTTTTGACTTTCCTGTGTGCTGTGTCTGTCCTTCCGACAATCATATCTTTTTCGATGTCTTCACAATTTTCCTGCAGCCATTTCTTCTTAGCTTCCCTGCACTTCCTATTTATTTCATTCCTCAGCGACTTGTATTTCTGTATTCCTGATTTTCCCGGAACATGTTTGTACTTCCTCCTTTCATCAATCAACTGCAGTATTTCATCTGTTACCCATGGTTTCTTCGCAGCTACCTTCTTTGTACCTATGTTTTCCTTCCCAACTTCTGTGATGGCCCTTTCTAGAGACGTCCATTCGTCTTCAACTGTGTTGCCTACTGCGCTATTCCTTATTGCTGTATCTATTGCTTTAGAGTACTTCAAACGTATCTCGTCATTCCGTAGAACTTCCGTATCCCACTTCTTTGCGTATTGATTCTTCCTGACTAATGTCTTGAACTTCAGCCTACTCTTCAGCACTACTATATTGTGATCTGAGTCTATATCTGCTACTGGGTACGCCTTACAATTCAGTATCTGATTTCGGAATCTCTGTCTGACCGTGATGTAATCTAATTGAAATCTTCCCGTATCTCCCGGCCTTTTCCAAGTATACCTCCTTCTCTTGTGATTCTTGAACAGGGTATTCGCTATTACTAGCTGAAACTTGTTACATAACTCAATTAGTCTTTCTCCTCTTTCATTCCTTGTCCCAAGCCCCTATTCTCCCGTTATCTTTTCTTTTAATCCTTCCCCTACAACTGCATTCCACTCGCCCATGACTATTAGATTTTCATCACCCTTTACATACTGCATTACCCTTTCAATATCCTCATACACTTTCTCTATCTGTTCATCTTCAGATTGCGAAGTCGGCATGTATACCTGAACTATCGTTGTCGGTGTTGGTCTGCTGTCGATTCTGATTAGAACAACCCGGTCACTGAACTGTTCACAGTAACACACCCTCTAACCTACCTTCGTATTCATAACGAATCCTACACCTGTTATACCATTTTCTGCTGCTGTTGATATTACCCGATACTCATCTGACCAGAAATCCTTGTCTACCTTCCACTTCACTTCACTGACCCCTACTAAATCTAGATTGAGCCTTTGCATTTCCCTTTTCAGATTTTCTAGTTTCCCTACCACGTTCAAGCTTCTGACATTCCACGCCCCGACTCGTAGAACATTATCCTGTCGTTGATTATTCAATCTTTTTCTCATGGTAACCTCCCCCTTGGCAGTCCCCTCCCGGAAATCCGAATGCGGGACTATTCCGGAATCTTTTGCCCATGGAGAGATCATCATGACACTTCTTCAACTACAGGCCACATGTCCTATGGATACACGTTACGTGTCTTTAATGCAGTGCTTTCCATTGCCTTCTGCGTCCTCATGTCGTTGATCATTGCTGATTCTTCCGCATTTAGGGGCAATTTCCCACCCCTAGGACAAGAGAGTGCCCTGAACCTCTATCCGCTCCTCCGCCCTCTTTGACAAGGTCGTTGGCAGAATGAGGGTGACTTCTTATGCCGGAAGTCTTCGGCCGCCAATGCTGATTACTTATCAAAATTTAGGCAGTGGCGGGGACCGAAGACGTTTTTTATTATAAATCAAAGACGCTACCCCTAGACGACGGGTTAGTCTACCTTAAATAACCCATAACGTTAGGTTCACCGCATTCATACCCTCCCCCCCCCTTTTCCCCGTATTACTAGAGAAAATAGTCATCCAAGAACAGAAAAACGTTTGAAGTTGCCTTTCTAACACTGTTACCAGTGCAGGTTCTCTAATTTTTTAGTATTTAAAACAGTTGTTGAGGTTAATAAACATAAACAATGAACAAGAAGCAATCGTAAACAGTAGCCTGCTAAATTACTGGGCTACTTGAAATAGCGCCTACTCTGGATTCTAAACATCGTAAAACGTATGTCTGTAGTGGCATCTCCCTTCTTTGTTTAAACCCATGGTGTTACCAATGCGTGCACGATTCTTCTTGGCGGTACGGTGCGGCTAGGGTGCCAAACATGTTACGTATTCTCCCAGTACTGGTCGTAACATCTCAGTCTGACATAATAGTGGTGACTCTCCGTCTCGATTTTGTTAAACACAGCGACAGCAGTGCCCCAAGCGACAAGCAAGCGACACTCTTGCGTACGATATCAGATGAACGCGAATACTTGATTTGTAACGTAGTTTTTACAATATGGAGCGTACCAAGAACTCAAAAAAATTACACCGCATTTGCCATTATTTAGTGTCCTACGGACCCTGTAAGATACGAAATGGTACATTATAGGACAGTTTGTTTACGATTCTCATGTAACATACAGACATTTACTGAATAATGTCGGTTTTCTTTAATCACAAAAAATAACTAGTAATCACAAGAAGACCTGACCTTTTGCAGAAAGACGTCGTATACCTATCCAACAAGCCAGGGTGTGTGGAATGTAATAACTGCATTTTTAACGTAACAAATACGCCATCACAACAGTAGCTTAAGGAAAAGCCACATAGACATGATAATAAACCGCCAAAAGCAATAAAACTGTTTCTCAACACAGAAGAAACTACTTCCACAACTGTACCTTAATTAAAACTGTAAAAAGCAACATGCTTCAACACATACGCTTTTGAACCAAACGAATTTACATTTATAAAAATATTCGTGTATTAGAAAGTCGAATGAAGTGTAAGAATGGATAAATCATTAGACTGCATAACATTTTTCAAGTGTCATGGAAAGTACCTATGATAATAACGACAGACAATAACAGAAATACATGCTTATCAAGCATTAAATATTTATTTATATTCTCTTGCTTTCAGCGGAATAACCTGCAAATATATACATGTTCGGAAATATATCTTCCTGAATAAATTCTAGCTTACGTCTCTGAATCAGCATGATTTGGCTGTTTTTAGATTATTTCAAGAAGATATATGTTTCTAGGTAATTAAACAAAGCATGGAATGCAGAAATATAACAATTATTTCGTTAATTAAATAGAAAATAATCAAAACCAAACATTGTCTTTACGACGCCAGTGATTGTCTGCTTTCTCACCCTTGGAGCGCTAGTGTCGATCTAGGTGTCAAACGGTAACAACTTTCACATCAGAGTGTCATAACTGCATATATTAGACTCTCATAACATGAAAAAGAACGCCAGCTCATTGTATGAGGGATAAATATTAATTACGGAGACATACTGAAGCAGAAATGAGACAGTTTGGGAGAGAAATTTTGTAAATTCTATCTCGTTTGCGCTGTCTTGGAACTGTTTCAATGTCTGTAATAGCTCTCTCTAATGCATCAAGTCTTTCTTTACCTAAATTTATCATTTGTTTCAGTGTAAAACAAGAAACAGTATGTAGCAGTCTTTTCAGGACTTCGTACCTTGCAACATTTTCTACATTGAACGCTGCCACTGCATCAAAGACACCGAAATGCATTGTACTAACTGACACCAACACTAGGACAGTTTATGCTGATGATGAACTGATTATGATTATAGGTGGGGCCATGAAGATATTTCTTCAATAGTCTTACTTTTGATAAATCTTTGATAGTTTATTTCAAGACCTCCACTACGGCGAATGGCAAAGACGGTTTGTGCATAAATTCCTCACCATTTTGCTCTGCTCTCTTGCATCTACACCATGACTCACATCCTGGAGGGCGCAAGCCATCAATGGATTTAACGTGTGTTGAAAAGAGGTGGGGCAAAACTGTCCATACAGGTTTCATACATCTTCTACGTTACTATCTTTTTGCCTGATGCCAGTGCCATAATAGTTTCGAATTTCTTCTATGGAAGATTCTGCCAGACTATTCTTGCCTTCTAATCGTACACCGTCTTCCAATTTCTTTCCTTTTCGTGCAGTTTTCAGTCGTCGCCAGTGGAATACATTCGCTTTTGTACATTACCTATGTACTACAGTTTACTGAACTTTTCAATATCTTCATATGTTTCTCTTCCTCAGCTTCTGTGAAATCTTTTGAATCTGCATTTCCTAAATAATTGCCGTTGGAGGCGGGTGATTCAAAATAATTAAACTTAATTCACAGAACTGTCAAATGTACCTGTTCACGCCCTGCACAATGTTATATGTATGCAAAAATCACTGGAAGACGGAAATTCCGTAGATTAAGTTAAAAAAATAAAAAAAATGAAAGTTTCATCATTACAAATTGTACTGAGCCGCTCAAGATAAGGAGAGGAGGAAGATGAGGGATTAACCTCCAGTCGATAATGAGATCATTACAGACGAATCAAAAACTTTAATTACGGGGGTAGGGGGAGATCGAAAAGGAAATAGGTTGTGTAATTTTCAAAGGGTTGCAACCCGTGGTCTAGGGGCCAGTCGGCTTTCAGCCGTGATACCGTGCGGACGGGCTCGGCGTGCAGTGCAGCGCTCCGCAGGCGTTGTTTGTTTACCCGTTAGCGCGCGGTAGCGTCGTTGTATTGCCTTATAGTACTGGTACCGACTCGCCATGGATTTCTCATATCGACAAGCTACAATGAAACTAACGTTCAAATCAGCGTACATGAAACCGAAGGCCCATGAAATTGAACGGATTCTTCGAGACATAAAGCACGTAGAACCGCAAGTACTGATAGGCATTCATTTGTCTACTGTTGCTAGCACAGTGTACCACAAACTGGCCGGCCGGAGTGGCCGAGCGGTTCTAAGCGTTACAGTCTGGAACCGCGCGACCGCTACGGTCGCAGGTTCGAATCCTGCCTCGGGCATGGATGTGTGTGATGTCCTTAGGTTAGTTAGGTTTAAGTAGTTCTAAGTTCTAGGGGACTGATGACCACAGCAGTTAAGTCCCATAGTGCTCAGAGCCATTTGAACCACAAACTGATTGAAGAAGCGACCTGCGATAGACTCCTCCAACTATCTGCAAACGACTTTCGCTTCTGCCACGCAGACGTTAATGTGAGCGTGGCAGCAGTTGATCATGCTCGTCTGGGGGTGCGTACCTTGAGCATTTTTGAACTACCGTTCGAAGATCAGGCCAACCTTGTCGTTGATGCGCTGCGGCCATATGGCACATTTCTGAGCCACACAGAGGAGAAATGGAATACATTCGAAACATAAGATGTCCTTAACAGGGTACGGAAAGTGCGCATAGAACTTAAGAAGCACGTTCCATCACACGTTTTCGTTGGCTGCTGCCGCGTAATTATTATATATGAGGACCTGCTCGGGCTACGGCCAGGAGGGTCATGCTAGAACTGAGTGTCTGCAGTACCTCCTCGCTCAGGTGCCCAGCAATGAACTTTTGCAACGATCCAAGATGATCTCTCTCTCGCTAACGTAAGTGGAGGTGGCAAGAGATGAAGTGACGAATGATCAAAACCTGCTACCGCCTCAAGCCGCTACTAGCTATGTTGGAGAGTCAGCGCCGACGACGTCGACGACACCATCGCAGCCAAATAGTGCAGAAGTTCCTGCAGCCTCTGCTCACTACGGCATCATGGACACCCAGCCGCCGTCACTATCGGGATCGGACACAGAGATTCCCGATGACCGAGACCGTGTCGTATCCCGCCCTCCAGTGGATCTCTGATCTCGAACCCACAAGCAAAAATCACCCAACCAACCAGCTGAAGAACGGCACAGGGATGTGAGAATGGCGGAGGACATCGACTCCGTTGACGCGCCTACAGTTGCAACGGATTCCAGCGGCCTCATTCACCTGAAGGCGCCTGATGATAAGGAAAACCCTCCTACATCTAGTGGACGTAAAAACGAGGCGCATCTGGTCGACTCCAAAAATTTGGGCTCCTGTGAAAGAGGCCAACCATCACTGACCTCCCAATACTACATTGGTGATTGGACAGATGACTTGGAGGCCAATGATGCACAGTAGGCATCCATACCTCCTTCCATGGCTGATATTGCGCCTGGAGGGCTTTGCCAATCAGGGGATCACACGGCATAGTGATGTACGTCCTGCGGCTGGATGACTGTGTGGTGTGCGAGCTCACCGTGGACTTGCATCAGCACACTGCCTCCGCCACTTCATATGTCTCAGTCATACCGTGTGGGAATAGTCAATTCCAATTGTGTCTACTTCTCTGTCAAGGCCCGTATGTTACACGACGTGATAAGAGCGGCGGACTTGGATACTGACCTTCTCCAAGAGGTCCGTCCAGAGCTGCACTTGGACCTATATGGCTACACCACCTACAGCCTACCCTCTGGCGACGGCGCAGGAGGAACGGCCATCCTTCTCCGAGATGGTATAGAAGCGACGGACGCGACATAATTGTCGAAGGGGCGAGGCGTCGCTCACACACTTGGCGCAGTCCGCCTCGTTAACGTCTACGCTCCCTCCGGTACTTCGCACTGCGGTGACAGGCAAGTCGTCAATTCGGAGGATGTAGCCCAACTTTTGCAAGGAAATATGGACCATTACACAGCGGACGGCGATTTTAACAGTGTTCCATGTTTTGAGGACCAGATACTGCATTACGTCCCATGCCCGGCTCTACAAGCACTGCTACGTGTCATCGCGCTCCATGACACATGTATCTCACATCATGGGAACCAGCGCGGATATACGTAATTTACCAGCCACTCCGCCAGTCGACTGGACCTGATATACGTCTCGTGTGACCTCCGTACAGCAACCCGTGATGCAGAACTCTGGCCTTCACGGATCATCTCGCGTACCTTACTCCGACAACTCACAAGACTAAGTAGAGGCCTGTGGACGCTGAATGTCACCCTCCTTCATAAGGAAGCGTGCCGGAAAGCAGTTACTGACACGTGGTGTCGTTGTTTCCGGCGCCTGCCCATGTATGTTTCCATGTTGCTGTGGTGGCTGGGATGTGTCAAACCTTCACTCCACAAAACCCTGATGACCTACGGACGTGACATAGCGAGCTGGCAAAGGACAACTTCGGAATAGAAGGGAGAACCGGTAGAGGTACTCAAGGTCCCCTCCGCCACACACCGTCAGGTGGCTTGCGGAGTATGGATGTAGATGTAGAATTTTACTGCAGAGCGTTACGCGAGCTGGCGACGCAGCCGCCATGTCTCGAACGTCAGAGGTCCGTACAACGCATCGAAGATCGTCTACTTCGCATCAGGGGAGAGCAGCTAGAAGCTATCCGCATCCGTGCGCGAGTGCAAGACTGCACCCCAACGAAACGGTATCAGTGTATCACATTGGCGCGAGAGGCGCCACAGAAAACGTCAGCTCATTACGGTGGTAAACACGGAGGAGGGCGGCCGCGCAGTGACGCAAACGGACATCGCGCACACGTTAGCCTGACACTATGCGACCTTGTACATGTAAGATCCGCGAAGCGTACGTGATTATGACAAGATGTTGCACGATTTTCCCGCCCTTGGCACGTGGTACTGGGTGATACTCTGTTGTTGCTCATTACATCCGACGAGCTGACACTGGCCTTAACACGTGGAGTACCAAACAAATCGCCTGGGCCGGCGGGTTACCCCTGGAATTCTACCTCACTTTTTATGACCTTATGGGCGAGAAGTGGTTCCAAATATTTCAAGAACTGATTCGCCCTGATTTCACTGACCCCAAGGAATTCAAAGACGGTATCTTGATCCCATTTCCGAAACCGAATGATAGTTGTAGGTCGCAAGACTTCCGCCCACTCACTCTCCTCAACAACGACTACAAGATCTTCGCCTGCATCCACAGCGCGCGTCTCAACACCGCTATCGAGAAAGCCATCCACAGCGATCAGATATGATTAGGTTGTGTCAGCAACATTCATACTGCGTTAGGGGCATTGCTTTGGCGGCGGCGCGCAAAAAACAAGGCACTCTTGTCATCGTCAATTTTGACCACGCATTCGACCGCATCGACCACGGCTTGCTACGCGGAGTTTTGGAACATATGGTCCTCTCTCCAAAGTCTGCACAGGTGATCAATCAACTGGTCCATGGAGAGCGCTCTCGCGTGATGGTCGACTGTTGCTAGTATGGACACATAGTTGTTGGACGGTCAGTGCGACAAAAGCGCCGCTTGTCGTGTGTATTACACTACTGGCCGTTAAAATTGCTACACCAAGAAGAAATGCAGATGATAAGCTGATATTCATTGGACAAATATATTATACTAGGACTGGCATGTGACTACATTTCCACGCAATTTGGGTGCATAGATCCTGAGAAATCAGTTTCCAGAACAATCACCCCTGGCCGTAATAACGGCCTTGATACGCCTGGGCATTGAGTCAAACAGAGCTTGGATGGCGTGTACACGTACAGGTGCCCATGCAGCTTCAACATTATACTACAGATCATCAAGAGTAGTGACTGGCGTATTGTCACAAGCCAGTTACTCGGCCACCATTGACCAGACGTTTTCAATTGGTGACAGATCTGGAGAATGTGCTGGCCAGGGCAGCTGTCGAACATTTTCTGTATCCAGAAAGACCAGTACAGGGCCTGTAACATGCTATTGTGCATTACCCTGCTGAATTGTATGGTTTCGCAGGGATCGCATGAAGGGTAGAGCCACGGGTCGTAACACATCTGAAATGTAACGTCCACTGTTCAAAGTGACGTCAATCCGAACAAGAGCTGACCGAGACGTGTAACCAATGGCGCCCCAAATCATCATGCCGGGTGATACGCCAGTATGGCGATGACGAATACACGCTTCCAATGTGCGTTCACCGCGATGTCGCCAAACACGAATGTGATCATCATGATGCTGTAAACAGATCCTGGATTCGTCCGAAAAAATGACGTTCTGCCATTCGTGCACCCAGGTTCGTCGTTTCAGTACACCATCGCAGGCACGCCTGTCTGTGATGCAGCGTTAAGGGAAACCGCAACCATGGTCTCGGAGCTGATAGTCCATGCTGCTGCAAACGTCGTCGAACTGTTCGTGAAGATGGTTGTTGTCTTGCAAACGTCCCCATTTGTTGACTCAGGGATAGAGATGTGGCTGCACGATCCCTTACAGCCAAGCGGATAGGATGCCTGTCATTTCGACTGCTAGTGATACGAGGCCGTTGAGTTCCGACACGGCGTTCCGTATTACCCTCCTGAACCGACGGATTCCATATTCTGCTAACAGTCATTGGATCTCGACCAACGCGAGCAGCAATGTCGCGATACGATAAACCGCAATCATGACAGGATACAACCCGACCTTTATCAAAGTCGGAAACGTGATGGTACGCATTTCTCCTCCTGACACGAGGCATCACAACAACGTTTCACCAGGCGACGCCGGTCAACTGCTGTTTGTGTGCGAGAAATCGGTTTGAAGCCTTCCGCATGTCAACACGTTGTAGGTGTGGCCACCGGCGCCAACCTTGTGTGAATGCTCTGAAAAGCTAATCATTTGCCTATCACAGCATCTTCTTCGTGTCGTTTAATTTTCGCGTCTGTAGCATGTTATCTTCGGGGTGTAGCAATTTTAATGGCCAGTAGTGTATTTGCGGCAGCGCTTGAACCAGCTTTATATGGTCTACGGCATCGGTTAACAGGCATTTCCATGCGTGACATGACCTTCCGTTGTGTTGCATTCATCGATGTTATGGTGTTCCTGGCTAGATCAGAGGATGAAATGCATATTGCGCTCCAGTGGCTACGCAAGTACGAGTAAGTCGCTGGGAGCGTCATCATCGTGAAGAGGACAAAATACATGGTTGTCGGATTGGGGCTTTCCCACGCCATGGCGGTGCCTTTTGAGCAGGTGCCCGTACTCAGATGTTTATTAGTGTAGCAATGTTCACCACACGGCGGCTGCTTCACCAGACACGTGCTCTGATACGGGACAACAAATTGCGTCGCATCGATAAGCTCCTCAGAACAAGTTATATCAACACCTATCTTGTCTCCAAACTGAACTGTTTTCCGCACGCCGGTTACGATGGCCGCTGATTTCAAGTAGCCTATGGACGTTTCGTGAGCGCCGGCGTTGTTTTCAAAGTCCGATGCGCCACCTTGACACTGCCGCAGCCGGGCGGACGGTATCGCTTTATTTCATGTATATAACCGTGCGTGATCGCTTTATCTCAACACTATGCTTCGCATGCAGACCACTGCCCACGCCACTCTGACGGGCACCCTGATAGCTGAAGTGGTACCACACTCTCTGCATCCCCCGGTTTCTGTAGGACACATTTCACAGGCACGGCCTCATCAGTGATTTCTTGACTGACATGAGCTACTTACGGTCGAACCTTCCGACGACGCGGCTGCCCAGAACAAAGACTATTATCACCTATATCAACAGCAGCAACCTATCAATGCGGTCGCACGCAGACATCCTGAAGTTGCATGGAACACCGTTTGGTGAGCGGTACACACGCCTATTCTACCGACGACGGTGCGTTCATTGTGGTACGTGGTTGTGAATGGGAAGTTCGCTACACGTCAGAGGCTACATTGCATTCATCTGACGGACGACGCCTTGTGTCCGATGTGCTCAGTCGTTGACTCGGATGCACACTGCCTGACTTGCCGGAGTCTATCTCCCCTGATGATATATTGCGCCCCGACGGCGTATACTTTCCATCGACCATGAAGAACGCCGTCAATTGGCTAGAAGGCATGGCCCTTTGCTACATACTTTGCGATGCTCACAAAGGCATACTCGACTTCTGGTACCTACTGATGACGCCCATGTGGCAATTCAGCAGCCACCCGAAGTACAGAACCCGTTTCGCAAATTATTTTGGTTCATTATTTGCGGATCCCCCTGCTCACTGGGGCGTTCCGGGTACGAGACGCTGAAAATGCAGAAGAATCCTCGAGCACATTGATCCTCTACGGACGGAATAGGGGGGAACCCCTCCCAGCAGACGAGAAGACGACTCCGACGCTCGGCTACGGCAGCTGTAGGATCTTTTCTAATGGAACCAAATTAAATGCATAAATACAATAAAAATTAAATTAAATTAAAAAATTATAAAAATTAAACAAATAAATAAATAAAACATAGACAATCACGCTACATCCTCCCCTATCTTACCCGTCGTCCTGCTCCTGCAAGGGTCCCCCCCCCCCCTCTCCCCCAAAAAAAAGAGTTGTAGGCCTCTTTGATTAGCAATCGAAACGCCCTCGATCCCGGATTCGAATCCCGTCATTGCTTAAGCTTTGATAAATAATCAATGCTGGCAGCCGAAGATTTCCGGCATAATAAGTCACCCTCGTTCTGCCAACGGCCTTGTGTAAGAAGGCGGACAATGGGTCAGAGGTTCAGGGCACTTTCTCTTCCTAGGGGTGGGAAACTGCCCCTAAACGCGGAAGAATCAGCCGTGATCAACAACGGCATGAGGATGCAGAAGGCGATGGAAGCCACTGTACTGAAGAGACGTAACGTGTATCCACAGTACATGTGATCTGTAATTTAAAAGTGTCATGACGATCTCTCCATTGGCAAAAGATTCCGCAATAGTCCCCCGTTCGGATATCCGGGAGGGGATTGCTAATGAGGAGGATACCATGAGGAAAAGATTGAATAATCAACGTAAGGATAACGTTCTAGGAGTCGGAGCGTGGAATGTCAGAAAGTTGAACGTGGCAAGGAAACTAGACAATCTGAAAAGGGATTTGCGAAGTCATATTCTAGGTATAGTACGGGTCAGTGAAGTGAAATGGAAAGAAGACAAAGATTTCTGGTCAGATGACAATAGGATAATACCAAGAGTATGAGAAAATTGTATAATGGGAGTAGGATTCGTTACGAATAGGAAGGTAGGGCAGAAGGTATGTTACTGTGAACAGTTCAGAGACAGATTTGTTCTTTTCAGAATCGACAGCAAGCCAACATCGAAAATGATAGTTAAGGTATATACCCCGACGTCCGAAGCTGAAGATGAAGAGATAGAGAAAGAATAAGAGGATATTGAGAGATTAATACAGTATCTATAGGGAGACAAAAATATAGTAGTCATCGGAGACTGGAATGCAGTTGTAGGGGAAGGATTGAAAGAAAAGAAACGGGTGAATAGGGGCTTGGCACAAGAAATTAGAGAGGAGAGAGACTAATTGAGTTCTATAACGAGTTTCAGCTAGTAACAGGGAATACTCTGTTCAAGAATCACAAGTGGAGGAGGTATACTTGGAAACGGTTGCCTGATACGGGAAGATTTCAGTTACATTGCATCACGGTCGGACAGAGATTCCGAAATCAGATTCTTGATTGTAAGGCGTACCCAGGATCAGATTCAGATCAAAATATAGTAGGGATGAAGACTAGGCTGAAGTTTAAGACATTAGTCAAGAAGAATCAATTCACAAAGAGGTGGGATACGAAAGTACTAAGGAATGAGCAGATACGCTCTAAGTTCTCTGAGACTTTAGATTCAACAATAAAGAATGGCGCCGTAGGCAGTAGAGTTGAAGAGGAGTGAACATCTCTGCAACAGGCCATCACAGAAATTGGAAAGAAAAACATAGTTATAAACAAGGTAACCACGAAGAAATCATGGGTAATAGAAGAAATACTTCATCTGATCGATCAAATAATGAAGTACAAAAATGTTCTGGGAAATTCAGGAATACAGAAATTTAAGTCGCTGAGGGATGAAATGTTTAGGAAGTGCGGGGAAGCTAAGTCGAAATGGCTGCATGAAAAATTTGAAGAAATAGAAAAAGAAGTTTTTGTCCATAGGACTGACTAAGCATACAGTAAAGTCAAAACAACCTTCGGTGACGTTAAAAGCAAGCGCGGTAATATTAAGAGTTCCACGGGAATTCCACTGCTAAATGCAGAGGAGAGAACCAGCAGGTGGAGAGGATTGAAAGTCTTTGTGAGGAGGGAGGTTTTTACGATGTGATAGAAGAGGAAACAGCAGTCGATTTAGAAGAGATAGGGCATCCAGTGTTGGAATCAGAATTTAAAGGAGCTTTGGAGGATTAAGATAAAACAAGGCAGAAGGGATCGATAACATTCCCTCAGAATCTCTAAAGTCATTGGGGGAAGTGGCAACAAATCGACTATTCATGGTGGTATGTATAACGTATGAGTCTCCCAACATACAATCTGACTTCCGAAAAAATATCATTCAAATACTTTCGAATACTGAAGAGCTGACAAGTGCGAGAATTATCGCACAATCTGCTTAACAGCTGATGCATCCAAGTTGCTGACAAGAATAAAACGCAGAAGAATGGCAACGAAAATGTTGTAGATGAGCTAGATGACGATAAGTAGAGGTCTGTGCGTATGAGAATATAAGCGGATATATCCGCGGTATTTGTTACTTGGCGGATAAAATGGCACCCGGTGCGGATATCCGCAGGTCATCTGCGGATAATGAGAAAGGCATCTGCCCAGTACGTATGTTGCAATGTTAGTTGAAAACTTCAAGTCTGTTGACATTCTTGGAATCTTGCAGAGCCCGGGGTAGAGCGGATGTCTGTTGTCCTCAGCCCCTGGCTACGAGCGACGTAGCTGTACCCGAGAGACCTGCGCCTAATCCGTTTCCGCGACCGTGTCTTTTCTGTGGCCTGTGAAGTGTTCTCTGGGTGGCAAACCTGCCCACTGTGTACCAGACAGGTGCCCGTTGCAATTTGCTGCTGCCTTCAGTTAGCGCTTTGTAGTGACCGAGTGTCTCCATCTACTTTCACTACGTCCGCGACTTCATTTCCCCAAAACGATCCCAATACCATCGCAATCCATGCTTCACAATTGGAATTACGCATTGGGGATTCAAGGGTTGATTGACGGCGTTTACTTACAAATATTTCTAACTTGGCTTCATCAGTGAATAAGACTCTTGCCGAACCTCCTTCTGTACTATATTGGTGTGTCATAGCCCACTGAAGCCATTTCTTCTTGTTAACAGATCGCAGTAATGGTTTTGTTGCAGCTACATAAGTGACAACGTGCATCGTGGCAAATATCAGTGAGAGTTCTTTCTTCAAATGAACACTATGCCGATAGATACGTTTTCGTGTAAGGAGAAAGAAGGCGATTTTACATTAGTGAAGGAAAATAAATTAAAATCGTCAATTTGGAAAAATTCGGATACGTATTTGATGGCAACGGAAAGATAAAAGATATTGTGGTTTGTTTTGCATGTAAGAAAGTATATTCCTACACTGGACACAAAAGTGGAACTTCAAATTTGCTAAAACATTCGTGTGAGGCTCGGAAAAGTAGCATAATTACTTATTTAAATAATAAGAGAGACGTGAAAGTTCCTGAAGTTCCGCCAAATTTGAAGACAGCCGCGACAGAAAAACGTATCAATCTTGTTAGCAAAGACATTTTACAATTCGAAGTTGCGTGTGGATCTGGGTTTCTCGAGATGGCCCAGTTTCTTATTGATGTGGGGGCCAAGTACGGTGCAGTGAGTGCTAAGGAACTGCTGCCTCTTGCAACCATTCCTAATTTCTATAACCAGTGATTTTGTTGTCAATCTTCGGAAGACGAGTCATTTCTTCCAGACCACGTCAATTATTCCTGACAGTTTAACTTTTTCACAGGTGCGCCAGCGTTTTGCAGTGTAGGCCTAATACTGTAAATATTTTCACCTGGAAATGACGAGGACTGAACGCGTAGGCTGTAATATAATCATCAGCCGACATGGATCGCTTCAAAATTTGACACATGCAAGCAGTGAGTACAAACAAAAACTGTCGGTAAATGATGCAATGTGCTAGTAACAGTTTAAAACAATCGTCATTTTCAGCTGTCTTGGCACAAAAGCAGCGAAATATAATTGTTTCTATACACGTATTTTCGTCATTTAATACTATTACGTTGAATTTTATTTTTTTTAAATAGCGTTTCCAATCTCACGAGATCCGAGCCGCTACTGTGTGTTCTCCGGAGCGCCAGTGCTTTACTGTTTGGAATGGTCTGCTTTAGAGTAGGTATAGAGCATTTCCTGTGATTTAAGGAATCGAAAGCAGTTAAGTTGTCGCAGAAATAGCACCGTTACAATAACTATGTCATTACATACCATGATTCTAAGTACTGCTATCTATTACTGTTAATCACTCACTCAAAACTTAAATACATGCCGGTGCGGATAACGAACTTGCGGATGCGGTGCGGATGGGAATTGCAATTTTCTTATCCGCGCAGACCTCTAAATATACGTTCGGCTTTAGAAAAGGCAAAGGCAAGAGAGAGGCAATTCTGACGTTGCGGTTGATAATAAAAGGAGACTAAAAATAATTAAGACAAATTCGTAGGATTCGTCGCCTTGGAAAAAGCGTTGTACAATGTAAAATGGTGAAAGATGTTTGAAATTCTTGGAAAAAAGGTGTAAGCTATAGAAACGGGTAATGCACAAGAGACAAAAGGGAATAATAAAAGTGTACGACCAAGAACGAAATGCTCGGATTAAAAAGGGTGTAGGACAGGGATGTAGTGTTTCCCCCTCCCTGTTCAATCTGTACATCGAAGAAGCAATTATGGAAATAAAAGGAAGTTTCAGGAGTTGAATTAAAACTGAACGTGAAAGGATATCAGGGATACGATTCGCTGATGACATTGCTTTCCTGAGTGAAAGTGAAGAAGAATTACATCATATGCTCAACGAAATGATCAATCTAATGAATAGAGAATATGTATTGAGATGTAAGAAAGACTAAAGTGTTGAGAAGTATCAGAAATGAGAACAGCGAGAAACTTAACATCAGGATTGATGGTCACGAAGTTAAGGAATTCTGCTACCTAGGCAGTAAAATAAGGAAAGACGGACGGAGCAAGGAGGACAGCAAAAGCAGACTAACAATGGCGAAAAGGCACTCATCGCCAAGAAAAGTCTACTCTTATAAAATATAGTGGAAGAAATTGGTAAGAACGTACGTCTGGAGTGCAGCATTGTATGGTAGTGAAACACGGGCAGTGGAAAACCTGAACACAAGAGCATGGAAGAATTTGAGATGTGGTGCTACAGACGAATGCTGAAAATTAGGTAGACTGATAAGGTAAGGAATGAGGAGGTTGTGCGCAGAATCCGTGCGGAAACGAGTATGTGGAAATCACTGATAAGGAGAAGAGTCAGGTAGACAGTACACCTGTTAAGACATGAGGGAATGACTTCCATGGTACTAGAGGGAACTGTAGAGGGCAAAAACTGTAGAGGAAGACAGTGATTGGAATACATCCTGCAAATAATTGAGAACCAGGGTTGCAAGTGCTACTCTGATGTGAAGAGGTTGCCACAGCGGAGTAATTCGTGTCGGCACGCATCACACCAGTCAAATGACCGAGGACCCAAAACAAAAATTCAAAGAAGTTGTCCAGGCTTTTGCATTCACCGATTTACAAATTCCTGAATCAGGATGGCCGTACGGTGGTTTGAATAGCTGTCTTCCAAACAGCAGCGCCATCTCACTCGTTCAGCTTAAAGTAAATGAGCCTGTCAGGAAACAACTGCTGGAAAAAATGCGGAACTCTAGTTTATTCTTTTCAGTCTACGGTTAATATACTCCACCCTCCATTAGTTTGGAAAAACCAGGTGATTATGGACGATTGAAAGGAAATACTTTATAAAATTGGGGTTTATAGTTTTCTATATGTTCATTAAGTTCAAATAATTCGTAGGTAAATGCAACGGCTACATTTTAAATTTCTCAAAATAGCAAAAGGTGGCTTTAATGACTGCCTTGCAAACTTTGGGAATGCGACGGGCTAATTTTGTCTGGGTCTGAGTTGGAATTTGCCGTCATTCTTGCTGCAGATCCTCCCACAAGTACGTCCCACTCATGTTTCCCCATTTTCGAATCCTCCTGTCCAACTCATCCCACAGTAGCTCGATTGGTTTATAATCAGGGACTGGGGAGGCTAGTCTATGTTTCTCAAAATTTTTTATACCTCTGGAGACATCACACATTTCTGACACAAGCGGGATATACACTCCTGGAAATTGAAATAAGAACACCGTGAATTCATTGTCCCAGGAAGGGGAAACTTTATTGACACATTCCTGGGGTCAGATACATCACATGATCACACTAATAGAACCACAGGCACATAGACACAGGCAACAGAGCATGCACAATGTCAGCACTATTACAGTGTATATCCACCTTTCGCAGCAATGCAGGCTGCTATTCTCCCATGGAGACGATCGTAGAGATGCTGGATGTAGTCCTGTGGAACGGCTTGCCATGCCATTTCCACCTGGCGCCTCAGTTGGACCAGCGTTCGTGCTGGACGTGCAGACCGCGTGAGACGACGCTTCATCCAATGGGGGACAGATCCGGAGATTTTGCTTGTTGACTTACACCTTCTAGAGCACGTTGGGTGGCACGGGATACATGCGGACGTGCATTGTCCTGTTGGAACAGCAAGTTCCCTTGCCGGTCTAGGAATGGTAGAACGATGGGTTCGATGACGGTTTGCATGTACCGTGCACTATTCAGTGTCACCTCGACGATCACCAGAGGTGTACGGCCAGTGTAGGAGATCGCTCCCCACACCATGATGCCGGGTGTTGGCTCTGTGTGCCTCGGTCGTATGCAGTCCTGATTGTGGCGCTCACCTGCACGGCGCCAAACACGCATACGACCATCATTGGCACCAAGGCAGAAGTGACTCTCATCGCTGAAGACGACACGTCTCCATTCGTCCCTCCATTCACGCCTGTCGCGACACCACTGGAGGCGGGCTACACGATGTTGGGGCGTGAGCGGAAGACGGCCTAACGGTGTGCGGGACCATAGCCCAGCTTCATGGAGACGGTTGCGAATGGTCCTCGCCGATACCCCAGGAGCAACAGTGTCCCTAATTTGCTGGGAAGTGGCAGTGCGGTCCCCTACGGCACTGCGTAGGATCCTACGGTCTTGGCGTGCATCCGTGCGTCGCTGCGGTCCGGTCCCAGGTCGACGGGCACGTGCACCTTCTGCCGACCACTGGCGACAACATCGATGTACTGTGGAGACCTCACGCCACACGTGTTGAGCAATTCGGCGGTACGTCCACCCGGCCTCCCGCATGCCCACTATACGCCCTCACTCAAAGTCCGTCAACTGCACATATACGGTTCACGTCCACGCTGTCACGGCATGCTACCAGTGTTAAAGACTGCGATGGAGCTCCGTATGCCACGGCAAACTGGCTGACACTGACGGCGGCGGTGCACAAATGCTGCGCAGCTAGCGCCATTCGACGGCCAAGACCGCGGTTCCTGGTGTGTCCGCTGTGCCGTGCGTGTGATCATTGTTTGTACAGCCCTCTCGCAGTGTCCGGAGTAAGTATGGTGGGTCTGACACACCGGTGTCAATGTGTTCTTTTTTCCATTTCCAGGATTGTATGTTTCTAGTCGGCGTCTGGTTGCAAGGCAAACAATTTCCCAATTATACGCAGACCAGATGACTTAGCGTGTTGCTGTAGAATGACATAATAATCCTTTAGGTTCATGTCTCCATTTACTTTCACTATGTCCGCGACTTCATTTCCCCAAAACGATCCCAATACCATCGCAATTCATGCTCCACAATTGGAATTACGCATTGGGGATTCAAGGGTTAATTGACGGCGTTTACCTCCAAATATTAGTAACTTGGCTTCATCAGTGAATAAGACTCTTGCCGAACCTCCTGCTGTACAATATTGGTGTGTCGTAGCCCACTGAAGCTTTTTCTTCTTGTTAACAGATCGCAGTAATGGTTTTGTTGCAGCTACATAACCCTGGAGGTTGTTTTCTGCCCCTGTTGACTCACTAATTGGTTGGCTAGTTGAAATAGCTCTGAGCTCTATGCGGCTTAACTTCTGAGGACATCAGTCGCCTAGAACGTAGGACTAATTAAACCTAACTAACCTAAGGACATCACACACATCCATGCCCGAGGCCAGATTCGAACCTGCGACCGTAGCGTCGCTCGGTTCCAGACTGTAGCGCCTAGAACCGCACGGCCCCTCCGACCGGCCACTAACTGGTGTATATCCAATCGTGTTTCGTTCAGCAGTCACTTCGCAGACAGTGTTGAATCTATTAGCTTTACTGACCACTACCAAATACTTTACCAGGCGCTGTGATATTTTCTTTGGTGCTCCTGAACGAGGAAGACCATCATACTCGTAGAAGCCTCTGTCTCGATGCCGGTGTATGGTTCTGACAACTGCACTGATAGAAATCTTTAGTTCCTTTGATATTTGTTGGACGCTATCCTCTTCTTGGTCCAAAGTTTACTATCTTTACCCGTGAATCATAAGGAATCTGGAACGTTCGGGTCCATTTTCAATTATTTTCGCAGGGTCTCCTATCTGCATGCAAAGGGAACTACAGCTGAGCAGAACTGTAAACAATGTACCTACACACAGATTTACCGTCTACTGGAACCACATGGAATGCTAAGGAGAACTGCTTGGACAGGTAAAGTCAGTTTATATAAAAGTGAGCAATAGCAATATGCACCGATATGCATGTCTATGTACAACAGTTACCTAACCAAAACTGTGTCATTATTATTATTTGACCACACTATTCTGTATTCTAACAAATCACACACGCAGATGACTGCCATCTTAGCCGCGCTGTATTAGCCGAGCGGTCTGAGGCGCTGCAGTCGTGGACTGTGCGGCTGGTACCGGAGGAGGTTCGAGTCCTCCCTCGGGCATGGGTGTGTGTGTTTGTCCTTAGGATAATTTAGGTGTGTAAGCTTACGGACTGATGACCTTAGCAGTTAAATACCATAAGATTTCACAAACATTTGAACATTTTTGACTGCGATCTTACGCCGTGGTAATACGCAGCATCTTTTCCAATCTTATGGAGTATAGCGTAAGCAGCCTGAGAGATTCACTTTGTGACATTTCGCGAACGCACGTTGTGAGAGAAATATCGGAATTAGGAGGTAAGTCAATACCTCCGCCCCCTCAGAAATCAGACCAAAGTTCTGTAGGAGCCGACACTTGTGTACTTGCTGCTACGCAGCTGCCTTGCAGCGTAAACAGTTTGCCAAGGGCAGGCGCATCACTTTCTCTTCCAAACAGCGCTGCAAGTTTGTTGCGTAACTACAGGCCGCTGCCCGTCTGTGGCCGGCTCTGACCGCTTCGAAAACCGAGCAGTGGGCGGATTGCTGCTGGAGATGGCCGCCAGTGCTGACGTCCAATCAGGGCCGGCAGCACACCAATCAACAGTCGCTCTTGCCGCTAGTTGGGTGGGCAGAAATTTGGAACTAGGGTGGAAGGAAAGGGATATTATAAACATCGTCTATGTGAAAGATCATCTACCTGAAAGAGAGGAAGTACAAGATCGGATGGGTCAAGGACGGTGAACTAAACTGAAAACAATGATATCAAAAAAATACAATAGGCATTTACGGGGTGAGGTAACTACGACAGACGACGCCAATTACACCCAGAAAGAGTAGACACATTGGGATGCAGTTTTTTGCTAACAAGAGAGACCACGACTTTTGGATCAAGTATTAATTCAAACTTCGCACGTTTTTAATAGTCCATTAGGACAACATAATGCGTAAGTAGTAAGACTTACTATTTCACATCTACATCTACATTTATGCTCCGCAATACACCCAACGGTGTGTGGCGGAGGGAACCTTATGGGCCACTGTCATTACCTTCCTTTCCGGTTCCAGTCGCGTAAGTAGTAAGACTTACTATTTCACATCTACATCTACATTTATGCTCCGCAATACACCCAACGGTGTGTGGCGGAGGGAACCTTATGGGCCACTGTCATTACCTTCCTTTCCGGTTCCAGTCGCGTATGGTTCGCGGGCAGAACGACTGCCAGAAAGCCTCCGTGCGCGCTCGAATTTCTCTAGTTTTACATTGGTGATCTCCTCGGGAGGTGTAAGTACGGGGAAGCAATATATTCGATACCTCATCCAGAAACGCACCCTCTCGAAACTTGGACAGCAAGCTGCACCGCAATGCAGAGCGCCTCTCTGCCACTTGAGTTTGCTAAACATCTCCTTAACGCTATCACGCTTGCCAAATAACCCTGTGACGAAACGCGCGGCTCTTCTTTGGATCTTCTCTATCTCCTCCGTCAATCCGATCTGATACGGATCCCACACTGATGAGCAATACTCAAGTATAGGTCGAACGAGTGTTTTGTAAGCCACCTCCTTTGTTGATGGACTACGTTTTCTAAGGACTGTCTCAATGAATCTCAACCAGCTACCCGCCTTACCAACAATTGATTTTATATGATCCTTCCACTTCAAATCGTTCCGCACGCATACTCTCAGATATTTTACAGAAGTAACTGCTACCGGTGTTTGTTCCGCTATCATATAATCATACAATAAAGGATCCTTCTTTCTATGTATTCGCAATACGTTACATTTGTCTATCTTAAGGATCAGCTGCCACTTCCTGCACCAAGTACCCATCCGCTGCAGATCTTCCTGTATTTCTCTACAATTTTCTAATGCTGTAACTTCTCTGTATACTACAGCATCATCCTCGAAAAGCCGCATGGAACATATATTGTGAAAAGCAATGGTCACGTAACACTCCTCTGTGGCACGCCAGAGGTTACTTTAAAGTCTGTAGACGTCTCTCCATTGAGAACCACATGCTGTGTTCTGTTTGCTAAAAACTCTTCAATCCAGCCACACCGCTGGTCTGATATTCCGTAAGCTCTTACTTTGTTTATCAGGTGCCAGTGCGGAACTATATATCGAACGCCTTCCGGAAGTCAAGGAAAATAGCATCTACCTGGGAGCCTGTATCTAATATTTTCTGGGTCTGATGAACAAATAAAGCGAGTTGGGTCTCACACGATCGCTTTTTCCGGAACCCATGTTGATTAGGAGATTTCGAGAAAAAGCAAGACAAATTTTACGCGTCAGTGATGTACAGAAGCGTTTAGACCTTGAATATGAGCTGGTGGGGCTCATGTGGTTATTGTTCAGGCTCCGTACTACGTGGATCGCAAGGTGCAGTCCTGCCAATTTTTTTAAAACTTATGTGTTTATAACAATAGATATTATTTCATACAGATTACATTTGAAAGATAAAATGATGAAAAGAGACGTGTGTTTGCATGAACGTTTATTGAATCTCCTATATTGCTTGGTTGTTTACTAATTTTTAATATTGCAACAAATGTTATGCGACTTTTATTTCTATAGACAAATTAAAAACTTTATCAGGCGCCTTCAAACATGTTCATATTTGACTGACAACGAACGAAGAACTGGTTCTCCTGAAGATGCTACTAAAATACATTCAATCTTACATCACCAACTTTCGGCATCGATATTTACGACAGTATAGCATTACTCTTGGTTGCATCCAAATTGAAGAAAGAAAGAGAAATTTTTCAAAATATCAACGATGTTTTCTTTTCCTTAGAAATTCTGAAGATTCCTCGTGCGTGCTGAAAAAAATTGCATTCATTCGATGTAGTGGATGCCGTTTTACGGTATGGTCATTCTCTTTCCGTGTCGATATGACACACATCATCCTAAAACTTGTATTTGCAACAACATTCAGCGATTAATCTACATTAACCTCATATTCTGGCATGTTATAACACACTGGGTTACTGAATAAAGTTATTTACACCTGCATATATCGATGTCTGACTTCGGCTTTCCAAGCTTGTCCCTCGTCCTTGCACCTGTGTCTGCAGATCGAAGCGTCTACGTACGAAACAATTCTCGGTACCTTACCCGATTGCGGATATATGGGATTTCATGCGTTTTGTCGTTTACTTATAGATAGTTATAATAGTTGGTGTGATAATAAAAATTAGGAAAGTACCAAATAACATTCAAAATTCAACAAAAGTTTGGCAAATAGAAGGCTATTTTCATCAGGTTAAACTCTCAATTGTAATATGTGCGAAATGATGTTGCCAGTGCTGAAAAAAAAGAAAAAAAACATGAGCGGAAGTCAATGCAGTGATCCACTGATTATGGAGCTTGAAAGCTAACCCATGCCAGAGGGTGGACTGGAAGCTCCGATGGAGAAGCCGCACTGACCGTGACAATACGCCACTGACCGCTCGGCTACCCCGCGGAGCCTAACTACAATCGAAGGAGTAAGAAACGAAGTCCAACAGCCTAAAAATTCATATAAGCACAGAACATTTCTAATAACGCAATCTTATTATATCCTACAATAATGTGTTTTCATATGCATATTTAATAATATTTAGTACTATTTATTAATTTGTTTTTTTAATTACGACACAAAAATTAATATAAGGGCACTTATCTTCAAATAGTACAAGTGTGAAGAAAATCGAGAAAAGCCAATGTGCGAAACTCGGTTGTGAGAAGAGTTGGGTAGTAAGACATTTTATCAGAGAACCTTACAAAAAAGAAAAGGTCGATTGGTAGTTCTCATGCTGAGGGAGTAAGAAATAGTTGGAGAATGGAGGGAAGTGTGGAGTATAAAAGTTAAGAGAGAGACCAACCAATGATTGACTACAGTAACCACCCTTCTGTCCATTAAAATTGCTACACCAGGAAGAAATGCAAATGATAAGCGGATATTCATTGGACAAATATGTTATACTAAAACTATCATGTAATTACATTTTCACGCAATTTGGGTACATGGATCCTGAGAAATCAGCACCCAGAACAACGGCCTTGATCGCCTGGGCATTGAGTCAAACAGAGCTTGGATGGCGTGTACAGGTACAGCTGCCCATGCAGCTTCAACACGACACCACAGTTTATGAAGAGTAGTGACTGGCGTATAGTGACGAACCAGTTGTTCGGCCGCCATTGATCAGACATTTTCAGTTGGTCAGAGATCTGGAGAATGTGCTGGCCAGGGCAGCAGTCGAACATTTTCTGTATTCAGAAAGACCCGTACAGGAACTGCAACATGCGGTCGTGCATTATCCTGCTGAAATGTAGGGTTTCGCAGGGATCGAATGAAGGGTAGAGCCACGGGTCGTAACACATCTGAAATGTAACGTCCACTGTTCAAAGCACCGTCAATGCAAACAAGAGGGGACCGAGAATTGGCACCCCATACCATCACGACGGGTGATACGCCAGTATGGCGATGACGATTACACGCTTCCAATGTGCGTTCACCGCGATGTCTCAAAACACAGAAGTGGCCATCATGATGCTGTAAACGGAACCGGGTCGTAACACATCTGAAATGTAACGTCCACTGTTCAAAGTGCCGTCAATGCAAACAAGAGGGGACCGAGACGTGTTACCAATGGCACCTCGTACCATCACACCGAGTGATGCGCCAGTATGGCGATGACGAATACACGCTTCCAATGTGCGTTCACCGTGATGTCGCCAAACACGGAAGCGACCATCATGATGCTGTAAACGGAACCTGGATCCATCCGAAAAAAAATGACGCTTTGCCATTTGGGCACCCGGGTTCGTCGTTGAGTACACCATCGCAGGCGCTCCTGTCTGTGATGCAGCGTCAAGGATAACCGCAGCCATGGTCTCCGAGCTGATAGTCCATGCTGCTGCAAACATCGTCGAACTGTTCGTGCAGATGGTTGTTGTCTTGCAAACGTCCCCATTTGTTGACTCAGGGATCGAGACGTGGCTGCACGATACGTTACAGCCACGCAGATAAGATGCCTGTTATGTCGACTGCTAGTGGTACGAGGCCGTTGGGATCTAGCACGGCGCTCCGTATTACCGTCCTGAACCGACAGATTCGATATTCTGCTAACAGCCGTTGGATCTCGACCAACGCCAGCAGCAGTGTCGCGATACAATAAACCGTAATCGCGATAGGCTACAACCCGTACACGAGGCATCACAACAACGTTTCACCAGGCGACGCCGGTCAACTGCTGTTTGGGTGTGAGAAATCGGTTGGAAGCGGTCCTCATGTCAACACGTTGTAGGTGTCGCCACCGGCACCAACCTTGCGTGAATGCTCTGAAAAGCTAATCATTTGCATATCACAGCATCTTCTTCGTGTCGGTTACATTTCGCATCTGTAGCACGTCATC
Source organism: Schistocerca gregaria (assembly GCF_023897955.1). Classification (NCBI taxonomy): domain Eukaryota; kingdom Metazoa; phylum Arthropoda; class Insecta; order Orthoptera; family Acrididae; genus Schistocerca; species Schistocerca gregaria. The sequence goes on from NC_064923.1 coordinate 306,046,328, forward strand.
TTCGTGGTGTAGCAATTTTAATGGCCAGTAGTGTAGGTTCAGATGGATGGAGGTTACAGTATTTCTGCACACATGAAGAGGGCCGGAGACACTAATGTAGAGAGATGCGTGATACAAGTATTTTGACTGGAGCAAATCAACAACCTGGAGAGAGTTTTGTGATGCAATTCAGTTCTTACTATCAGCCAAGAACAGAGTGTTAAAGCCACATTATTTCCCCACACCTAATTGACGCTACCTGTAGGCTCTACAGTAGTGCCAGGAAGTGAGTGGTTCTGTGGTA